>NC_141374.1:5240165-5427412 GCF_963921425.1 Dryas octopetala | reverse complement strand
TAACGGGGTTATTGACGGAGTTGACGGAATCGGGTAACGTGGGAAACGGCATAAAAGTTCAGGGGGTTATATGAAACAAATTAAGTTCAGGGGGTAAAGTGAGAAAACACCTAAAAGTCAAGGGGCAAATGTGCTAATAAGCCTTATCAAAATTTACAGCAAGCAGAAAAGAAACTTTCAACAGAAGAGAGTAAAGAAGAGAATAGCCCCCCTGCAAAAGAGGAAAAAAAGATGATCAAAAGCTCCCTCTCCAAGAAACCAACCCAGATGAGAAATCAAAGGTGGATGAATCGCCCAACACAGTTTGAACCATTTCTCAAGAACCATGGATACATCTTTTGAACAATCATCAATTACATATTGCCTTATCTTTTGTTTAATGTGACAGAAATTTGTTACATAATTTGTAATATTTTTTGAAACCTGTTTGAACTTTTAAGATATAATCAATATCTTAAAACAAGAAACAGCATACGACACACATGCCCCAACACACTTTCACCCACATCTAAACACCATGCATAAACTTTTTTATCAGTAGTGTATAGAGGGTAGTTATATTTTGAGTAACGTGACATACAATAATTTGTAATATATTTTCAGTGTTGTTTGGTCTCTTAATATTATCTTAAAATAACAAACAGCATATGAAACATTTTACCAGTTCTTATTACCTGCAGCAACGCGCGGGCATTGGGTGGTGGTTGAATTTTTCCAGTTTGAATTCTCTACCAGGACATGTCCTATTTGTGGGTGATCAGTCTCCATCACTTATGCCTCTGCGTCTTCTACTCACAGATGGTGAGATCAGAGAGGCGAAATTTGAGAGAGGAGATGAAATGAAAGGGTGGATGAGAGATGAAAATGAGAGCGGTGAGGGCGGTGGCAAGGATGCGGTTGCGGAGGAAGAGGCGAAGAGGAGAAGATGAAAAATAAAATGTGAAGCCCTCCCTCTTCAAAGCCAATGCTTCTCCTCATATTGGTTGACACTGAATTCGTCTTCGTCATCAAAATCACACAAAGAAGTCATATATTTTCAAAGAAAAGGATCAAAGCAAAAGACCCGAAAGTGAAACTGAAGCTGCAAATTAGAGAAATTCCTTCTTTCCTTTGAATTTTTTTTTTTTTTTGGGTTTCGGAATTTGATTAGTTCGGTGAAATCAAAGCAAAAAGATGTTGGAGAAGATCGGGTTGCCGGCAAAGCCATCACTAAGAGGCAACAATTGGGTGGTTGACGCCTCAAACTGTCAGGGATGTTCTTCCCAGTTCACCTTCCTCAATCGCAAGGTTTGTTCTCCTGCCCCTGATCCAATGAATGACCCATCTATGAATTTTTCACTAAGTCTTGTGTCTTCAATACCCATGTCGCAAAACTTGTGCTTTTTTGTTTTGAATATGAACTTGACCATGATTAAGATACTGCGCATCTTGGCTTTCTATTTTGAATGCTGTACCAATCATAGATTGTTCATTCTGGAGAGGCCCACGAATCCATGATTATATGGTTTTAAGAATTTATTGGAGATTTTTAGTATGAGTCTTTGGAAAGAATGGGTTTGGACTGAAGCTTATTTAAGGTCATGATAGGATTGATTGTGATGTTTCTATTTTACCCTTTGGATTAGGGTTTTTGAGGTTCACAGAGGGGAGGGGTCAGGGGTGTAAATGGGATAAAGTCAGGTTTTGATCTTCTCTTTGGATCCCAGTGTCTTCAGAGTTGTTGCTTAAGGGCTCATGTGTTGTTTTGGTGTTCAACTATTGTTTGAAAGTGTACTGTTTTTATGTAGTTGATCATTTACTATTGTATTGTTGTGGTGGACCTTGTCCACAGTGGTTGTAATTGTTCCTTGTTATTAATAAAGTTTTGTTTATTGTAGAAAAAAAAAAAAAAAAGAAGCTCATTTTTGGAATTTCTACTTTTAAGGTTTCACATGGTTAGGCATAGAATAGAACAGACAAATTAAGTATCTGTAATTCATTGACCATTCGAAAATTGCACTTCATATATATATATATATATATATAATTCATTCGAAATTGTAGGGCATTAATGCTTTAAGCTCACATCTATTTTTGCCTCCTGTTTCTGTGTGCCACATGTAATGCTACAAAACAAATTAAGTTCACACTAGTTGTCTTGTTTCTGAAGGCTTGTGAATGGTTTTGTGGAGAAGACACGTAAGAAAACAGAGGTTTCAATTGTTGTTGCTGCTGATGCAATTGGCATTCCACGTACACTGATTGATATCCGTCATGGTGAGAAACCCTAAACTTTGAATTTGTACCTTTATCTTTTGTGAGTTGGTTAAGCCTTTAGGCTTTTCCATACTCTGGGATACCAACCATCTCCATTCCACCCTTGCATACTCTATGAAGGCTTTGAGTATTCAAGTAATTTTTTGAACACTTAAGATAGTGTGGATTGACGTTATTTTTATCTTCTCTTTGTTCTTTGATTTTAGAGGGATCTCATCGTGAACTTCCTGCACTTCAGGTTGTTCGCAGTGCTTCAGTTAAGGTCTGCACCATGCTTGATATTTCAAGTCATAACTGGGCTCCTGCATATTTTACCAATTATATTTGAAACGGAAGGACTCAATTTAAGTTCGGGAAGTTAAACTATGTCCATGGTTGGCCTTTTTAGACACTTGATTGGTTGATGTTTTATTATTAGGAGTCTCAGAAGAAGACAATTCCATTTCAAGGTAATGGAACTGCTCACATCAGAAATGAAATAAAGTCTAAATTTCGTGAATTGGCCCTTCTGCTTGAGAGTTAAAAAGACTCCCCAATCCTGTTCTTTGCAAGCCAGGGAAAAAACATGGTATGAGAATCTCTCTTCTTTTTCAAGTTATGTTATGCCTAAAGTCTCTGATCTATAGGACATTTCTGCTAATACTTGCATGTTTTATGGGTATGGTTATTAACGGTGGTACTTTACTTCAGGTGCTAAAAAAGAAACTATCAAGATATTGAAAAGTCTTTGTTTGGATGTATTCTTCTTTCTGAAGTTGTGTCTGCACTGTTGGAGTGCTTGTTGAAGGCTTTAGATCCATCGGAGCTTCCAGTAAACACCCAAAATGGCCCAAGCCTACATATGAGTGAAAGCTTGTGATAACAAAATTTTCAAATAAGGAACCAGAATTACTTCTGTCCATTCTGAATGCAGTTCCTGACTTGATTGAGACTCAAGAAGCAGTGGTATAAGAGATAGGTAACCACATGATCTGTTCCTTCTTTGTATTCTCTGCTCCATATCCAGATATATGCTGGGAAATTACGGTCTGGTTGTGGATAGAATGTAATTTTATTTACTTGGTTACAGCTGGGATGCTTTTTGACACTGAACATGGGTCTGTGATTTCTGCGTTCAGAGATAATTTGTGCATATGAAATTTTTGGTTTGCTTTGACAAAAAAAAAAAATGAAATGGTTGGATTGTGGTGATATAATTCTTTTTGCTTTGACACACATATATATGTGTGTGTGTGTGTGTTATATTTATTCAAAATTAATAAGCAATGTGGACCTTTACTCCTTTAGGTTGAAAAAGCTACTTCTAAGCATTTTTCTTTGGTTACGAAAGCTACTGAATTTGGCTAAATATAAAATCAACATTTGAGTCTTCCCAGCATCCCCAATGTAGCGGGTTGCGCCCATGCGTTTTGTGTGTATAAGAATTCCCCCTCTGTCGGTCTCCTTTTTTCAATAGAAAATGCTATACAACAGCACTTAGACAGGAGCCGCACATCAGATCCTTAATCAATTATAAATAGTTTTAGGTTGCTTTCCTGAAGGAATGGTCCTGTGAGCTACATATATCAGCTAAGCGAGATGCAGATTTTTGGTGCATTTGTAAATGGTCTATTTTTTTAGTTTTATTTGTACTTAGCATTTATATGTTTAGTTTCCTAGCCAAATGATCTCAGAGCGCAAGTTCACACACACTTCTTTTGGACTGCATTACTTTCAGTAATACCTACATATTTCCAATTTGAATTATTAGTTTAACTCTTCGCTTAATTGAGTGATTTGAATTGCGTTTAACAATGATCTATACATACTATGAAGGCCACGTAATTTGAAAGAATTACAGCCTCATCATAAAAAAGATTCCGCAGTTGAGACGAGCATTTCTTCATTAGAAAAAACTATATCGAAAGCAATTCTGATGGAACTTTTACGTAAATGTCTTCTTGTTTCAGCTTCTGCTAATAACCAGCTCATGGATTCTCCCCTCCATCTTGCACAGCTGACAGGAGACAACTATCTAGTGGGAAAACTCAATAACTCTGTTTGTTAGTTTCATCAAATTTAGATGTTGCTGAACAAGATCGATGCTCTCTTATAAATTCAAATAATCTATTTATCCAGCACTACAAATCTACAAGTCAAGCAGCAAAGAAGCTAGAGTTGATTAAACGCTACGGAATGAACAGAAAAGTAGTGAAGAGAACAGATGCTGATGTCGAAAAATCTAGGAGATGGGTTCTTGTATCAGATGGTGAGGATGTTTTATCCTCGGACGATGTCAATGGTCATCTCATGGAAGAAAGTTGGGGAAGAAGAGCTACTTGCCATTAAAGTCTGGGGTGAGGATTTTAATTTAGTCTCTCATTTATTCATGCAAGGATATATTTAAATTTTTGAAGGCCTTTGGGAGCATCAATTCTGCCTTGCAGTATGAGATTTAAATCTATGTTACAGTGGTGGTACATTTGCCACCGAAACAGTTTTGGTTAATATTTAACTCATATTATAGTGACTAGTGCGATCATCAGGCCTATAAAAAGAAGGTGCATGTTCTAATGCGGTTGAACAGTAAATAAGTATAAAAAAAAAGGCACGGACATGGTGTCCACACGGTGTCAACACATCATCAACTAGCTGCAACACATCTAGTTTTCGTGTGCTGCAGTCAGTTCATGATGTCGACACCGTGTTAGCATTATGTCGGTGCCCGCATTCATGCTTATTTCGTGTTCATCCTCATTAGATCCTTACCCATAAAAAGAAATGGTAATCAGAGTGTTCAATAATCTCATATGCAGGAATAGAAAAAATAGAAAATTAGAGTGTTCAATAATCTTTTCTTTGTATAATATTGCAAATGTCTTGCATAACCCCTGAATTTGGCAACTAATAACGATGATCCAAAGACAAATATTCAATCTTACAAAGAAAGAAGTGTTTGGCATGACATACCTGCACCATTGGTTCATCACCATCGTCGACTCCCATCAAATTTACGACAATTCAATCATGTGGTAAAGGAAAGTCCAGCAGGGGCGACCTGAGAACACATGAAGCACAATACACCAGCAGTAGTGTAGCACTGCAACTCATTGTGTTACCTAGTGAGAGTGCACACATGTGGTCTCAGGTCACTCCTGTGGAACCCCTCTACCTCTTTTGGCTTAGCTACAGTTCACACAAACTTGGTTCTGCTACCTCAACCTCTTCCATGTGTTATATAGCACAACTTCATTGAGTACTTCACTTGTTGTACTACATTGATGGTACTTGCAGGAAACTAAACTTTCTATTATAAATCAAGTGGCCAAAAAAAAAAAAACTTTCTATTATAAATCTTATTTGTACCATAGATTTTCTATTACAAAACAAATTTATACAACTGGATATAATATCAATGGTGTAGATTAATTAATTCTAAGGGGCACAACTTAATCTGAGTACTTCCTCAGATTGTACTACATTGTGGTACTTGTTAGAAAATTAAGACCCTATTGTGGACGAGTACAGCTTTGTACTCAAACTGCAAGTCTGTCGTACAGAAGCTCTCTTTGGTTTTCTTATTGTGGTACAATAGCTTTGTGTCTATTGTTGACTAGTCAAATGCAAGAGAAGTGTTGCGGAAGTCAATTAATCAAAATGAGAAGCTTCCATGATCTACCATCAATTTGTCCAATAATTTTGGGATTTAAGCTTCCTACTTTTGTTGAATGTTGCCTTATCTATTGAGGTGCTCAAATTTGATTGAACTATATTTTCAATGGATTGAACTATATTGCATGGTCAAGGGCTGTTACTTTTGGTTGCAAATCCAAACTTGGTCATATTAATGGGAAATCACTATGTCCCAAATTTGATGATTGGGAAGCATATGATCAAATGGTTATGTCATGGCTTATAAATTTTATGGAGCCTCAAATAGAAGAGATCTTTACATACTTTGGATCAGCTAAGGAACTCTAGGACTTTGTAAAGCAATTATATGGTCACCAAATTAATGTTGCGCGTATATGAATTGCATAAAGCTATATTAGAAGAAAAACAAACTGATAAAAAAAATATATAAATAGAAGAGTCTACATTTATATTAATTCAATAACATTTGTATTGATTGTCTTGGAGTCTTATCCTTTTGTCCTGCAAAGTTTTTTTGTTTTTTTTCTTTTAATATAGGTAATGAGGAGATGATCGAGAAAGAAATAATTATATCATTCAACAAAGAGAAGTAACCAAGAAAACTATGAAAATAATTCAAAATAGAATATAACACAAGTCCCACAAGAAAATCAACCTCCTTTCAGACCTTGTCAAGCTTTTTTTTTTTTTTTTTGGGCCAAAAGACCTTGTCAAGCTTAGTTATAAGAATACTCAATTACAAGAATCAATTCAAGCACAAAGCAAGTTTTCTTATTTTTTTAAACACATATATACTCGGAATGCACAATTAATTTTGAACACCCTTGAATACATAATTAATTTATGCCTAAACGCAAAAGAAAATATCGGGAATAACAAGACAATTCACATTCCACAAAAATCCATATCAAATTGTATGACCATTGGAACTGGTGTTTTGGTGAAAAAAATCAATATTTACACATAACTCTACATATAACAATCTCAATATGGGTGCTCGTAGACACAAAAACTTTTTTGGTTGTAGAGACTAACAGGTTGTATCTAAAGCAAAATAACAACTTGCACCGTCTAGGTTTGACTCGATTTATAAGTTAGTCCCTATATTTTTAATTTTTTTTTTAAATTGCATTATGACGTTTGAAGTTTATGACAAAGTGGCTCCTTCGTCTGTCTGATCGTCAGGTGAACTATTAATTGATGATGTGGTAAGACTGTGCATCAATTAACAGTTTACCTAGACAAACGAAGGGACCACATTGTCATCAATTTTCAAACGTTAGGATGCAATTTGAAAAAATTAAAAACATAGGGACCAACTTGTAAATCGAGTCAAACCTAAAAGGTACAAGTTGTAATTTGCTCTTGTATCTATGCTAAAAGGTGAGGAGCACTGCTCAAAAGGTGACACTAAGACAAAGGTAAATTCCAAAACCTTGTGGGGCAAATGCAAAAACCGAACTTGGGTTTAGACGTGACTCTGTCCAAATTTATTTTTAAGTCTTTCAAACTAAATCCTTTGAATATGTTTTAGAGACTTAATTTATTCCTTGTGAAAAATCCTTCGAGATAGAGTATTCACTTGTCAAAATCATATATAAAATAGTTTACAAATTGAAGAGAGAAGTTTGATAGTTTTATGTTACTACAGTAACAAAAATGGATGAGGGTGAGACAATAGACACTAACTAATATTTCGACATTGAAAATTTAAAACATGCACACTTAAAAATGTGTTTATTTTTACAATATTTAGAAGACTTATTATTTTTTCCGGAGTATAGATCTATCTCTGTCTCCACCCTATCCCCTATGTAGTTTTGTGACATCTATATCTTGCTTAATTTGTAACCTAGCTCGCTTTATGCAACATAGTGAGGTATTTTATCAAAAACTTGAACTTAATACAATTAATTCATCTAAAAAATTAGAAAAAGGAAAACATATAACATTAATAACTTTACACTTCGTCTTCTTCCCTCAATCAAACTCTCTCTTCTCCGTTTCTTTCTCCAACCTCACAGCCAACATGAATGAGGATAATAATATATAGAACAACAATTAGCAACCACCTATACCCATAAGATTACTTCATCAACCATCATTTCCATTTGTCTTCTCTTCTGCTCACTAGTCTTCTTCATCATCTCCTCTTCACTAGCCAAAACATCTTTTTCCAACTTAATGCTTTGATTTTTTAAGTTGCCAAAATTTTAGCGTTTAGAGAATTAGAGTCACGCATGTTTTGCCGCTGCAACTTGCCAAGTTGCCTCTATCAGCCTTTGTTTGAGGCATTTTGTCAAACACTTTACCCCCACCCTTAAGCAAATTGTTATGTTGTTTGGGGAAGCTCATGGTTATGGCAAAGAATGAATGAGGGCAATTACCTTCATTGGCTCCTCTATAGGTCCACCCCTGCCCCTATCATATTTTCTCACCCACCATTAAATTTGAAAAAAAATATTAAAACACTCTTCTCATCTTCCATTATTCCTATAATACCCTTTGATATACCAACTTAAACACTCACTTACTATACACTCTTCCACCCCCCTTAACTATAGGGGTGGGTCGGAATACCTCTATAATCGAACCGCACCCGAAAATCGACCCGACCGATCCGCCCAGCAACCGCTCCGACGAGAGCCGACACATTGGTTGCGGTTTTCCAACTGATCCGATGGGGGGTGGAGGCGAAGGCGGCTTCTAAACCCCCACACCGTCGGTTAACCGCACCGACCGACCCTTCTTCATCTTCTTCTTCTATCTTGGTTTCTGGTAGCAAGCAGCTTCTTCTTTTTCTTCTTATTCTTCTTCTCATCTCCTGGTTTCTCTTCTTCTCCTCTACTGGTTTCTGGCACGCAGCAACTTCTTCTTCTTCTTCTTCAACCTGCAACCTCGCCGCCGCGATGGACGGCCTTTCTTCTTCGACTGCTGCAACCTCGCCGCCACGATGGACGACCTCAGATGCCGCTGCAGCTTCTTCTTCTTCTTCAACTTGCAAGTCCTGCAACCATCGCATAACCACACCCAAACAGATGCCCTAAGCTGGTCGATTTGGATCCATTTCGAACCGATCCGACCGTCACTTGCGGTTTCATCGACAGTCGGTTCACCGACAGAGTCTGTGGCTGCAGCGGTTGGCGTTTTGCCCATTTCGACCCTAGTCGGTCGATCGGCAGTATATGGCCGACACCGACCCACCCCTACTTAACTATCATTCTACCCACCCATATTTTTCCAAATAAAACAAAAAGAATCTTACACCTATCCAATAATTCATTCCTAAATTCCAAACTAAATCTCTAAGATTAATATTCAATTTCTAAATCAAAAGAAACATTAAAATATAATGAATTCTTGATCTCAAACTATAAATAAATAAAAAGAGTTTATGGTATAGAATAATCATACATTTTAATAGATGTATGAGCATCAACCAAATAAGATAATCGATTTTAAGTTTTGGTGACACAATAGAATTATAGTTTATGAAAAAAACAATTATGGAAAAACATGGGTGGGTGAGATGATTCTTAGGGCGGTGGGAACTATGTTTAGTAGGTGGGTGTTTGAGTTAGGCCTGGGCTGCAGGCGGGTTGGGTCGGCTTGAGGCCAAACCCACCAACCAGGGCGACTCCTCGGGCTGAGGCCTAGACAACCCAACCTGCCAATCAATTAGTCGGGTTTGACCCATTTGGCTTGTGGGCTGGGTTTGTCGGTGGCGGCTTTGGCCTACCTCAATACCACTTAATCCAAAAAAAAAAAAACCCAACAAAAATATATTAACTTAAGCCCATAAAACAAGGCCCAACCCAAGTGTTAAAGAAATCTTGTGGCTGTGTAGTGTGTGCAATAGGAAGGCAAGGCAAGGCAATGCATTTATAAAAGGAATGAGAGAGTAAACGTCCTCTCCTTTTCGATTTGGGATAGCATAACTAAGAAAACATATGCATTTCATCAAGTATCTCACATTGCCCAAAGAGTGAAAGTGAGTCCTTGACTTCTTCTATAAAAACATCTCACACCCCTTCATATTGTTTGCTACTCCAAGGCCTTTATTGAGTATGTATATGTTAAATAAAATTAATATTATATATACATATCTCTAATCGGGCAGGCGGGTTGATAACGGGTGTTGAAGAGCCCAAGCCGCCACCTGCCCAAATTAAACGGTCCACCCAAGTTTTGGTGCATCGGCTAGGTTGTGACAACACCAACTAGACCCGATGAGTCGGATATGGGCGGGTTAGTCAGGTTGCTTGGGTATATGTCCACCTCTAGTTTGAGTTGGTATATCAAAGGGTATTATATGAATAATGGGAGATAAGAAGAGTGTTTTTACTTTATTTTTTAAAATTTAATGGTAAGTGTAAAAATAAGGTAAGTGAGGAAATAGGAAGGGGATGAGAATATAAGCCCTCATAATCTTATTAACCCTAAAGACCCATATTAATCTAATGGCTCCAATATATGTTTATTAGGTCCATTGATTTTAATTACTAAATTTTAATAGCTTTTTAGTTTAGGTACCAAAATTAAATAGTATTTTAGATTAGGTACTAGTTGAAAAGTCAAACAAAATAATAAAGTAAAAGGTATTATAATTTACAAATATTACATCATATGCCACTACAATAAAAAATAATAATAATATTACATCACAAATATTACATAAATTTATATAATATTATATTAAAAAAAAAAATCAATCCAGTCACAACTTAACTGTGACTGTCTTGGTAAATTAAAAGAGACAACTCACACCACTATACTATATATTATTTTGAGTAAAAGTATTGTTTTGACATCTATTTATACTATATTGTAATATAATTTCTCTAAAAAAAATTCAATTAAGTCACAACTTAACTGTGACTGTTTCACAACTTAGATGTGACTGTCGTTTAGTCACAACTAAATTTGAAGTTGTGAATGTCGTACAGTCACAACTAAATATGAAGTTGAGACAATATTAGCAAATTTTCAAGATAATATAAAAGTCTCAAGGGCAATTTTGTCAAAACATTATAAATTTTAACTAACACCCATCATATGTGGGCCAAAGGACAAAAATGTCAAATGGAAAATGCTCAAATCAAAGAGGCCAACATATTTGTGACCTAATCTAAAAAACTACATTTAAATTTGGTAGTTCAATTGAAATATTATATAGTCTTCATGCTATACCAAAAAATTATTGAGATTTGGTATTTAATCCTAATTTTCTAATGTTTATTTTGTGTCTTTATTATTTTTTACAAATTTTTATAATATATATTTTTTATTTATATTTATATTATTTACTTTTTGCTTTAAGCTTACTCTGATAAGTTTATTATATGCACTTACATATTCAAGTTATATAAATGATTATATATTTATGATTTATAAATTATCTTAATAAAAGATTAGGGGGTGTATTTAATATGGTATTTCACCGACTTTTATAGACTTTTTTTAATAACTTTCACATACTCTACATAAACTTTAGCATAATTCTATATGAAGTACATTTGACAAAGTTTAAACTTTTTCCATAGAGTTTTATAGACTTCTAATAATTTTTATAAAATTTGATAGAATAATTTAATAGACTGCTAATCAACGCAGTAATAGGCTTGATCCACAGAGTCTTCACATCATTTTTGTCTTAGAAGTTTAAAATAAGAAACTCATACCCCCAATAAAACTCATACAAAGGGCAAATTATAAAAAAATATATATATAATATTTTTTTTTTCCTTCTGTCACAGTTCATGAATCTAATAGGGCAAATTGCATTTTAGTACCTTAAGTATATTAGTACCGCCAGTTCAATTTTCAACGATATATGCATACTCCATTTTCATTTTTTTTGCAATTACATACCTCTGTTAGATCCTCCATCCAAAACTCTGTAAATGATAACATGACAATGATGTGGCGCACATCTAGCGTTTGAGTTAACTTCTTAAAAATGGTCATGTGGATTCATGATGTTATATAGACAAATAAATAATAAAAAAATTACAAAAACTTTTAATAATTTAATAAAATATTTTAAAAAATGAACAAATTTTTTTTTTTTCTTTCTTCTTCTTTTCCATTTTTCTTCTTTTGTCTGCAACTCTCCCATCAATTAAAAGAATTAAAATCAACACAGAAAAATTACAAGTAAAATTCAACCCCCTGCCCTTTCCTTGTTTTCTTCTTCTCTTTCTTCTTCGTCCCCACCTCTTTTGCAGATCACCCCCACCTCTTGTGCAGATCCCAAATCCCTCCAACCAATCCTAAATTTTTTTTTCTTCTTCTTCTTTTTTTTGCTAGTCTCCCATTATCATCATCATCATATCATCATCATCTTCACCCACCTCTAGCCACCCAAATAAAAAAAACACCAAGAAAAACAAGAACACCAAAATGAAATCAAAAGCCCATTTTTTGGGTACAAATACTACGGGGATCAATTAGAAGGTTCCCTGTGGTCAAGACCACTGCCACGACGCGCGTCGCAGCAATAGGGAGAGCTCCGAAGCCACAATAGTCACTGGGATGCTTATTTTCAATGGCAGATCGCAGAAGAAGGAAGAAGAAAGAAGAAAAATTGTAGAAGAGAGGGATGATGGATGGTAATGGGCAGGGGCGTATCCAAAATTTTAAAAAGAGGTGGGCTGAACTTCAAGCTAATTTCTCATTATTGTTAATGAAATTTTTTTGCGAACTTTCGATAACATCTTCTCTGTTTTTATGACATTTCTCAAATTTACACAACATATTAAATCACTTTTATAATTATTATCAAATAAAACTCGACGGCACAAGTGAATTTCATTAATAAAAAACAAAATATACACCTAATCAGGGAGACGTAATGAGCCTTACTCCTCAAAATGCATATTCATAACAAGAATAAACAATAAAAAAAAAACATGTAATGCAAATATAATATAACACTACTTAAATTGAGCCATGCGTTTATTCACAGCATAAAAGTCATCAATTACGTAATCATAACTAATAGTATCAACAAGATATTTTTCAATGTGAATAATCATACAATCTACAAGAAAGTCATCATATATCTTGTTCCGAAGTTAATTCTTAACAATTTTCATAGATAAAAATGCTCGCTTTGTTGTTGCCATAGAAACCAGAAGAGTCAACACTAGACAAACCAATCTCTCAATTAACAAGTATTATATATTTTCTTTCTCTAACAAATTCTTGGCATAATTCCGAAAGAGAAGACACATTCTGAAATTGTAAAAGTTCACATGTCTCATACTTATAATGTTTCAATTATTCTTTCAAGGTAAATAATTCATGTGCATTAAAGTCTTGAGGGTAAAATTTCTCAAAGTTAATCAAAGAGAAAAAAGATTGAGAAAAAAAAAAAAGGAAGAAGAGGGAATGAGTATATATGAGTGAAAACTTTAATTGAAATTGAAATCTAATAGTGAGATTCAGAGCTAGAAGAAGAAGAACTGAAGAAGTACTTCAGTTGGTGGGGTGGGCGGCGGAAAGCTTGGCTGAAGGATATATTTTTTTTTGTCATGGGTTGGGTATTGGGCTATTGGGCTAAAAGCCTAAGACTAGTAGTAGTATTTTTTTTTTTTTTCTTTTTGCCAAAAATTTGGGGTGGGCTACAGCCCAGGTCAGCCCTCACATAGATACGCCCCTGGTGATGGGGGAAGGCATTCTGCCGCCGTTGCCAATGTCTGATCGGCCGGTGGTGACGGGAGGCGTCAGATTGCTTGGTAGGGGTGGGTTGCAAACAAAAGAAGAAGAAAAATGGAAAATAAGAAGGAAAAGGAGAAAGAAACAAGACAGAGAGGAGAAAAAAATTTGTACTAAGTTTTTTTCATTCTTTTTGTTTTTTTACTTCTTTATATTTTTTAATATTTTATTTAAATATGAAAAGTTTTTGTAATTTTTTTATTATTTATTTGTCTACGTGGCATCATTAATCTACGTGTCTATTTTATTCAATGCCAGTGGTGTGCCACGTCATCACTTAACATAGTTTTTGACAAAGAATCTAACAAAGGGATGTAATTGCTAAAAAAATGAAGATAGGGTATGAGATTGTTGCAAAATTGAACTGGAGGTACCAACTTGCAATACTAGGCAAACTTGAAATAATAAAATGCAATTTGCCCTTAAAAATTTTACAAACAAGGTTAAACAAGTAAGAGGAACATCAAAAAAGGCTATTTAGTATAACTTTCCCTTTATCTAACCCTATCAGATATGAAATTCTTATATATGTAGTTTACCAACCCATTGGAAACTCTTCTATATAAGTCCTCCGATTGTTCACAAATTTTCTCTCTAATTTTTTTGTTTTTTTTTTTGTTTTTCAGTTTGATGTCTTTCACCAACAAAACAACTTTTATGTACTAATCTCATTCTTAAAATATTTTCTATATATACTGTAAAAAATAGTTCAACATATGCTAAGCATAAAAATTGTCATTTGGCGAGTGACAAGCATATGTCAAGAGGCTAGTATCGGTGATGCTAAAAGGCGAGGAGCACTACTTGAGAAAAGTAAATTTCACAACCTTGGGGGGCAAATGCGAAAACCGAACTTCATTCCAATTGTTATCCCGCGTAGGCGTAGCAACTAAGCCAGTCCCACTCCCATAGATAAAAAAGTGACACAGAGACAAATCTATAAGTCAAGCAACAAAGATGCTAGAGTTAATTAAACGCTACAGAATGAACATAAAAGTAGTGAAGAGAACAGATGTTGATGTCGAAAAATCTAAGAGATGGGTTATGGAAAAATCATGGAACCTGCGTCCAATCAAAATGTTGCCTCGTGCTGTTGGTCTTCTGGCTGCCTTCCTGTTTTGGACTTTAATCACATCTAAGAAAGGTTCCTGAATTACTAGGAATAAATGAGAGCTGGGAATTGAACCATTGTAGTGGCAAGAGACATGCTATGCAGCTATTAGAGAGCCCATGTGTTAAGAAGTTGAGGGAGACGTGACAGGACCGCCTGACAGGACCGCCCCCGAATTTCCACCCTGAAACCCGGAGAGGTCCTGCGGGAATCCAAAATCAAGGAAAATCCTACCGAAAATTCGGCAAAACCTCCCCTGAAAATGGACTAACCCAGAAATTTCAAACCTGTTAAAAAGCACTTCTAAAATATCAATCACCTCTACCACAACCAATAATAAAATCTCAGGCCCACAACAAGTAATACAACTCTAATCAGAGCACATCTAATCGACTATACAATCATATCTCATTTTAATAATTTCAAGGGAAGACATTGATCCTATTATACCAATAAGTTGGAGATGTGAAACTCGAATGCCTCGACGTGGTACGGTCCGACCTCGGTGAATCACTACCTGGGGGGAAAAACGTCAAAAACAAAATGTGAGAAAACTTTCAGTGAGTGGACAAAATAAAGAAACAAAACATTAAGTGATTCATCATTTCAAATTGCTTTAAAATCAATCTCCACTAAGACCTCACGTCACTCTTTGAAATCCCCCAGTTTTAAAACAAATTTCAAGCTTAAGAGTATTATAAAACTAATGGAACTCAAGGACAAGATAATTCAAAACACGTTTCCCAATAGCAAATCATTTAATTTAACGAAATCATAAAAAAATAATAAAATCGAAATCATTATAAAACTCGGAAAGTAGTTCTCACTTAAAATCCGTATTTAACTCTTGAAGATACCAATTCGTCTTCCACCATGCCATATACCCTGAATAACCTGGCCATACACCTGTGCGGAATTCCTGCATCGCACAGGCAGGCAATATCCTGGCCATACACACGCGTGGAGTAAATCCAACACGTGCAGGCAATATCCTGGCCATACACACGTGTGGAGTGAATCCAACACGTGCAGGCAATATCCTGGCCATACACACGCGTGAATAAAATCAGCATGTGCAGGCAATCCTGGTCATACGTGCACACAGAGCAGCCCCCAAAGGGCGAAGCATCCCGACACACGGCCCAAACCCTATATGTGTGCCGTGATGGGTCCCAAAGACCTATGTATCTGATAATCTGGAGAGTATTGCAAATGGTGGATTTGAAAACCATTTTTCCATAGCCCAAATAAATCCTTTTTCCACAAAAAATAATTGTACTTTTCCAAGAAAAACTTTGAATCCATAAACGTAAATTCATAGCTCAATTTAAATTCAATAGGCATAAATCTAATCCATTCTTTTCGATCAAAACCCAAAATAATAAATGAGCCATATTGATTTAGTAGGAAGCTAGAGTTCTTTCCAAAAAGGTCCATAAATTTAAACAAACCATCAAATAAAATTATGTTTTAAAAACTTATATACGAGAGTATTTGAAAACCCGAAATTCAACTCCGTCCACCAAACCCCACATCAAAATCAAGATTTATCAACAACAGTTAATTCAAAGGAATTTCCTAAATACATTTAAAAACCAAGAATTCACCCACATCCATTATATCTCAATCAAAACTCAAATAATCAAGAAATAAATTCACAGATTTTATAAAATGCTTCTAAAAACAAATGTCCACTCACAGTTTAACCGATCAATGTCTAATCCTTTCCGGAAATACGTTCCCATTTCACGATCCCTTACTGTTCGTCACTAGAAATAGCCAAAAGACGAACCTCCATCCACCCAGAACACAACGGAGCTTGGATTTTGTCTCTGAGAGACCCGGGGAAGCTGGTTGGCGCGAAAACTATTCAACCCGCCACCACAAATGGCGGAAATCGGAGGTGGCAGGGGCAGCCTGACCTGGAAATTACCCAATTTCAACTCCAATTATTTCTAATTGCAGAAATGACCCTCCAATTGCACAATAACATCCCAATTTCATCTCCAATTTAAGAAATTCGAAAATCACAAACACCCTAAAATCCGATTCTCAAATTCTCATAATTGGAAAAACACACCATAGGGGAAAGATAGCCCGTACCTAGAGGATTAATTTTCGTAACTGGGTCGACGGCCAAATCTCTCCGGAAACACCGGAATCGGCGGCGGAAGCCGCCGGTCTTGAATGGTCGATTTGCCGTCGTGCGAACTCCGATGGACGATCAGAGGGTACCATCGTGACGGGTTCGACGAGAGGGAGATTTCTGGGCCAGAGCTGGGTTGCGAAACCGCCGGAACCGTCGCGTCACCACCGGAGCTACAATCGGCCTAAACTGGGTTTCTGGTTTGGGGAATTCATGGGCTGAACCGATGCCAGGGAAAGGAAGAGGGAGGGACGGCGAGGAGATCTGGGCCGGTCCCGTCGTCAGCCACGGCCGGACGCGCCGCCACGCGCCGGTGACAGTGGCGGCTGCACAGTTGCAGCGAGAGAGAAACGCGCGGGAGAGAGAGGAGAGAGAGTCCCAGAAAATTCTGGATTTTGGGTATTTAAAACCCACTCAAGAAAAATTACGAATTTGCCCCTCCCTTCAAACGCTCGTATCTCTCAAACCGTAGCTCTGATTGACACGTGCCGCATGTCTACGAACTCGTGGGTTCGAGACCTATCTAACGAGTCCAAAGTCAAAATTAAAAGCCCATTTATTTTAAAAGTCAACTTTTGGATCAAGCCCAATTTAAAACAAAAATTAAAAATTAACCCAAAACCTTTTTAAATTCCAAATAAATCTCAAATCTTTAAAATACAATTCAACATTCTTTAAAAACCTCTTCAAAATCATAGTTAAATAAAAATTTAAATTTCTAGTGATTTAATTTGTAGACGCTTCAGCTATTGATTGATCTTGTCAATCAAATAAAAAATGCTGAAAGGAAAGTTTTGGTGGCGAGATTTAATGGCAGAAATAAATTCCCCAATTCAAGCAATGTTTAGATATTCCAAATATTTTTTTATTTGGAAATGAAGCTTTCAATCGCAATCCAAATCAGGAATGACTTTATTACAATGGAAGATTTTGCTGGGATTGTCTCCAATCAATGGCTCGAATTCGAGGACGAATTCTTTCCAAACAGGGGAGTCTGATGCAGGAGCATAGGAGCCTCATCAAGATTGACAATAGCTCAAGAAAGGCCCAAATAAAACCCTTGCCAAAGTCAACTTTTAATTATTAATTTCTTTAGGATTATTGTAATATTTCTTTTTATTATTTTCTTTTATTGTTTTCCTTTGATTGCAAGGAACCTAGCTTCTATTTAAGCCAAGCTTTCTGATGATTTTGTTTAGTTTTTTTATGATTAATAGAAAAATACAGCAGTTATTTTAGTCGCAGGCAAGAGTGCCTTATCCCTTTCTCTTGTGTCGAGTTCTCTTTGAGTTAGTGGCCATGTTCGAAATCTAATCTCCATCAATAATAGACACCAGTAATCATAGTTCTCCATTAAAAGTAACCCAGATATAACATTTATGCTCAGGCACACTACAGATAACAGATGCACATATTGAAGATCAAGCAGTAGAACCAGTAATAGATGCACCACTATCCAATTCATTTACCCATCAGCTTTAACTAAAATTATACACAATTATACTGCAGTTATATAAACTTTCTGAATATGTAACTCTCTAGACCACAAAATTTAGAATTTTAAAAATATATATAACTTGTGAGAATTTGAATATGAGACAAAGAGAACTGAATTAAAAAAAAAAAAAATCATTCAAAAACGCAAAAAATAAATCCAAACAGAAGTTGGGCAAAAAAAATCCAAACACAAATAAAAATTGACAATTGCAGTTCCAAATTGAGAAATCAAACAAGAATAATGCAGTGGGGTTGTGAGAAAGAATACAAAACAGAGAGCAAAGTGATTGTGAATAGAAAATAAAAATATATATTAAACCCTATAATTAAAGACAAAGTGGAGGGGGTGCGACGCGACTGGGGTGGGGGAGAGGGTGGGTCGGGGCAGGGAGAGGGGGAGGATGGCTGGGGGCTGGCTGGGTGGGGCGGGGAGGGGGAGGGAGGGGAGGGGCTGGGTGGGGGGCGGGGAAGGGAAGGGAGGGGGTGATGGGCATAGGGCATGGCTGGGGAAAGGTTTTTTTTTTTTTTGTTTTATGAAATTTTTTTATTTAATTTTGGGATTAATACCATTTTGCTCCCCCGACTATTACACTTGTATCAGTTTGCTCCCCAGACTTCCAATTTGGAAAATTAAGGACTCTGACTTTTTCAATTTTGCCAATTGAGGTTTTTTTGTCAATTTACACATTTTTTATCCAAATCTTTGAGGGCAAAATGGTCCCTTCCAATTAGATCTTATCATTTTTTCCTCATGCATCATTTTTCCTCTTTTATTTCTTGCTAAATTTTGCTTGATCATCTCGACATTTTAGATGAAAAATGTATAAATTGACGGAATAACCTTAATTGGCAAAATTGAAAAAGTCAGGGTCCTTAATTTTCCAAATTAGAAGTCTGGAGAGCAAACTGATACATGTGTAATAGTCTGGGGAGCAAAATGACATTAATCCCTTTAATTTTTGTAAGAAATTTTTTTATTCAAAATTTTTTTAAAATATCATTATTTTTTTAATTTGGAAAAAAAAAAGACGAAAATAACTCTATCATGTCAGCATATAACGGTTTATTTGACAGAAAAACTAATAGAGGTATTATTTTATCACAAAATGAAAGTTGAGATACTTTTTTGCAAGTTTTCAAAGTTGGGATACTTAATTGAAACAAAATGTAAAGTTGAGATACTAAATTGTAATTTGTTCTACATTTATGTCCAAGCACACTACCGAAAACATATGCAGATATTGAAGATCAAGCAGTAGAACCAGTAATAGATGCACCACGATCTAATTCCTTTACCCATCAGCTTTAACTAAAATTATACACAAATACTGCAGTTATGTAAACTTTATGAATATGTAACTCTCTAGACCACAAAATTTAGAATTTAAAAAATATATATAACTTGTGAGAATTTGAATATGAGAGATAATGAGAACTGAATTTAAAAAAAAAAAAAAAAAGATCAATCAGAAACTCGAAAAATAAATCCAAACAGAAGTTGGCCAAAAAAAAAAATCCAAGCACAAATAAAAATTGACAATTGCAGTTGCAAATTCAGAAATCAAACAAGAATAATGCAGTGGGGTTATGAGAAAGAATACAAAACAGAGAGCAAGTGATTGTGAATAGAAAATAAAAGAATATATTAAACCCTATAATTAAAGACAAAGTGGAAGATTTAATAATGAAAAAGATAACAAATACCTGGGTTTTTTTGTTCTAGAGATGTGGAAGAACTTTGCAGAACAAGAAATTGCAAACGATAAAAGACGCATAGAAGAGAGAAGAGAGAAGCTGAGCGCCGTTCTCCGAAAAATATCAAATATTTATTGTGAATTGTGAGGGCATTATGGGAAGTTCAATAAAATTCATTAAGAGTGCTGCTATTTGCACACCCTAAATTTCTCTTTGCACACCCTTTCTTGAAAAAAAAAAAAAAAAACTCAAGAGAAAAGACCATTTGGCCCTTCCCTCACCCACACACCCCCATCCATTTTTCTTTTTGCACACCCTCCCTAAACAGAAAAAAAAAAAAAACACACACACACACACCCAAAACTCACACACCCCATCCCCATCTCCCCCCCCCCCCCGTACACACCCCCTCCCCACCTCTCCACCATGCTGCACCACCCTTGCGCAGCACCACGACCACCGTACGCCGCCCACCACCCTGCTGCACCAACCTCCCCGCGCCCACCACCATGCTGCACTACCCTCCCCGCGCGCAGCACCACCACCTTGCGCCCACCACCCTGCTGCACCACCCTCCCCGCGCGCAGCACCACCACCGTGCGCCCACCACCCTGCTGCACCACTCTCCCCGTGCCCACCACCATGCACCACCCCTCTCTCTTCTCCCTACTGCACCACCCTCCCCGCGCCCAACCCAGCCCCGACCACCCCAGCCCTCCAGCCACCGCGCGCAGCGCCCAACCCAGCCCGACCTCCTCCCTCCCCTCCACCCAGCCCCGGCCCCACTCTCTCTCCTTCCCTCTCTCTCTTTCTCTGTTAACACACCCGCGCAGCACCTTCTGCACCACCCTGCTCACAGCAGTACCACCACCGGACCATCCTCGCGCGCAGGCCGTTCGGTGGTCATCCGCCGAAACCGGCGGGTTCGTTCGGTAGCTATCAGTCGAAGCTGTTAGTTTCGTTCGGCAGTCATTTGCCGAAACCATTAGTTTCGTTCGGTGGTTGTCTACCGAACCAACCGCAGCGACAGAGAAAGGGAGGGAAGAGAGAAGGGAGAGAGGAGAGAGGGAAGGAGAGAGAGAGATGGAGGAGCTGAGGAGGGGGCTTCCGGGCTGGTTGTGGTGGCTGTTTTGGGGGTGCTGTGGTGATGGTGCATGCGGAGAGAAAGGAAGATGGTGGTTAGTGGTGGCGCGCGGTGGTGGTGCTGCGAGGAAGGTGGTGCTGCGCGCGGTGGTGATTGGGCGAGTGGAAAAGAGAAAGGGGCTGCCGGGCTTGGAAGGAAAAAAAAAACAGAGGGCTGCGTGGGTGGGTGGGTGTGGTCGGGTGAGGGAGATGAAGGGGGGTGTGTGTGGCTGGGTGTGTGTGTTTTTTTTTTGTCTGTTGATGGGGTGTGCAAAAGAGAAAAAATGGAGTTGGGGTGTGTTGGGTGAGGGTAAGTGTGTCTTTTTTTTAAATTTTTTATTGTTTTTTTACAAAAGGGTGTGCAAAAAGAAAAAAAAAAGTGTGCAAATAGCAGCACTCTTCATTAAATGGAATACCGGTTCCGTGCAGCTTCTCTTCAAAGCCAAATCTAAAAGCTGTCTTTTAACTGCTTTCTAAAATCTCTGCTAATGACCTATACTTTGGGAGGGAGGGAGATGGTCGGGTGAAGGGGGAGGGGGGAGGTTGGGGTGCGATGGGGCGGTGCTGGGCTAGGTGGGTGGGTGCGACAGGGATGTACTAGGTTGGGGGGGAAGAGGAGCGAGGGAGGGGCTGGGTGCAACTGCAATCGGGTGGGGGATGGGGAAGAATGGAGATGACTTTTTTTTTTTTTTTTTTTTGAATAAACTTTAAATTTTTCTTTTTTATTATAAATAGTAATTGGGGTCAAGTAAGTAAATTGGTGGGTTATTTAGATGAGTCTTTTTTTTTAATATTTTAAATGTTTTTATCATATGAATTGACATAAATACTTTTAAAGTAAACAGAAAAATTAACAAAAATGACGATAGGTGATAAATTGGCCAATATATAAAAGTATAGGAAATAATTTGCAAAAAAAAAAATTTATGAGGTATTTGAGCACGCTCCTTATAATATGGCCTATGGGTGGCATTAGTGCAAAAAAGCCAAACTAATTATATTTTAAGTCAAATTCTCCACATCACAAAGCATGAAATACCCAATTTATCCATGTGTGCCACAATCTTCTAGATTCATTCCACTCACACCCACCTCATTCCCCCTCTCTCTCTCCTCCTCCCTCTTTCTTCTCTCTTTCTATCTCTATGGACGTAGAAGCCATTGGATTAATTGATTTTTTCATTATTAATTTTTTGGGTTTGCAATTTTCATCCAATAACAAAATGAAGAAGATGAAATATTTGTAATCTTAAAACTGAATCCCAATAAAACACAAACGGTCAAAATATTGAATACAATGGAGCACTATTTACGATTAAATTTAATTAATGCTTAAGAAAAATGGTATCCGGACATTGGTTGGTGGTCAATTAACTTCATTGAATATTGAACAATGAACAATCATCAATCCTGACATGACAATGAGAAAAATTTATGTGAACAACTTGTGACTTTATTTTCTTAATTGTTTCTACATAACAAATACGTAAAACAAAAGATCTAAAACTGCATCATTTTTATCATAAGTAGGGTTTATTTTATTCGCTGATATGATCACAAGAAAGAGAGAGAGAGGAGCTAGGGAGGGAGGTGGCCGACCAATGGGGCCGCCGACTGTAGATTGGGGAGGGAAGGGATGTGTCGATAATTTATTTATTTATTTTTTTTCAGATTTGCATATAAGGGTAAAATACATATTTAGCATATAATAATGTGGAGTATTTAATTTAAACAATAATTAATTTTAAATGGTATGCCATTGAGGCCCAAATTGAAGCACAATTTTGAGGCCAATAATCATTTCCTTAAAAAGAAATGGTAACCAGACTGTTCAATAATCTCATTTGCATGAATAGTAAAAATAGAAAATTAGAGTAGCTTTTCTTTGTATAATATTGCAAACGAATTTGGCAACTAATAAAGATAATCCAAAGACGAATATTCAATCTTACAAAGAAAGAAAGCAGTGTTTGGCATGACATACCTACACCATTGGTTCATCACCATCGTCGACTCCCATCAAATTTACGGCAATTCAATCGTGTGGTAAAGGAAAGTCCGGCAGGGGCGACCTGAGAACACATGAAGCACAATACACCAGCAGTAGTGTAGCACTGCAACTCATTGTGTTACCTTGTGAGAGTGCACACATGTGGTCTCAGGTCACTCCTGTGGAACTCCTCTACCTATTTACACAAACTTGGTTCTGCTACCTCAACCTCTTCCATGTGTTATATAGCACAACTTCATCGAGTACTTCACTTGTGGTACTACATTGATGGTACAACTGGCCGGATTAATTAATTCTAAGGGGCACAACTTAATCTGAGTACTTCTTCAAATTGTACTACATTGTGGTACTTGTTAGACAATTAAGACCCTATTGTGGACGAGTACAGCTTTGTACTCAAACTGCAAGTCTGTCGTACAGAAGCTCTCTTGGGTTTCTTATTGTGGTACAATAGCTTTGTGTCTATTGTTGACTCGTCAAATGCAAGAGAAGTGTTGCGGAAGTCAATTGATCAAAATGAGAAGCTTCCATGATCTACCATCAATTTGTCCAATAATTTTGGGATTTAAGCTTCCTACTTTTGTTGAATGTTGCCTTATCTATTGAGGCGCTCAAATTTGATTGAACTATATTTTCAATGGATTGAACTATATTGCATGGTCAAGGGCTGTTACTTTTGGTTGCAAATCCAAACTTGGTCATATTAATGGGAAACCACGTGTCCCTAATCTATGTCCCAAATTTGATGATTGGGAAGCATATGATCAAACGGTTATGTCATGGCCTATAAATTTTATGGAGCCTCAAATAGAAGAGATCTTTACATGCTCTGGATCAGCTAAGGAACTCTAGGACTTTGTAAACCAATTATATGGTCACCAAATTAATGTTGCGTGTATATATGAATTGCATAAAGCTATATCAGAAGAAAAACAAACTAATAAAAATAAATAAATAAATTACTCTAAAGTCATTTTATAGTCATTAATGATAATTAAACCCACTTAAAAAATTTGAATAATAAATAGGCTCATTTTATGTTTTTTTTTCATGGAATTAAAAAAAAAAAAAAACTAAACAAATTGCTATTGCCATTGCCAGTGGCAATTAATAGTGTTTTTTATAATTCAAATAGTTATCGTCAGTTATTTTCGTACAGTAGCAATTTGCAAGCGAACAATGGCAAATGCCGAGCAGCTGGACAGAGAAAAATCACACAATTCAGGCCCAATTCAACACAGATACTTCAATTTGATTCAAAGGGGACCAAAATTGAACAAGGAAACATAATCCAACCACCAGCTGCAGCGGAGCCTGCGGTGGTCGTGGGTTCCGAATTGGTTTTTTCATTTTGAGCAACAATTGGATCAAATTAAGTATACAGACAGGTAGAGTAGTGAGAGAGGATCAAAATCCAGATCTCACTCAACGGATTTCATCACCGAAGCCGCTGGAAACTGGCCGAGAAAGCCACCGACTTTGGAGCTTCGATTCACCGTCGCAGGTGGTTGGATGGGGAATCTAAACACATTGGAGTGACCAGCTCGTCGAGGGGAGTCGACTGGAGGTGGTGGCCCGTCCTGATTCCTCCGGAAAATGAGGTCAACATCGAAGGAGAGCTGATCGAGCTTGGGCCTGGGTTACAGGTTCTGGCCGGTTTCTGGGCAAGAGAGAGACGCCGGGAGTGAGAGGGAAGGAGAAGGAAAGAGAGGAGAGAGGAGAGGAAATGAAAGTGGCCCAGGCTAGGATTTTAGTCTACTGGGTGGGCTGGATAATCAGGACTATTTTTTAAATGGACTTTAAAAGAAAAAAACCCTAAAAAAATATAGAAATAGAAGAGTCTACATTTATATTAAGAGTGCTTATATTTTCACCTTTGTCTTATTTATCTACCAACCTTATTTTATATCTCACATAAAATTCTAAAAAATATATAAAAATACTATTTCCACCTCCAATTGTTCCTATAATACCCTTTGATATATTAACTCAAACATCTACATACTAAACACTATTCACACCCCCTTAACTATAATCTCACCCACCCATCTTTCTTCATAATTTCTTTCTTTCATAAACCCTAGTTCTACTATGTCACCAAAACTAAAAATCAATGATACTATAGATCTATTAAAAGGGATTATTCTATATCCTACGTTTAATATTTTTATTTTTTTTAGATCAAGAAATCATTATATTTTAATTTTTTACATTTAAAATGAGTATTGATTTTAAGGATTTAATTTAAAGTTTAGAGATAAATTATAGGATGAGTATAAGATTATTTTTCTGCTATGGTCAAAGTGATCAAGACCATATAATTCAACAATGCCCATGCTTCCATTATAGGAGTGAAGTCATTGTTTGCATGTTTCACTTTGTTACTTGTTCTACCAAGTTGGCACAAAAGACAATATTCCCACTCTCCGAATCTCTCTGGATGCCTCTCCCTTACAAGAAACACATCCACCGGCCAGGTCCATGGTAAATTGGTAAGTGTGCTTCACAAGCTCCGGGCAACTTTCTCATACAAATCTCGAGGCGAGTTCCTACTGGAATTATTTGCAATGGAGCTAGCAATCTGCAAAAACCAAATGACACATCACGACATCAGTCATCACAATCATGAAATAGAAACAATACATATATAAAGATAGATATATAGATGCATGATACATAGATAAAAATCAACTTCCACCCGTCTAACTTTACCATCGAGTAACCAAAATTACAACTCAACTTTTACATCACATGCAACAACCCAAAAGTAGGATCAATCAATCACAACAACCAAAATTCGAAAACAAATAAGAAGAGTGTCCAATATAATTTGATTGTTCATCACTCAAAAATAGTATAATCAAAATGATTGATGATATGAGAAAAAAGAGAGAAGAAGATTTTAGGGTTTATCAAGTTTAGGTTGTTGTAGAGAGGTAGATGAATAGGGAGTGAGCGGGTAGAGTACGTATATTTATTTTATTTTTTTAGTCAAGTCCTTTGAGGTTATTTAACAAAAAAGATAAATTTATCATTATGATTTTTGTTAAAATGTGAGTGAGAAAATAAGACAAGGGGTGGAAATATAACCACTCTATATTAATTCAATAACATTTGTATTGATTGTCTTGGAGTCTTATCCTTTTGTCCTGCAAAGTTTTTTTGGCTTTTTCTTTTGATATAGGTAATCATGAGGAGATGATCGAGGAGGAAATAATTATATTATTCAACAAAGAGAAGTAACCAAGAAATCTATGAAAATAATTCAAAAGAAAATATAACACAAGTCCCACGAGAAAATCAACCTCCTTTCAGACCTTGTCAAGCTTAGTTATAAGAATACTCAATTACAAAATCGATTCAAGCACAAAACAAGCTTTCTTATTCTTTTTAAACACATGTATACTTGGAATACACAAATAATTTTCAACACCCTAGAATACATAATTAATTTATGCCTAAACGCAAATGAAAATATCGGGAATAAAGAGACAATTCACATTTTATAAAATCCCATATCAAATTGTATGACCATTGGAACTGATGTTTTGGTGAAAAAATCAATATTTAGACATAACTCTGCACATAACCATCCCAATATGGGTGCTCGTTGACACAAAAACTTTTTTAGTCGTAGAGACTAGCAAGTTGTATCTAAAGCAAAAGAACAACTTGCACCATTTAGGTTTGACTCGATTTATAAGTTGGTCCCTATGTTTTTGATTACTTTTTTAAATTACATCACTACTACAATTGTATAAATAGACAACAGTCAATAGACAACGGTTCTTATTTTGTCCGTTATCTTAATTTAACACACAACGGATTTTAATAAACTGTTATATGAAGGTATCATATCCAATGCTATTTGGTCGGATGAATTTTCTTAAATTATTAAACACAATAGTTTTAAGTAAAACCGTTGTGTTGGACAAGTTACAGAAAAATAAAAAAATTTGCGGGTCTTTGTATTTGACAAAATACACGCCCGCGTTAATGAAAAAAACCATCGCGCCTTTAACCCCTCAAACAGAACACAGACCTCCTCCTCCTCGTGCCCTCAAACCCAGACTTGCTTCTTCCCAAAACCCAGACCTCCCGCACTCTCACTTTGCTCACTCTTTCTCTTTCTCTCTTCTGATTATGGCCATCACCCATCACCGTCCCTCACCACCATTGTGTCGCCCTTTCACCACCATTGTGTTGCCCTTTCACCACCATGTACGCACTCTTTGGGTTTTTCATGATAAAAGCTCTCAAACTCTCTGGGCAAAAAAAAAAAAAGCTCTCACACCCTCTCGATCCCTCGATCTGCTCTCTCTCATTCTCTCTTGCTCTCAAACCCTCTCTGCTGGTCTATCTCCTTCTCTGGTGCTCTCTCTTTCTCACAAACCCTCTCGATCTGTGCTCTCTCTGTCTCTCTCAAAGCCTCCTACACTCTTAAAATTAAAATGCCCAAATCGAACTCCACCTCCTCCCTCAAGAGATTAGGAAAAATCACCGTCCTTTCAAAGCTTTGCGTGAGTTGCAGAGCCTTTGTGTTACGCTCTCACCCATTGTGGTCCTTTCATTCCCATTGCAAAGGACCCATCAGTATTGTCCTCTCTGAACATTGTGGGTAACTGCCTAAGGTGCGTCTGTGCTTTTTTCATAAGCTGAACTAGGGTTTACAAATTTGTTGATGATTTAAGGTTTATAAAGCAATACTAGATTTTTGACTTTTTCTGAATTTAGGGCTTTTATAGATTTCATTCTCATTTGATGTTTTTTTAATTTTTTTTTTTCAATTTCTTTCTCATTATTTGAAAATCTGAAGGTTATGGTTGAGGTTTAAATTTATTCGTTTATGTTGGAACTAACGGTATCAGTGCTATTAAGAAATCACACTACTGCTAAATGCTTTTATTGTATTATTATAGAAATTCTGTGAATCATTTTTCAAAGTTGTATTCAAAACCTCATCTGTAATAGACATTACCTACTCAAACACATACCTTACGGTTATGTGTTATTATGGATATAGATCTACAAATTTTGACTCATGGACATTTGAGCAGCTGAGAACGATGAGCTTTGGGGGAAACAACCGCGCACAGCTTTTATTTAAGCAGCATGGATGGGCTGATGGAGGCAAAATTGAGGCTAAGTATACATCAAGAGCTGCTGAGTTATACAGGTAGATACTTTATATATCAAATTGGATACTTCATGTTCTTTATATCAATTCAGTTTTTCATTGATTTCGATAGTCCTAATAAATTAGCTAAAACCATTGTATTTATTCAATTATTTTATCTTAATTTATCTTTTTGATTTCTTGTAGCTGCTATATGCTAATGATTATGCATGTTTTGTTCTCAACACTCTCACTCTATTTCAGGTAACTTCCAATATAATATCAGTAAAATTTAGTCACTTATGAATGATTATTGCAATTATCATTTCAGTAAATGTGTTGTTCTTCTGTATTGAGAACTAAGTACTCTTATTTTTTCACAGGTTTATCTACATGAAATCAAAGAACTGACTGATCCAAAAGTTGGTGAGTCTCTCTCTCTCTCTCTCCCCACACACACAGAAGTTGAGCATTACAATATGAAAGTTGGTTGGACTTTTTTAAGACTAAATATTTAGCTAAAAGGATTTTGTTTATATTGGTAATTAACTTAGTTTTATTTTAAAGTATTATCAACTTATTATATGAAGCTTAATCTTGGATTGTCATATATCAAAATTTTCACCCTTATGTTGCTCATGCTAAATAGATACTTTTAAATAGATACTTTAATGTGTTTTCAGCACTTAATCCCAATAAGTGGATTGAATTTAAGTTGCAAGACACTTCAAGGGTTAGCCACAATACTCAATTATTCAGGTATAGCTCCTAGACTCTCTCTCTCTCTCTCTCTCTCTCTCTCTCTCTCTCTCTCTCTCTCTCTCTCTCTCTCTCTTTCTCTCATTCGTTTGCTTACTCACTCATGAGGTGAAATGGGGGGTGGGTTAAAAATTAAGTTGCAATTTCTATAACCAACTCAATCTGGTCATATGAAATCCCAACCATTAATGACTATGTTATACACATGCAATTAGATTTTTATATTCCTAGTAACAGATTTCTTGTAGTTTTCTCCCAAAATTGGCAGATTTACGTTTGATCCTACTGCCAAGTTGGGTTTAGATGTTGCTTCATGCATCATTACGAGGTATACCTTGCTGTTTATAAGTAACTCTGCTTTGTCATGAAGTTCCAATTTATAGGAAGTGTATTACTGAAATTAATTTTTCTGATGTGTTCTTCTAACTCTAGGGCTCCAATAGGACAAGATGTTGAAGGGAAACCAAAATATGTCATACGCCCGTAAGTCTTTCTGTCCAAGTGTCAATATGCTTGATTTTAAATTCTTGGAACTTGATTATGTAACTTTTGAGTCCTTAAATTTTATATTGTTTCTACTTGCATCTGTTTATATGAGTTCTTGATTTACTTTCCAATTTTTTGGTTGATCTTAAGGTATGCTGTCAATAATGATCACTTCTGCTTTGGTTCAGATTTTTGAGGATTCATCGATTTATAGATTTCAAGCTTTGTTCATTTTATTGAAACTGTGGGCAGGTGTATCCAGTAGGAAAAATGAGTCAGGAAAATTTTCATATACTTGGACAATAATTATTGAAATAGGATGATATGCTTTGCCAATAAAGGAAAACACATAAGGAAAAATATAGTTTTGATGCTAATTGATCAATAAAGTACTTGAGAGCCAGGAAATAGCAATTTCATGTTCCAAGAAATGTTCTTGAATTAAAAGTTCTGAACGGTCCTTTTTTGTCCAGGGGAGCAACTCTTGTACTTCCTGACATTAGAGGGAGCAAACCAGGGGATGAGAGGTTAGTCAGCTAATGGTCTACTGAAAACATGCTTTCCCATCATTACTTCTAGTTTCGGAACTAGTAATACTCTTTCCAGTGTTTCTGTTGTCATTGTGCTTGTGTTAGTTGTTGCCCGTTCGTCACAATAAAAAATGTACTGGTATATGCGAACTGCTTGGATGAACAATATGGTGAACATTTTTATTATTCTTTTGATCCATGGAAAAGAATCTTCATCTTCGGGTCTTTTTTTTTTTTTTTTTTTTTTTTTTTTTTTTTTTTCTGGGGTAAAATTATGTTTATTTTGCTTATTTTGGGTGGGTGGGGAAGGGAAATGTGGTGGATCAATGAAGGTAGACTAATTTCTTGTGAAAAAAGGTAGACTGATGACCTTCTCTTGGTTGGATCTACATAAAGGTTTTGGCAGGCAACTAATTTAACTGAAATTTCAGGAATTTCGAAGAGATTTATGATGTCGAGAAGTTTATAACCAGCCTGGATGGTGTGGTCAGAGTAGCAAAAGAACGACCTGCTAAATTATCATCAAGGAATATTGCTGCTGTGAAGGTTTGCATTTTGGGTTGAATTTTATTTTTAATTAGTACTCCATTTCTGCCTTGTTTCAGTGGGAGCGGAGGAAGGACAACACTTATACCCAAGAAGCTAGATATCAATGAAGTCCGGGCTAAATGGGCAAACTTTGTGGGGTAGTATATGTAGACTAATGTTGGATTATTGCATATATGACACCTTTTTGACTTGATTTTGTAGGCCATGTGTTTAGTTAGACTAGCTTGGAGTATATATATGATTGATTACTTTGTTAGATTAGCTTGGGGATATTAATGATTGATAGGCTAGCTTTGCTGGATAATACTTTTGATATATGGCAGCAATTTGGTAGATTAGATTGATGCTTGATATTTTGGAAAGGCATATATGGAGGGTTTTTGTGTATGGCATGGTTGGTTTTGTAAATGGAATTGGGTTAAGGCATATATACAATTACTATCTTGAAATATCTTATATTATTTGGTATTTTATAAATTCCAATTCTTTATTATTGTGAATGGTATTTTGTAAATGTATAATTTATTAGGAATGTTAATTATGATGGGAATCAATTTGGAACAATGGTTGTACCAAAACAGTCTATCTCATCAGATTGTGCATTTTTGTTTATAATTGCATTGTGGTCAAAGACAATTGGAAGCTTCTTAAAACAGATGTAAACAGGCACATTATACAACAATTTTTCGATCAAAAGCGTGGTCTATATTCTTAACTTACAATTGTTCAATATCAGAAACCATTGTCTAATCCATAAGCATACCATACAAACCTTAAAAAGCCATTGTGCTAAATGCCTTCATACAACAGTTTCTAACTCAAAACCGATGTACCAAATAAGTATATACAATGGTTATATGGTTAAAACCTGATGTTTTTAATGCATTCATACAACGGTTTCATGTAAACAACGTAGTATGAAAGACCTATAGACATGGCAGTATACCTATTTTCAATAGCCTACACAACGGTTATTAACAATAAACCGTTGTTTTAATGGCTATTTCACCTCGTGTTTCTACCTAAAATAGTTGTAAAACCAATTCGTTACTTAACATAACCGTTGTTTAACATATATATACACATCGGTTTTTAAATATAAACCGATGTTTAAATTGGCACTCAACAACGGTATCTTCCAAATCATTGATTTTAAAGGTTGTATATACAACGGTGGTACATCTATAACCGTTGTGTAGGTGCACCAGGACAACGGATTTTATCCGTTGTCTATTGGGGGTATGAATAGACAACACTCGATTAGACGACGGTAAATTATAAACTTAGACAACGGTGAAAATCCGTTGTCTATTGGGGGTATGAATAGACAACACTCGATTAGACGACGGTAAATTATAAACTTAGACAACGGTGAAAATTCGTTGTCTGATTGCTATTTTGTAGTAGTGTGTACATTATGACGTTTGAAGTCTATAAGCAAATTACAACTTGCACCTTCTAGGTTTGACTCGATTTTTAGTCTGTCTGATCGCCAGGTGAACTATTAGTTGATGACGTGGTAAGACTGGGTGTCAATTAACAATTTACCTGACAATCAGATAGATAGATGGACCACATTGTCATCAATTTCAAATGTTAGGATGTGATTTGAAAAAATTGAAAACATAGGGACCAACTTGTAAATCGAGTCAAACCTAGAAGGTGCAAGTTGTAATTTGCTCTTGTATCTATGCTAAAAGGCGAGGAGCATTGCTTAAGGTGACACTGAGACAAAGGTAAATTCCAAAACCTTGTGGGGCAAATTCAAAAACCGAACTGGGTTTAGACGTGACTTTGTCCAAAAAAATTTTTAAGTCCTTGCGAAAAATCCTTCGAGATGAAGTATTCACTTGTCAAAATCATATGTAAAATAGTTTACAAATTGAAGAGAGAAGTTTGATAGTTTTATGTTACTACAGTAACAAAAATGGATGTTCATGGGACAAACGTCCATAATTTTGACCAAATAACCTCACTAATTAACTAATATTTCGACATTCCAGTCAAACACTATCCAGAAATTATTGCATAGGGGATAAGGGCGGACCCAAAAATTTTTCTTTGTGGGGGGGGGGGGGGGGGCCGAGACAATAGACACTAACTAATATTTCGACATTGAAAATTTAAAATATGCACACTTAGAAATGTGTTTATTTTTACAATATTTAGAAGACTTATTATTATTTTTTTGGAGCATAGATCTATCTCTATTTCCATCCTATCCCCTATGCAATAATTTGTAACCTTGCTTAATTTGTAACCTCTCTTTATGCAATATAGTGAGATATTTTATAAAAAACTTGAACATAAATACAATTAATTCATTTAAAAAATTATAAAAAGGAAAAAAATACAACTTTATTAACTTCACACTTCGCCTTCTTCCCTCAATCAAACTCTCTCTTCTATGTTTCTTTCTCCAACCTCACAACCAACATGAATGAGGATAAGAATATATAAAACAGCAATCAGCAACCACTTATACCCATAAGATTACTTCATCATCACTTCCATTTGCCTTCTCTTCTGCTCACTAGTCTTCATCATCATCTCCCCTTTCACTAGCCAAAACATCTTCTTTCTAAGCCAATGCTCTAATCTAATTCTTTAAGTTTCCAAAATTTTAGCATTTAGAGAATTAGAGTCACGCGTGTTTTGCCTCTGCAACTTGCCACGTTGCTCCTATCAGCCTTTTTTGAGGCAATTTGTCAAACACTTTGCCCCCACCCTTCAACAAATTGTTATGTTGTTGGGGGAAGCTTATGGATGTGGTAAAGAATGAATTAGGGCAATTGCCTTCACTGGCCCCTCTATAGGCTTGAGCCCCCGATCTAGTGTCGGTGAGGCCGCTGATGGTGGAGAGGAGAGAAAGAGGTGTGATCAAATCAAGAGAGAGAGAGAGAGAGAGGTGCGATGGGGCGGAGTGGGGTGAGATTAGAGGTGTCAAATGGGCTGGGCCGACCTGAGCATGGCATGGCATGGCAGACGCGATTAAATGGGCCGGGCCAAGTCGAAGGTTTTAGCCCATCGGGCACGACACGGCAGGAGCACGACACGAGCCAAGCACAGACACAAAATGGGCCCGATTTAGGCATGACTCATTTAACATTGTTTTTTCCATTTTTAGAGAATTTTTCAGCAAGAATATTCAATTTTTAAGAAAATAATGTTAATATTTAATTATAAACAAGAGAAAATATCATAATATTAGTTTGATCACCTTAAAAAATAAAAAGACAAAAAAGTCTGTGGGCTAACCCGTTTAAGGCATGGCAGGAGCACGAATGGTTTGCGGGTCATGGGTTGTGCCGGGCCTATGTCTTAATTATATGCGTCAACCTGAGCACGACATGAAAACACGATGAACTCAACTTAAACGAAATCTAATGAATTTCTCTACTTTTGAGATACGTAAGTCTCTGCAATGCCCCTGGCCCGTTTGACAACCTTAGGTGAGAGAGAGAAAGAGAGTTGGAGTGGGAGAGAACAGAAACTGAAGGGAGAGAATAAAAGTCACAATGGCAAATTTTGGCCTTTGATAGTAGTATTTCTATCAAGGGTATTATAATCTTTTCAAGTAAAAAAAAAAAAGTTAGAAGAGTAAAAATTTTACAAACAAGGTTAAACAAGTAGGAACAACATCAAAAAAGGCCATTTAGTGTAATTTTCCCTTTATTTAATCCCATCAGTATGAAATTCTTATATATCTAGGTTACCAACCCGTTGGAAGCTCTTCTATATAAGTCCCTCTCTGATTATTCACAAATTTTCTCTCTAATTTTTATTTTTTATTTTCAGTTTAATGTCTTTTACCAACAAAACAACTTTTCCGTACTTAATCTCTTAAAATTCTATATATACTAAACGCGCAGATGGGCGTTACTGTAGATAGCCTGTAGCTGGAAAGGTCTGTTTGGCCCTTCAGTTTTTTTTGCTGTGTTGGTGGGGGTTGTAATATTCGGGGTAAGTTTGCCCTTTTTTCGTCTTTTCACGGTTTCGTGGTTTTTGCCCTTTTCTTTTCCGTTTTTTTACGATTCCTGCCATTTGTTCATGGTTCTCTCACATATAAATTTTTTTTTGATCTGATTGCCACTGTGCAATTATTGAATTGGGCCTGCCCCTTTTGGTAATTCTGCCCCGTTTGCTTTTTGGTTTCTGGGTGTGAGGGAAAGGTCTATTTGGCCCTTGGGGTTTTTTTCCTCTGTTGGTGGGGGTTGTAATTTTCTGGCTAAGTTTGCCCTTTTTTCGTCTTTTCACGGTTTCGCAGTTTCTGCCCTTTGGTTTTCCATTTATTTACGATTGCTGCCATTTGACCATGGTTCTCTCGCATATTTCATCTTTTTTTATCTGATTGCCGCTCTGTAATTATCCAATTGGGCCTGCCCCTTTTGGTAATTCTGCTCCATTTGGCTTTGGCTTTCTGGGTCTGGTCGGTTTCCAAGTATGCAATTCTTTTGTAAGTGGATGAACGATGCATTCGAGAGAGGCATTTGCTAACGAGATTTGCATTTCGTCGTCGCGCGAATGGGGTGGGTGAAGGGTTCAGACTATCATGTCGTTGATTGACGTTGGAGGTAAGGTGTGCCACAAGTTTTTAAAAGAAATTTCCTCTTTTAAAAAAAAAAAAAAAAAAACGGTGATTGATAATAAGAGATGTTCCAGGCTCTGCATCCGAGGAGATAATCACTGTTTCATCCTGATCTGGCGTTGCGATCATCGTTGATTTGTGTTTGCCATTGCGATGGGTGAATCTGTCCGTCCGCTGGTTCTTCAACAGATAAGTCTAATTTCCATTACAGTGGCTCTGTTTTATTTATGTCCTTCTGTTTCCTTGCTTTCTGTATTTCTTTTGGGTTAATGTGATTACCTCTCAGGGTTTGTGAGTTTTCGATTGTCTTGGGTAATTCTCTTTTTAACTGATTTTGTTTGTGCTGCATGATTGTTTGTTATCAGTTTTTGTTTATCTTGCAAATTGATGTTATTGCTATGCAGTTATATCGATGGAGTTGAGTGCTATGACTCATTGTCTGATTTATTTTGCTTTTGTTCTTCTATCACTTTATTTTTATCTAAACCTCCAGATACATACCTTTTGTTCATATGGGAATTTGATGGCCCATATAATGCGCCATCATCTTATTTATGTTTTATGAATATATACTGAATGTATACGGGTTAAGGGGTTGAAGAGATGAAGTGAAGTAAATGCATATACTTAATTTCATCCACATCATAAACGGTTCTCTTCATATATGTATTTAGTTTATTTGATTTCCTTGATTATCTTTGACTATATTTTTACAAATTTACAACTGTTTTCTTTTATCTTCATTATTTATCATTTGTTTTGTTTTATCTTCATTTTTTATTATTTAGAATTATCGTTTCTTTTATAAAATATCATTGTTCATTGTTCATGATTTTCTTGGTTCTATAGGTTTTTTTTTCTTTCTATTCCTCCTGTGGTTCATTCATTTTAATTTGTTCTTATTGTTTAATCCATTTCTATGAGAGTCATTTAGTGTGTTTCGGCTTTTATCATAGGTGTATTATTATTTTTTCTTTTCGCTGGAACTTATTGACAAACCTTTACATGAAAAATTCTTACTCTGGAGGTTGTGTCTCTTTTGGTTCATCAGTACAGTAAATCTTTTCGCACAGAATATATGGCACCCAGGCAATATCTTCGCTATCAAATTCACTTTCTTAGTTTTGTGCTGCTTTACATATCCAGTGATAATTTACAACTGCCTTTTGGGTCATGCTACTGGCGTGTGTGTGTATTTTATTATGTTTATACTTCTGCTAATATATCTTTTACTTTTGTCTAGGGACATAATATACCAATTGTTCATACAGTAATTAAAGTGAGAATGAATGAGTTACTTTTTTCTCTTCTTTTTCCAGTATCATTATTAGAGACAACCAATGGTTTATCTATTTTCCAAACTATTCCCATTTATGGGTCTATTTTCATTCTTATATCTGCGCACAAGTGAACATTTGACCAAAAGGGTGTCCCCTATATGACATTATATCACTTCCCCACATCTTAGTTTATATTGTATTTAATGTTCATGGTCATTTTGTAGTACGTTCATCAGTGCAAAGATATTGGAGAGGTTTGTATCATCACAAAAGGTACTTTCTTTTTATCTACATAGATAGATTAAACCATTTTAATTGGTGTGTTCCTATCAATTGTTCTCAATAAATTCTTTCCACTTCAATCATTCTTATATATAAAAAAAGAAACAAGGTCAAAGAAAACAAAAGTCTTGCACTCATTGCATGATTGCATAGTAATACCTGATTAATTTATATTCGTGTGTTTCAATAATTTAGGTTTCCTTGATTTTTTAATAATGTATATTTATAATGACATAACTTCAGCTACAACTCAACGTTCATAGAAGCTAGCAATTAATTTTAACAGTCATAAACCCATTTGACTAGATATCTTCATTGTTATGAAATGCATGTACAATCAACTATTGTAAACCAGCCCTGGATTAGTTTGTGTATGATGTTAAGTGCATCAACTACCTAACACATACATAACCAATTTTGATGGTTTAACAAGATCAATCATATCTTCATAGTATTATTATTTCACAGTTAACATACTTGAAGAGTTCCATGGTTACGTTTTCCTTCAAATAAGGACAATGCTATGGAAGCTAACAATCACATTTCTATCCTTAAATATGAAATCCTTAAATATAAACAAATGCTTATTAAGCAATTTGAATAAACCAAAACAAATTAGTTTGGAGTTCTGCTCAAAATTATTTTTTGGAGCTGGAATTCAATTACTATTTTTGAGACATTTATGTTAATTTATTTGGTTTCAAATTTATCCTAAAAAAAAAGTTAAAACTATCATTCAATGGCTTTTTGTTTGCCTTCACAACTGGCATTAATTTTTTTGGTCGCTGCAGCTTTGGTTAGATTCATTTAATCTTTAATAACTGTATACATTTTATTGACTTTGTTTTTCAGATCAGTATTCAATTTTTTCAAAGTTTGTTGATTGAGCTTTTGTCAATTGTGACATAGGTTCTCTTTATTTTCTAATTTGGAAAATAGAATTTGATAGTTTCTTTTTATATTGTTATGGTTTGAATTTTTTAATTTATTTGGTGCTATTATGTTTCATAGGTACTATTGTCGTGCTTTTGCAGCGGTCACCATTGAACTCAAGTTTAAGGAATTCTGTTAGGCGAGAGGTTGGTTTCTATTCAATACTTTTTAAAGATGTACATGCACATTCATCTGTAAAACAATTCAATGAATCACCCTTAGTATTGGTTGATGTGTTATTTCACTCTAAAAAATTAAACTATGATTATGTATTGAGTTAACTTCTGTTACCTTATGCATATATATGGTTGTATGAACTGGGTTTTTAGCATGCCTCTATGTTTTTGCTGACATTTAGGAGGTGTACATCATTTTCTACTCCATGGTACTATAAAATCAGAAATAAATGCCTGCGTGTTATTGCAGATCTGGAAAATGTTTAAAATGTGCAAGAGGCCATTTATTTTGTACACAGCCTATAAATAACGTTGTCATTACTATAAAATTCTTTTGAAGATATCGGTTTTAACACTTTTACTATATACTGATATATAGACCAAGGCATTTAATTTGGCGCTACAAATTTCAATTGCTTCAATCCATTTTCAATTCCAGGTTATATGTAAGGCTGCTTTTGAAAGTACATAAATCAGTTAATCAGATAACTATGTATGTCAGGCAGCAACCCAAAATTTTATGAATCCATTATATATTATTTCTGCTTTTACCAAGTTTCTTTCTAAAGAATAAAGTTAATAAACACATAAATATATTGTATTTCTTAAATCGTTGATCACATAAGCAAGAATAACATTGTTTGATGGTGAATATTCTCTGCATTATATATATAACTACAAATTTCAATTAGTTTGATCCCTTGAAGGGTTGGTTATAACTATATATGCTTCGTCTTCGAAGTAGGCAAACAAATATCTTATTGTTAGAAAACATTTGTTCAAATTGTTTACCAATCTATTTAATTTTTTTAGGCAGCAGGTCAGTTTCTATCAAATATGTTTCAATTGTTTGGTGAATTTTTTTTTTTCATCAAAATGTAAAAGATCAGTATGATGGTTCTTAATTCTTTGTACTAATATTGTGAGTGTGTTTTTAAAATATGAATTTTACAATTTTAACTAAAAGGATAATTTATTCTGTGGATGTTGTTGTGTTTGCAGTGCAAAGGCTGTGGTGAGATTGTTTTCTTGGTGTTTCTAACTCTATCAAGCAATAGGTGAGTTTTTATTAAGAGGAAATTACAGATTTGGTACACTTATTTTATACCTAGTTCAATTTTGGTCCACGATCTTTTTTAAGTTCTGTTTTGGTCCACTAATTGTTTCATTTGTTCAATAAAGGTCCAGATTTGTGACTTTAAATCTTTTGAGTTGTGTTTTCTTCAATTATAATTGAAGTATAAGTTATATTTCATCATTTCTTAGTCATAAAAACAAATTTGGAGTATTATAATCTAAGAGAATTGAGATTTGGTGAAATTTGAAAAATTGGCAGTTTTGGGTACCCTACTTTAGGGTCAATTATCTTGAGTTTTAGAACTTCAATTTGAATGATCTTTATATGGTTGTAAAGAAGAAATGCATAGCTTTAAAACAAGTATATATTTGCTGAATTTGGGTGAGATTTGATAGGGTAAAAAGCAGGCCAAATTTGAGAAAACAAATCTGGACCTTTATTGAACAAGTGAAACAATTAGTGGACCAAAACAGAACTTAAAAAAGATTGTGGACCAAAATTGAACTAGCTATAAAATAACTGGACTAAATCTGTAATTTCCTCTTTTTATTAAATATCTTTCAATTCCTCATTTTCAATTCCAGTGTTCAGTGAGCTTCAAAAAAACAAAAAAATGAACTTGGTAATTTTCATGAACATTGCTAATATGAACAAATATAAATTAGTATCATGTCAGTCACTGAAATTTAAAAGTCAATACGCAAATGTCTTGCATCAAATTTCATCACTCTATCACACTTTTTTCATGCATGCATGTGAAAGTCCTCCCAAAATTTTTCATTAATCTCAATGTCATCGTAAGGTCTTTGCTTCATGTCAAACGTTTGTCTGATCCAGTGTTTCCAAAGTCCAAACTCCTCATATTCTATGTCCATTGTAACAAAAACTTTTTTTTACTTGCTCATTTAAACATTTATACAACCTGTTCTTTGCAAATATCAATTTAATTTATGGCATAAAAAAAATACCAATGATCAAACTGAGTATCAAATAATTTAAAAATAAGAAATTATCATTTATAAAAAAAAAATTCACTCTTAAAGTTGTCAAATTTCTGCTTTGTAGGAATTCCTTTCCTGCTTTTCTTACAGTTCTGCGCATTAAGCAAAAGGTAAGTATCTGTTTAATCTTTTTTCTAAATATTTTATTTGCAGTATCATTACAATGTGCATCTCTTATTTTTACAAGTAATGTATAATTTAGAGATACTGTTATATATTCATACATTTTTTTTTTCCAGCCATCAATCTACTGCTTCCAAAATTTTTTTGAATGCAATGCTTAAAAAGCCTAGGGTGCGTGATAGAACTTTAATAATAGAACAAAGCCATAGTTCCAATATATCAAGTAGCATTGAAATAGCTAGCAAACAAGTATGTGATACTGATTGTAGCAGTGCCTATAAAAAAAAAACAAATAACTCAGAATAAAAGACAAAAAACTGCTGATACTGGATTGTCTAGCTATGTAAATGCACTTGAAACAAGCACATATCAAATGCTTCTAGATCAAGTGGATTCTGATTCTAATGCTTTCATCTCTGATGAAAGTCATTTCGATTCTGGTACTGGAGTTTCCAGTTCCTCAATCATTTCTGATTCTCATGTTTTAGTCTCTAATCAAAGTCACTTTGATTTGGCTATTGGAGCTTCGATTTCCATACCTATTGAAGATAGTTCAAATCACATGAATAGGGGTCAGGCACATTATCATAAGCAGAGACAAAGTATGTTTTCTTTTTTGTTCGAATTTTCTTTCCAATTTCAAGATTGTTGATATATTAGTCATAGTTTATAATTCTGATTTTCCCCTCTTTTCTGTGTGTCATTTTTTTTAGGCACTGTTCACGAATATGTTGATTTTGGAGATAAGAATTATAAATGCATTTATTGTAATGCACTATTTTGGTTAAATGAATCTATTCTAAGAAAATCTAAAAAGAATGAGCCTCTATTCACTCTTTGTTGTCAAGAAGGAAAGGTCAAACTTCCAATTGTCAAGCCAACACCCCCTTTTTTAGACACTTTACTTAATCCTGCTAAAGGGCAGTCAAGTTTGGCATTTAGGGAGAACATTAGAGCATATAATTCTATGTTTGCATTCACTTCAATGGGAGCCAAAGTTGATAGTTCCATTAACAATAGACCAGGCCCTTACATCTTTAAAATTAGTGGTCAAGTTCATCATCTAATCGGTTCATTAGTACCACCTGAAGGAGAATGTCCAAAATTTGTCCAACTTTATGTTTATGATACAAATAATAAAGTAATTAATCGCCTTAGTGCTGTTAACCGTCTTCAAACTAATCAAAAGTTGGATGACAATATTGTTAAAAATCTCATCAGGATGTTTGACGAATCAAATGAATTGGTTAAATTTTTCCGCACAATGAGGGACAAATTTGAAGAAAACTGTCTTTCTAATGTCAGAATCAAATTGTTAGCTAGGCAGCCAAATGACACCAAACAATATGAACAGCCAACATGTGATGAAATTGGTGGTCTAATTGTGGGAGATATAGGACTTTTTGATTCAAATAGAGATATAATAATTGAATTGCAAGGTGGAGAATTGAAAAGGATAACAAAATTACACCCAAAATTCATGTCTTTACAATATCCTATTCTCTTTCCCTACGGTGAAGATGGTTATAGGCCTGATATGAAATGGAATAATATCTTGAAAAATCATCAAATGAAAAGAGGTAGAGTGCCTATGAGAGCTTTTATCGCTTATCAAATTCAAGAAAGAGAACTTGAGTTCAGTACATTGTTAAAGGGTGGAAGATTATTTCAACAATTTTTGGTAGATGCTTATGCAACACTTGAGGAAGACAGATTAGATTATATTCGAAAAAACCAAAAAGTACGTTTTGAGAAGTGAGATATTTAAAGGCATTTATGATGCTGTTTCAAAAGGTGATAAAAATGCAAATGATATAGGTCAAAAAATAATATTGCCAAGTTCATATACTGGAAGTCCTAGAAACATGATAAATAACTACCAAGATGCTATGGCAATTTGTAGAAAATATGGAAATCCTGACCTATTCATTACATTTACTTACAATGTAAAATGGCCTGAAATTGTTAGAGAATTGGATAGAAAGCCTGGCTACAAACCAGAAGATAGACCTGATATTATTTCGAGGGTGTTCAAAATGAAACTAAGTGATATGATTAATTATATCAAATCAGGTAAACCTTTCGGAGACACTGTGGCAGGTACAATTTACAAACCTAGGAAGCTTCTTTTAATTAGTTATTTGTTTTTTCATGATAATCAAACTAATTACACTTATATTTTTTGAAATTATTGCAAACAGAAATCTGCGCAATTGAGTTTCAGAAAAGAGGATTGCCTCACTCTCATTTGTTAGTTTGGTTAGAACAGCAATATAAGTGCACTTTGCCAGTAGATTTAAATAGCATAATTTCTGCCGAAATACCGGATAAAACTGTGCATCCAACTCTTTACAATATTGTGAATCAATTTATGATTCATGGTCCCTGTGGAGAATTGAATTTTGAATCTCCTTGCATGCGAGGAGGTAAATGTTCCAAGTTTTTCCCAAAGCAGTATAAGAGCGAAACAGTTTTGGAGACAGATGGCTTTCCTGTGTATAGGCGTCGTGAAAATCCAAACAAATTTGTTTTAAAAAATGGAATTAAAATTGACAACAGATTTGTAGTTCCTTATAACTCAGAATTATTATTAAGGTACAATGCTCATATCAATGTTGAATCATGTTGTCAATCAATGCTCATAAAGTATCTTTTTAAGTATATAAGCAAGGGTTCAGATAGAGCTAGAGTTGTTCTTGAAAATAAACCAGAAGATGAAATCCTAGCCTATCTAAATTGTAGGTACATATCTCTGTATGAAGCTGTTTGGAGATTGTTTCAATACCCTATTCATCTTAGGGAACCTGCTGTCGAGCGATTGCCAATACATTTGCCTTTAGAGCAAAATGTTGTTTTTAGCGCTGATCAATCACTTGAGTCCGTAGTTAATCGAGAAAGTGTTCAAATGACAATGCTTACAAGTTGGTTTGAAGCAAATAAAAATTATCCTCAAGCACGAAATATATGTTATGCAGAATTCCCTTCAAAATTTGTGTGGGATTCTCGCAATAAAATTTGGAAACCTAGGCAAAGAGGAACATCTTTAGGTAGAATTGCTTATGTTCATCCTGCATCTGGTGAATTGTATTATCTAAGGATGCTTTTGAATTTGCAAAAAGGTGCCTTAAACTTCAATGATATCAAAACTGTTAACGGCATTCAACATTTGTCATATCAATCTGCATGCCAATCTTTAGGTTTATTAGGTGATGACAAAGAATGGCTTCAAGCCTTAGGAGATGTTATTAGTACAGCAACATGCTCTGAATTAAGACAGCTATTTGTTACAATCATTTTGTTTTGTGATGTGGCCAATCCTAAACTACTTTTGGATACTCATTGGCAAAGTATGTCTGAGGATATTTTGTACAAAGTTAGAAAAACTTTTGACATGCCAAATCTAATTGTGCCACAGTGTGAGCTCAAAAATTCTCTTTTGTATGAATTAGAACAGCTTTTTAATGCATCATCTAGCTCTTTAAAAAATCATAATCTTCCACTGCCTGATGAAAATAAGATGTTAGAAATAAAAAATAAACTTTTGAGAGAAGAGCTAAATTACAATATTCATGAATTACAAAGTGAATGCTTAAGCTTAATCTCACAACTAAACACAGAACAAAGAAATATCTACGATTCTGTCATAGCTGCTGTGAATGAAAAAAAACCAGGCTTATTTTTTGTTTATGGACATGGAGGAACTGGCAAAACTTTTTTGTGGCACACAATTATAACCAAGCTTAGATCTGAGAGCAAAATTGTTTTGGCTGTTGCATCATCAGGAATAGCATCTTTATTATTACCAGGAGGTAGAACAGCCCATTCTAGATTTAAAATTCCATTGAATGTTACAGATTCTTCTATATGCCAAATCAAAAAAGGAACACATCTTGCCAAATTAATTCAAAAAGCTGATTTAATTATTTGGGATGAAGCACCGATGAATCATAGATATTGTTTTGAGGCATTGGACAAATCATTGTGTGATATCTTATCAGAAATACATAATTCATGTAATACCAAACCATTTGGTGGAAAACCTGTTTTGTTAGGAGGTGATTTTAGACAAATTTTGCCAGTAATTCCAGGGGGAACAAGAGAGGAAATAGTGGATGCCTGTCTTAATAACTCTTATTTATGGCCTTACTTTAAAATTTTTTGTTTGAAGCAAAATATGAGATTGTCAAAAAAATATTTAGACATTAATGAAAAGCAAAGAATAGCAGATTTTGCCAGCTGGATTCTTAAAATTGGAGATGGTCAAATGAATGATATAGATGATTTAAATGATGAAGAAGCATCTTGGATAGAAATCCCTGAAGATTTGCTCATTCAGCCATCTAAAAATCCCATCCATTCAATTTTCTTGGCTGCATACCCAAATTTTGACAACAATTTTGAAAACATTGCTTATCTAAGAGAGCGCGCCATCATTACTCCTAGAAATTCAACAGTTACAGAAATAAACAATTTTGTCATAAATTTAGTACCTGGAACTCATCGGACTTATATGAGTTCAGATTCTTTATGCTCATCATCTAGCAATTTTGAAAATCTTAGTCTAATGTATCCTGTAGAATTTCTTAACCAACTTGAATTTAGTGGTCTGCCTCCACACATTTTGACATTAAAAATAGGTATGCCTATCATGTTGTTAAGAAATTTAAATCAATCCTCAGGGCTTTGTAATGGAACGAGATTAGTCATTACTCAAATGCTTGATAGAGCCATTGAAGCAAAAATTGTCACTGGTAATAACATTGGCCACAAGGTATTCATACCTAGAATTATTCTTTCTGCCACCGAAAAAAAATGGCCTTTCATTTTTAAAAGACGTCAGTTTCCAATCAGGTCATGTTATGCAATGACAATAAATAAAAGTCAAGGACAATCTCTGAAAACAGTTGGTTTGTATCTTCCACAATCTGTGTTCACTCATGGGCAACTCTATGTTGCATTGTCTAGAGTTACATCTAGGCAAGGACTGAAAATCATGATAGAAAATAATGGAGAAGCACCAAATAAATTTGCTAAAAACATAGTGTACAAAGATGTTCTCCAGCCTTTCTTAACAGGTTAAATACACTATGGATATATTATAAAATAATCTCATTTTATTCATACATATCTACTGTTAGAAACATTTCATTGTTTTGTTTTTTTTCTAAGTGACAATTATCTTATGTTTGCAGATCTACAGCACAATGAGCCTGGTTCCAATCCGCAATCTAATACCTTTTGAAGACAATAAAAAAATCAGGGTCCGCATTTGCAGGCTTTGGAGACCAAGGGCATATGCATCTCAAGACCAGTTTGCTGGCTTGCACTGTGTGTTGGTGGATTCGATTGTGAGAAAATCCTTTTCTTATACTAATTTATTCATATTATTCTTCATTTTCAAATGCATTAATTTACAGTCATTAATATCTAATATATGTTGCATTCATTATCCTTTCATCAATATTTACTTTTCATTTCTGTATGTTATGAGTGTTTGTTATCCATGCATTGTATGAATTGTCTTTGTTATTCATTTTCTTTCTATTTCACTTTCATTAATGACATTCAGTTGAACTTTTCTTTTTCTAGATTATCATAGCAAACCTACCTTAGCATTTTACTTACAATTGTGTTTCATTTAGTTTATATTTATCTATCAACTCAACTAATATTACAAAACATAAATTAATGATCTACCTAGCTGTGATAGCATATAATTAAAATACACCAACTACAATACAATGGCCCCGCAAAAATTTAACCAACCAAACATGCTATTTACAGTCTATCCATCATACTTTACTGATTAATCCAATTCATACTAAATTTGCTGCAATGAATAAAATAAATTTTCTTACATCAATTTTTGTCTCATGTCTGCAAAACCATTATCAAATTTCATTAACAACTATAACTAACTTATTCAAATTATTTGCATTGTTTCATATAGCCTGACCCATCACATATATCTATCAAACAAGTTCTATTACTTATTAATCATATCCTTAGTATTAATTTCGCTCATATATATATATATATCTATACACATGTATAAATTAACTCAATCATTTCAGCAATCATAAATATATATGTATAATACTACCTGACAATAATGCAACTTCAACATCACAATCCAATCACTAACTGAATCAAAATAACTTTTCCAAATTTTAACTCTTGCCAGAACAATTCTACACAAAAATAACTCATCTCAACTAGACCCAACTAAAGCACCTTATGAAAAAGGAAGGCTAGATAAGATTCTAAATACTTTTCTGCTGTAGAGACACTATCAACTAAAGCAAACAAAACTGCATTTCGCTTTTTCACTTGCTTATTAGTTAGTCCACAACTAAACTACAATTCACTTTTTCACTTGCTTATTATCTACAATACTATCAGATTTTCAAAATCTTCTATGACTACGAGAAGTATACTTTTTATTCGCTTCATTACAATTCACTGCAAATCTACCCATGACACAAAAAAATTCATCTGATGAGATTACTTTCTACTCTATTTATTTAGTGCATTGTTAATCTTCATTCCGACAATCAGTTTTGCTATTGCATGCCCCTCATTTATTTCAAACTGCTCCCCTGTTCCAAACTGACCCATGAATAACCAAATTAAAAAAATTTACAATTTATAAATTGATGACACAACAATTTTCTAGCTTCATCACCATACATTGTCCATGGTTGGCAGCATCAACTGTGCAATTTACAAATTAATTTATATTGTATATTTATACAAATTAACAAATTTGAATTTTCATATAAATGTAATACACTCACTACACATTTTATAGACTTTTAGAGCATTTCCTAACCTTTGTATGTATCTCTGCATTTTAAACACTTCATGCATCCACATTTATCCAATTACATTGGTGCACATTTTTATACCTTTTGTTCCAATCAACAATTACGCTTCTTTTTTAAAACCTTACTCCATATTTTATAGCTCTTTTATTCCATAATCATATTAAACCTACCATCAATTAATTACAAAATTTCCTTATAATTAAACTTCCTAAATTACTAACAATTTAGAACATCTTAACAATTTCAGTCACCAATTTCGATTTTGCTAACACTATCAAATTATCTTTCTATACATTATTCTAAAATTCTCAGCTTAACTTCATTCCTCTATTCAAATTATATTGCATTCCTTTAATCACTAATCATTTAAATAAGTTATAATAAGCTCTTATAAACAACTGGCACTTAAATTAATATCGATTTCAATACGTTTGATATGTACAATTTATACCGCAGGTATAAATGTAACGACCCGACCCAAAGTTGACTTTTAAAATAAAAGGGCTTTTGATTTTGACTTTGGGTCCGTTAGATAGGTTTCGATGCCACGATTTCATAGACACGTAGCACGCTTCGATCCGAGTTACGGTTTGGAAGATACGGACATGTGAAGTAAGGGGCAATTTTGTAAATTTATAAAAGTGGGTTTTAAAACCCCAAAGGTCCAGAAAATTCGGGACTTTCTCTCTCCTCTCACGCCTCACTCTCTCTCCCTGTTATCTTTCCCCGACGCCCCTCCCCTGGCACACTCTCCTCTCCGGCCTGCTTCCCTCGCCGTCCGGCCAGGAGACGGCGACGGCACCACCTCAGCCTCCCCTTTTTTTCTCTCTCCTCCCCTTTTTCTCTCTCTCTCTCCTCGCTGGTTTTTTTTTCTCTCTCTCCCCCGTGATCTCTCTCTTCGACCCTCGGTCGTCCAGCGCCGGATTTCAGTGATCTGACCGGCGTTGGACTCGCCTCCACGCCGCAAACCTCCCAGTGGGGTCTGATCAGCCAACCAAGCCGCGACGGCGGCGCAGCGACGCCGTTTCTGAACGAAGCTCTCAACGGCGACTCGATTTTTCCGGCGAGTTCGAGGCCGACGACCACTTGGGTTCTCTTCCCCAGGCTCCGGCGAGTCTAGCAGCGTCACCCCCTTGCTCCGGTGATCGCTCACGGCGGCGAATCGACGATGCAAAGGCCGGCGGTTTCCGCCGTCGATTCCGGCGTTTCAGGCGAGATTTGGCCATCGACTCAGTTACGAAAATTGACCCTCTAGGTACGGGCTATCTTTCCCCTAAGGTGTGTTTTCCCAATTTTGAGAAATTGAAAATTTGATTTTAGGGTGTTTGTTATATTTCGAATTTCTTGAAATTGGACTTGAATTTGAATTGTTTTTGCGCAATTGAAGGTTTTATTATGCAATTAGAATTATTTGGAGTTGAATTTGGGTATTCCTAGTTTTGTGCCGCTGCTGCCACCGTTAGCCCGCCCCTCGTGGCGGCGGGTTGGATGGTTTCTCGTATTTTTCCACTTTCTTAGGGTTCTAGTAGCTTAATTTTAGGTTCGGTGACTATCTGGGATTATTTTTGTGTGTTGTTTATGGCCGGGCAGCCACCGTGTGTGGTGGTTGGCCGCTCGTTTCGGTTGTTTAATAGCTAGTTAAAGAATATAGTGTACATTGTTGGTTGTCTGGTCTTAACAGGTACATGGGCTCGGGAAATCTCATTCTCGATGCCGTTATACTGTCGGATTTTGTATCCGAGCAATGGCACCGTGAAGGGTATTTCGATCTTTTACGTAGTTAAATTGTGAGTGAAACGTATCGGACTTTTAATGTAGAGTACTGTTATTGAATGGTCTGTTTTGTGTGATTGTTGCTTTACGTTAAAGAAAACTAGGTGTACGATTTTGAGTTAGGAGAATGAATTGATGAGGATTCGAGGTTAGGGAATTATTTAGGAATTATAGGGTTGCCCGAGAATAATTGCTGGATTAGAAAAAAAAACACTTATTGTCGAGGATTAATGAAAATGATTAGGTAATTATCTTACAGAATAATCAAGTTACTTTTGAGGAAGCATTTGGTATGATTTGAGTGACAAACAAGTGTAAGGTCATGAGCAAGAATAAATTTCGGAAGGGATTCCTTGATTCGGCATAGCTCGGAGTAAACTGAGAGTAAATGTTTAAAGAATAAATTGTCTGACAACAAGTGTTGATGATGATGCATGTGTAGAGATGAATCTGAGGAGAAATACATGAGGCATTTAAACATTGTGATACAAGGATGGCTATGAGATGGTTCTGAGAATGATGTGATTGAGAAGTGGCGAGCATACCTGCCTGCTCGTGCATTGATTCGCTCTGCACGAGAAGTGGCGAGCATTCCTGCCTGCTCGTGTATAGATTCGCTCTGCACGAGAAGTGGCGAGCATACCTGCCTGCTCGTGCATTGATTCGCTCTGCACGAGAAGTGGCGAGCATCCTGCCTGCTCGTGCATTGATTCGCTCTGCACGAGAAGTGGCGAGCATTCCTGCCTGCTCGTGTATAGATTTGCTCTGCACGAGAAGTGGCGAGCATACCTGCCTGCCTGTGCATCGATCCGCTCTGCACGGGAAGTGGCGAGCGATTTACAGTTTGTGGAGTGAGATTTTGGTTGTAGAGTATAAATTGTTCTTCAGAGGTCGATTTACAATTTTGAGGGGATTGAAAAATGGATCTGAAGGAAGAGATTTTGAAGGTAGTTTGAAAGCTAGAGGATTTCAAAAAGCGACGTGAGTGAAATTAGATAGTCTATTTTCGTTGCTTTGTGTGCTTGCGTGCATTTGTTTGCTAGGATTTGGGCTGGCTAGGACTTAGTAAAGTTTAGGCTTGAATCTTGAGGAATTATGTTTGTCTTGATGCTTGGATGAAATTATTATGCGATTTGAGAAATTATGAGTTTTATTGTGGATTATTTTTTTAGCATGGGAAATGAAGAATTATTTGAGGATTATTGCTTAAGTCATTTCACTCATACGAGCTCTAGTGAGCTTACCTGGTTGATTGTTTGAATGACCCGGTGTACCATGGACATGGTGCAATGTGGTTGTAGTTGTTTTGCAGGTTAAGCAGGCTGAGGAAGCAGTGGGGAGAAGACGAGACAGTGGGACTTGGGAGTTTTATTTAATTGTTTTCACACAATGTTTCGTTTAAATGTTTTTGGAAAAATTATTTTAGTTATATTTATGTGCATGGCTCAAAGAAAAGAGAAAACCGATTTAAAAGGTTGATATTTCAGTAAATTTTTTGTGGGCCCGAGGTACGAGATGTTTCAATAAAACATAAACTAACATCAATAGCCATTTAAAAAGTACACCAATCAGAAACAAATCCAAAATTCAATTAGTTTCCTTCTCTAATTAATTTGTGTTTTTAAACATTTGTTCCTTTATTTTATTTTTTTGGTAAACCTTAGAACATGACTATACTTACTGATGATTCTGAATTTTTTCCACTCATTTTCTCTAACACATTTCAAAAATTTTTATTTTATTTTTCTGGTAAACCTTAGAGTTTATGTCATTCACTTTATTTGCTCACCAACCCTATCTTTTTTTATTAAAACAAGGTACTCTTAGTAGGTAACTCCCACTTTAAATTCCAACATCTATCCTGATATCTTCTCAACTCTATACTTAACACACCCTCTAATCCAATATACTGATATACGCAAAAAAATCTTTAATTTCACACTACAAATTTCAATTAGTTCAATCCCTTGAAAACTTGGTTATATCTAACACTGCTCTTAAAAATAGCCAAACCAATCAAATAACTATATATCTCAAGCCCTCAAATATTTAAGAATCTCAAATTTTATACATCCATTACATATTATTTCTGCTTTTAGCAAGCTTCTTCGTAAAGTTCAAAGTTAATGAACACATAAAGATATCATCTTTCTTAAATACCTGATCACATAACCAACAATAATATTGTTTAATGATGAATATTCTCTATATTATAGATATAATTACAAATTTCAATTACTTTCATTGCTTAAACGATTCATTATATCTAAGTTTCATCTTCAAAGAAGGCAAACGAATCAGATGACTCTATATCTCAAACCCTCAAATATTTACACCACCAAAATTTTATAAATTGATTGTAATAATATGTCTGCTTTTCACAAGCTTCTACATCAGAATAAACTTAATAAACACATGAACATGTTCTCAAATCGATCATTCATTTTATCATTACCATTCTTATATAGTTCATCTCATTCCTAAAAATAAAATCATTTAATCATCAATATTATCTATATATAAACATTGCTACTTCACTCACTACAAACATTGTTGCATTCATTTTCAAAACTGATTCATTAGGTTTCTCAACTGAATTCTCAAACTTAAAATGGACTTGCAATCATTTCAAGAATGACTTTAAGTCTCTTAAAATAGAGATTACATTTTCTGCTTTTCTTTTTTTCTATGCTCAACCATACTCTACAAAAGTCATTCCACTTTTTCCCTTCTTATATACCTTATGATTTAACTATGTATCTATTCTCAACAATTTTACACACCAAACTTACTTTTGTTCATTCATTATTATTAATATTTAAACTTTTCTTTCCATGTATTCATCATTCAATTATTTTTTTCCCAACCTTTTTTTTTCTCTCACCATGAAGGGAGATGCAATCCAAGCAACAATTAAGGAGATAGATTATGATATTGTTAGTCCAAAAATTGAAGCTGGGTGTGTTTATGAAATTTCTCATTTCCATACTGTCAACAATCGATCATCTTACAAAATTGTGCCTCACATTGGAATGCTCATCTTCAATGAGAGGACAAATTTCAAAAAATTGACAACCATTCAGCCAGCCATCCCAATCCATCGTTTCCACCTCCTTGACTACAGTCAACTTCCATCACGGATCAATGTCCATACACTTCTTACAGGTAATCATGACACTTAATGTCATAGTTTTGGTTACAAATTTACTTAAGTTCAATTTGCTAATTCTCAGTTGCATTATTGGCTTCAAGATACAATAAATTATTTAACTTTCCTCACTTTGTAATGCTATCAAATACAAAATTATGTACTGTCATTTGATTGTGCTACCTATATTACGAACATATCAGTTAATTATTTGCTTTTATGTTTTTTCCCAACTATCAAAATGCAAATTATCATTTAATTATGAATTGTTCCTGATAGTAACATAATAAATGCATAGCAAACTATAAAATCAGTTCTCGTGGGTTTAAATCTTCACACTGGTGAAACATCATTTGAATTTAAAGATCTTTCAAATATCATTTATCCAATTTCAAATCATTCAGACTGTTGAACATCTCATCCCAATAATTACCAGATTTAATGGGGCGGATAATTGCTATCCAACCTTTGGAACACATGATGGTTGACAACGCAAGGATTGAGAACAAGTGTGAAATTCACATAGAGAATATGAGGTACAATCTTAAAAACTGTCTATCAACTTTCAAATTTTTCACATTAATGCTTACACATGCTGTTTTATCTCTATTACTGTAGGAGAAATGAGATCAGGGTTACACTATGGAGTGATGCTGCCAAAGACTTTGATCATGAAGCTGTACAACAATTACCACCACCAGTGTTCGTTGTTTTCACCAGTTTAAAAGTCAAAGAATACCAGAGTACGTAATTAAGCAGTTGCTTTATCCTTTTTCCTATTCAATTTATTTATAATCTTATAGTAAATATGATAAATTCACCCTCTTATAAACATGTAGAAAAACCAGTTCTCAGCAGCACCAATGCCACTGCAATCTTCCTCAATCCAGAAATACCAGAAATTGATTCCTATAAATTGGCGTATGATTCTTACACTTTTCAGTATACAAACATTAATTTTTTTGCTTTTAATTAACAATTTTCATTCTTTTATAAATATGAAACATGCAGTTTTCGTGGTTTTGCAATGCCTATCAACATCTTGCCACCTTCCACAGCCCCGCGACTACCTCCTCAGCAGCTAGAAACTACTGACAGATTAACTGTCAAGGCTTTGAATCGTCTTGATCCACAACTTTGCAAGGTAAACATTTATCTACAAAATACATTTAACAATTTTCATGAACTTTATTTTCCTTTCTCATTTAAATTATTTTAAACTCTTATTCTTTATCTCTAAATCTAATGCAGGATAAGATTCTTACCTGTAGAGCTACAATCACACGTTTTGACACACATGCTGGATGGTGGTATAAAGCTTGCCCAAGTTGCTACAAACAACTGAGAATCACTGCTCAAAATGACAAACTCATCTGCCCAAAGCACAGTGCAATCAATCCAATCCCTTGGTAAAATTAACAACTACTAACTTGGAAATTTCTTTACATGATTTATACTAATTTCAACAAGTATACTTGACTGATACAACATCTAACAAATTCAATTTACAGGTTCAAAGTAAGCTTTGTGATTGCAGACCAAAGTGATGTCACCAATGTGATTGTGATTGGAAAACAAGCAGAACAATTATTCCGGGTTTCATGCTACAATCTGGTTGTTGAAAGTGGTTTCATTGATCAAAACCAATTTCCAGAGGCGCTGCTTCGCGTGAGAGGAAAGGCAAAAAATTTTCAGCTTCGATTTGGAACCCTGAAGAGTGATTTGAACAGGAATGACCTCCTTATACATGTTGTGTTTGACGAAGAACCCCTTTTGATTGAATCATCATCAACTCCAGCTGCTGAGCAAGTACCCACTCCAACAGAAAATCCATTACCTGAAAAATTGCTTCTCCATAGCCCATCACCTTCTACTAAGATAGCTCCAGTTACACCCATTCCTAGCTCATCCACTAATTTGAGGAAAAAAACAATATCAAAAGGCAACCTCACAGTGAGAAGAGCTCTTTTTAGCGCTATCAAACAACGAAGGAAAAAACACCAAAGGTTATTACTCTTCCAATAAATTACATTTTTAAATATTCTTACTCTTTACCTATAACTTACACACAAACTCTAATACATATTAACATCTTTTCATTTTTCTTATGCTTTGCATCTCATTAAGTGTTCATGAAAGTGGAGAAAAAGCTGAGAAAACTGATGCTCCAAATCCTCCAGAACAATCTGATTCAAGTTTCGACAATATTCCACTCAGGGAATTGAAGACTAAACCAGCAGCGAAGAAAGCTAAAATCAGGTTTGGTTTTTCGCTACACAATACTACACACTCTTGAATATATGTCCCTCCTATTTACAATTGATAATTTATTCAACTGCAATTAAATTATCTCATTTCTAATTTTTACACATTACATTAGATCCAACCTCATTCAAAACAAACATAAATTTTGTTTCATTCACAATATTCCTCAACTGAACCATCTTAAAAAAACATAGAAAAAATAAATAGAAATAAAAGAAACTACAAGTTTTAACACTATGTATGTGTATGTATATTTTGTAAACCATTCTCGCTGCTTTCACAATTCCAAACATTTATACTCTGCTCAATATATCTACCAACAAAATTGTTCAAATCAACTTGCAACCAATATACCAATATACCAGACAATTGTATAATTTCTTTCCATTTAAACCATCTCTTTTCCATGTTTCTTTAAAATAATTTAGCTGCTATATAAAATAATCTAATTATCAAATAACTAAATCTATACCAAAATATATTGGATAACATAAAACACACAACATACCTTCTCTCAACTATCTACTTTAGATCAAACGTTGCACAATTTTCTTTCTTAACTAAGTGCTTTAATAATACTACTTACATTCATTCATTTATCTTTTACTCTTATTTACTTTGTCATTAGTTTCGAAAAATCAATTCTTAATCTATTATGCAAAAACAAACTATATACTCTCCTAGACAAATTATTTTTAGGCCAACATTGTTTTCAGAAAAAACCATATACTCCACATTATTTTCACATACACAATCCATTCAACCCATTCAATTCCTGTTCAAAAATATGATAATCTTACTCAAAAATTGAATTCATATTACTTTCAACTGCCAACTGTTGTTAACTCCACACAGTCATAATTTCACAGTTCATGTACATCTAACAAATGACATATTCTAATTTTCCAGCAAAACACAGGAGCATCCACCTGCAGGAGACAGCAAAGAGGATGACCAACCACCCAATGCTGAACAAAAATCTCCTCAAACCCATACATCAACCTCTGCAGATTCATAAAACAACTCTTCAACAGTGCATCTTGCTCTTTTTGTTATGTATCACATACAATTCTATAACCAAGTGTTGTAATATTTTTTGCATGCTGTTTGCTTTATTAAGATAACAACAGTATCTTAATATCACAACCAGCGTAAAAAAACATACTATCAACCATCATTTTGTAAGTTTAAATGCATCAACAACATTGATGCTACTGTTTACAAATATGTTTGTTAAATTTTGTTAAGTTATTTCAACTTAAAACTCCAATTCTGCACATTTACCATATCTTCACAATTTCATACTTCCATGGACTTCTACAAAATTCGCTTGATATAATCTTTACACATTTTCTCATTAGAAATAATTTGTTTATTTATTGCTTCAAATAGTTAATTTATGCTTATTATTATAAATCATTTTTGATGCTGTATTTAAATTACGCACACATACCTATAACTTAATTACATACAATATAAATTTAACAAACCTTAACAACATTTCCAAAATTTTAAACTTAAATATTATAACGCTCAAACACATTTTTTAACTTTTTCAGACCCGCAGCATCGCGCGGGCACGATCCCTAGTTTTTTCTATATATGCTGTAAAGAATAATTTAAGATATGCTAAGCATAAAAATAGTCATTTAAGTATCGGTGATGCTAAAAGGCAAGGAGAAGTGGAGAACTACTTGAGAAAAGTAAATTCCACAACCTTGGGGGGCAAATGCGAAAACCGAACTTAATTCCAATTGTTATCCCGCGTAGGCGTAGCAATTAAGCCAGTCCCACTCCCACAGATAAAAAGGTGGCACAGAGACTACTACATTGCCACTCTCTCTCTTCTCTCTCTCCCACACTAAATTTTCTGCAAAATTTGGGATCTAATTCTCTAGGAGAGCGGAGAGACCATGAATCGACACCACGACCCCAATCCATTTGAAGAAGAGGTCGAGGTCAATCCCTTTTCGGTAATTACATTCACACCCCCACTCTTCTCTTTCTCGTCTTCCTCATCTTCAGATCTACCCTCTTCAATTCTTAATTTCATTTCTGGACAATATGGTAAATAGGGGTTTTTGGATCTGGATCTGAAACCACGGTTTTTTATTTTTCATAATCTCTCTGAATTGAATATTTCTTATTTTGATTTCTTTTTTTATGGTTGCGTTTGGTAGCGGAGAAAATGGAGGAAAAAAAATCTCTAAGAGACGTGAAATTGGAAACAGTGTCATGAAATCTACAAAATTAGTGAAAAATTGAAAATAATATGTGGATTTGCAGTAAACTCTCAATGTAGCTCTGTTTAGTTAGCTACAAAGCAAAATCAGAGCCAATGCTCACGTTGTGCAAGAGTCCTTAGCTTAATGTAATCGTATTATAATATATGAAATCAGCTTAGAAATCTGACTGGGTTTTTGGTTAATATGCTTGAGAAACATGACATGAGTTGGGTTTTTTTTCACTTGTATTAATTTGGAAAAAAATTGGGACGTGTAATTTTAGAATTTTATTCCAAATTTGAAAAGTACATCATTCACTTCAAAATCAGCAATGTGGAGAAAAAGGTGAATTTGGGCAAAATTTTTCAGCTTATTCTTTAGCAATGGAAGAAGATTGAAAGAAAGTCTTGGTTTATTTGGAAGAGAGGTACAATGTATAGCTTAGGACTTGATGCTTGGTTTTAGGCACAATGTATAGCTTAGTCCTGGTCTAAAACTTAAATAATTAATTTAATTAATTCCCTGATACAGAAGCTTCTTTGTTTTTGTACTCTTTGTTTTTTTTTTTTTTTTTTTTTTTCCCTTTTTCAAAATTGTCCATCACCGAGCAGAGCCCCCACCCCCTCCCCTCCACACGATTTTCCAAAAATGTTACGCTTTTACATTTTGTTGGCCTCCTCAGTCTACTTTTTAAGTGTATTTATCTTTTGCGTCTTTTAATAATGTATTTGTATTTATTTAATAGTCTACAAGTTGTTATGATTTTTATGACTTAATACCAACCTTCCTGCCTTAATGCCAACATAATTATTCTTCAAAAATCATGGATTCCTATATATTATGTGAGCTTCACTTACTCTTTTTTATGTGTCGTGAGAATTTAAATGATGTTGCAATCTTTCTTATGTGATTAGATTTTGAACTTCCTTGTAGAAAAGTATGAAACTATGATGGGTGAAATTTTCAGTGGTGCAACATAATTTATTAATGGTGAACTTGAGATGTTTAACTTGCTTCTTAGAAATTAATTGGAATGGCAAGTAATACAAATGTAACGCTTTGTGTTTTCTTCATATCTTTACAAAGCCTCAATTCTTTGTACATATGCATTCTAGAAGTTATAGACCTTTTGAAATGTCTTTGTGCATGTGCTAGCTTCTTTTTAGATGTAAATAAAAGAAGTTGAAGCCACATGTTGCCACCACATAGCAAGGTGTAATTTCCATTTTCTAGAATACCATACAAAAATCACTTTTTGATTTTCACCTGTATTGACCATTCATGATTGGGGCATGCTTATTAAGACCAGGGAAAATCTTAATATATACATATATATATATATGTATGTATATATTTTATCATCCTTGTAGAAATGTCTTCCAATGTGCCTTAACTTGAGAACTTTGCAGAATGGTGCTGCTGCTCGTGGTTCAAAGGCACGCATTCCACCATTGGCATCTGAACCTCTGGGTTTTGGGCAGAAACATGATGCGACAGTTGATATACCATTGGATACAGTGAATGTAACATATTTTCTAGTTTCTGTATATTTTTGCTCTAGTTGTAGAGGTTTGTTATATAGTGTCTGGTCTGGTATTTACAGGATTCTAAGCAGAAGTCGAAAGAGCTTGCAGCTTGGGAAGCAGATCTCAAGAGGAGAGAAAAGGTTAATTTTACAAATTTTATGATTGATTACTTGTCTAGAGGTCTGCCTTTAATGTAAATGATTTTATTTCCTTTTATATTTGGAGTTTATTGCCTTACATATCTATAAATTTCTCACATATCTGTAATGTTTCCTGTAATAATTTCTCATCTGTGCTGTTTCCTCATATAAAAGAATTTCTTATTTTATCTTTACTGGTCCTGTTTGGGAGTGCTTCTGTAGGAAGCAATTGTGCTGCTGGTAGTGCTTTTGTTAGAAGTACATAATTTTTTTATTAAAAATCAAAGTGCTTGGAAGCGCTTCCTGTGGAAGCACCTGGTACGTGCTTCTCCTGAAAGCACTAAAAGGTGCTTCCATAACTCAGAAAGTACTTACAGCTCTTTATGCCAAACGCTACCAAAAGCGCTTTTATGTCTTCCAAGCACTGCCAAGTGCCAACAAGCCCTTAATGTATTCCTATATTTGGCTTTAATACAATTTTTTTGTTTACATTTAACTTTAACAGGATATTAAACGGAGAGAAGCTTCTGTTGCAAAAGGTTAGAACTATGAATCAACAGCTTTAAGTATTATTAATTTGGGGTTTTTGCCTTTTTTAAATGCTTCTTTAGGGTGATAATTACCATTTCCCTACTTGGTGTATCAGCTGGTGTCCCCGATGATGATAAAAATTGGCCTCCATTCTTTCCAATTATTCACCATGATATAGCCAATGAAATACCAGTACATGCTCAAAGGCTACAGTATTTGGCTTTTGCAAGTTGGTTAGGTATGACATGTTTATTATCTCAATGTGTTGCTATGTAATTTTACTTGTGTAAGTTGTTCTCTTTAAATGAATTGAGGATTCAATTATGCACGAAGTATCTCTAAGTTTTAAGTTTGTCTTGTTTTGGTATGCCAATCTGGTTACTTATATTGAGAAAAATAGAAACTAATTATTAATGGATCTACCATTTCCATTTGCCACATATCTGTTCTGCCACCAATTTCTGTGATCTGTTTGATGACATTAACATACTATTGTTGATGGTGACATTATCAAGCTCTTTTTGTTTATTGGAGAAGTACAGATAAGTCCCATTTACTTCTAACTACGGGCAGGTGCTATGATATTTTTGATACTTCTAAAGTTCCTTTTCTACAGAGTACAATAACTCCTATCATAGTTACTAATAAATATTCTTTTTATTTTTATTATCTTCTTTATTCTATCCCTATACTATATCTTATGGAAAACATTTTATTTGGAAAATGTTGACACAAATATCCCCTTTTCTGTTTTTTGCTCGAAGAACTAGATATCACATTTGAATTTTATTAAAATAAGAGGACAAAGCTCGAGTTAAATTTTACTTAATTATACAATTCAGATTAAATTTTAAAGTATATTTTTCAATTTCAAGTTTCAATTTTATTCAAATAATTATATTTTAATAAAATAAAAATTCAACATTAAAAAAAATGTTCCACTTTTTTCTCTTAATGATCTTTAATTTTTGAAGAATTAGTATTGATAAATATGGTTGTTAATATTCATGATATTCTTAGGTTTTATTTGTTCTGATTGGAATGCTATTTCACTTTTCTTTCATACAATATTTCTAGAATTGTATTCAGTTATGATTTTAGAATGATAAAATAAATTATTTTATAGTGGAGACTAACATAGGACATTTTGACTTTTTTGGATAATTATTATTAATGTTCTTATAAAATATAGGACTTGTCTTTGCCAAATCAAACCCCCTCCCCCTTTCTACTCATCCTCCTTTTTCGGTTGTTCTAGCAATCATAGCATTTTTTCATTGTTAAGAACCTCATATGCAACATCCCAAAGAGTTGTGGTGAAAGATATCTATATGGTACTATAAAATAGCAGGATGTTATGTGTTGACTTATGGCCTCTTTTTTTTTTTTTTTTTTTTTCTTTTGGTGATGCATATTTTTATCACATATGTTTAGATTTTTTGAAGCTGTTAGTAACTAATTGAACTCATACATGCCCTTTTGCCTATTAATTATCTTGAATTTTTGAAATAATATGTGCATTTATATATCTTTCCTCATTATAAGTTTATGCATGTACATGTTAGTTATATGCTTTGAATTTTGAGTACATAAAAACTATATGATGACATGTTATTCAAAGACTTGAGACTTAAAATTCAGCTTCTATCAGGGAATATGGAAGCATTTTATCTTTTGTTAATTTTCAAATTTTTTTTTTTTTTCTAAAATGGATCTATCTAAAACATTTTTGTTTTGGAAATATTGTTACTAAACAATCAATTCTCCTTAATGTATTTTAGCTCTTGGGAATGTTGTTTTAGACTAGACTAAGGTAATATCTGGTATTTTTTAGTTTCTTTATTGGAGTGGTTCCAAAACACCTTTGGTGCGATGCCGAAGGCCGGAGTGATTGCGGATTCCTTTTTTCTTACATTCTCTTACTCTTTTCCTACATCATCTTTCAAAAGTTTCTAATTATATATATGTATATATAAGGAAATGTTTTCTTGCCGGAGTAAGAATGTTAGACTGTCAATCTGGATCAATGACAATTAGATTCTCATTTTAATTTGTGGTGTCAGATTGATATTCTTAACAACATAACATGCCAAATATCTAGCAAGGGAACATGATCCTACACGCACACACTCGTTTTCTGTCACTATTTCCACTTGGGGCTTGGTTTGTCTTCTGCAGATGTTTTCATTATCTTTTGGGCTTTTATATTATATTTTAGTTGTTAATGCATATTATGACTTTAATAATATTGAACCTGTTGGTGGATTCTACATATCATTGTTCATCTTATCATCAAAGACTATAGTTTCCACGTTAAAATTGGATTTCTCTTTTAAAATATTTTTCTCTACATGCCCAGCACTTTAATATTGTCTTTGCAGGTATAAATCTTTGCCTAGTTTTTAATCTGGTTGCCGTTATGGTCTGTTGGATTAGAGGCGGAGGTAAGTTTTTTTATTTTTTACTTTTTATTTATTTTCATTAGTGGTATTTGATTATATGTACATTTAAGGTAAAATTAGCTGCTTTGCTATTATGTTAATTGGACCTTCTGATGAGGTTCACAAATTGCAGGTTCTAAAATATTTTTTCTTGCAACAATCTATACCTTACTTGGATGCCCTCTTTCATATGTGCTGTGGTACAGGCCTCTCTATCATGCAATGAGGTAAATATTTAAAGATGTCTTTATTTTCTAGTTTCCAAAGAATGATAAGATTTGTAGTTCCTCTGGGGCTCACAGAGAAGGATTCATGCTTGTTAGCGTAGAAATTTTGGAGCTTTATAGACTGTAATGGACTGCATTTTTATGGATCATAGGCTAAGACGAGCTAATACTTTTGGAAAACTGAAAATGACAAACTTAGTAAACCAGTTGAAGAATAAGAATTTTCATGTATCCTAAAGTTATCCTCATCTGATTAATGGAGAGCCTTGTCATTTTCTAGTTTCCCATTTTCTATATGCCCCCATTTTTTAATTATGCTTTTATTATATGATGGATGAAACTAGTTTTACACTATGGGAGTATAATTGGTACAACTCTGTTGCACCTTTCACTACCGGCGATATCAAATGCACCATGTTTATTTTTCCTTGCTCCTAGTATTTTAAAGACACACAGTGGGAGGATTTTGTGAATCAAAGCCTTTAACTCTAGATGCCATCCCTGTAAACTATAAACACCATTTTCTACCAATGTTAGGTTGAGTTATGGGCTGTCTATGATATGAGTAGTATCACCTGCTTAGGTCAAATATAAGGTAATAAACAAATTATCATGGACCTAACTTTAAATTTTGATGTGATAAGGCTTCAACCTGGTCATAATGGAAACTAAACTCAAGCATAGGTTGAAACTAAAATTTTGTCAAACAGAAACTTTGTTTTGCCATATTCTGAATGGAGTTTGTCTGAGTGTGATCTAGCAATATGCCTATTTGGCCTTAAGCAGGTCACAACTGATTTCTCACATCTCCCGTGGGTGATTCTAGTTATATGTTTTTAGATTCTCTTCGATGATATGTTTATCTTTCCAGCTTGAACACCTCCATTTTGTTTTATCTTATTTTTGGACCTTTCTTTTTAGTTACTAGGGTGGGAGTGTATGTGGTGCATGTTACATGGTGGTTGTGGTTGAACAATGGTGGAAACTGATTTTCTCAGGAAATCAAGAAGTATTTGGAAATTATGTGCTGCATAGCATGGCTATGACTTTGAACCATTTTTTTATTTTTTTTAATTTTAATGTTCAGAACGTGATAAGTAAATGATTATGTAGTCTTTTCTGCAATTTATTTATAAGATGCATGTATAGATGTAATTTCTGTTGTAAAAATGCCTTCTGATACGGTAGACCTAATTGCTGTTTTGACTTCTGTTTGTAGGCATGAAAAGGTGGTTCTCTTGCTATACTGTATAAAAAATTTCATTATATATTTGGAATACAAAATATCGATAGTACTCTTACCACTATTTCAATTTTGAATTTGTATTTCATTTACTATGAAGCAGTTTGTGATCTTTGGGACAAGGTCCATCTGTTCAATTAGGTGAGAGAAAACAGTTGATGATGTGAACTATATAAATCTCGATAGAAAACGCATTTATAATTGTCTTTTTATGCCAAACTTAGTACTATCCGGTGTTTGAATGTAAAACACTGCTTTGCTTGTGCTGACTGTTGTTGAGGGCTTTTTGTTTCCAACTTGCAGGACAGAAAGTGCCCTGAGGTTTGGTTGGTTTTTCATGTTCTATATGGTATGTACTGCTATTGTATCCTTTTTACTTCTTACTGCTTAGGTTATTGTTCTGAATTTTAATCAATTGTATGATGCAGCTCCACATTGGGTTTTGTATTCTCGCGGCTATAGCTCCTCCTATTGTCTTTCAAGGGAAATCATTGACGTAAGTTTTTTTTTTTTTCCCGGCATTTTGAGTTTAAAATTCTTTAGTCAGGTGTGAAATTTAGTATGGAACTTAGTTCCAACTTCCAAGTCAAGTACGTTTTGAAAAGCCATTCATTAAAGGAAATGTCTTGGTGATTAGCTTCTGCATTAAACACATGTTTAGTGATAGTGTACGACTCTTAACTCAATCTGAAATTTTAGGGGCCTGATTTTTATCTATGCCTTGTACATTGATTAGTACCATATGTTTTGTACTTTTTTCTCAAAGTTATTTCTTGTCATCATGTTGTTGATTGATTTGAAGAAAAGAAAGTTGTGCAGTTTGTCATATTCCAACTGCAGAGTTGGGAATATGGCAAATGTGTTTGTAACCATTTTCATATTGAAGTAAAATTATTTTGTTGAATATTACCTTGGTGGAATGTTGCAAGTCTGGACTCTGGAGCAAGGAAATCACAAAAATTTCTGGTGGAAGTTATTAATTAAGTTTTTAGTTTCATACTAAATTACATTGTACCATGCCGCTACCGTGGCTTGAACCCAGGCTATCCCTGGGGAAAGTTCATGCCTAACCACTATAATGTACCCCAGGGGGCAAAAGTTGTAACTGTTCTGTTTGTTTTTAACTAAACTAATATATATATATATATATATATATCTCAATTTATTTCCTTTTTTTGTTTGATTTCTTCTTTATGTTCTTGATTTCATAACAAATACAGGGGCATTCTTGCTGCAATTGATGCCTTCTCTGACCATGTGGTGGTAGGGGTAAGTTTGTCGACATGCCTGTGTCTGTCTTTAATCAAATTTTAATGGGTCAAAGAAGTGTGCAAAATGTGCACGTTAACATATATATTAACATATATAATGCTACTAATATTATTTGTTTTTTCTTGCAGATATTCTACTTAGTTGGGTTTGCCTTGTTTTGCTTAGAGTCGCTTCTAAGCCTTTGGGTGCTTCAGGTAAGAGAGAAAAGTTGCCTGGTCTTTTTGTACATTCAGTTTTCCTTTAGAAGTATAGGAAATGCTTTTGATGGCTTATAAAGGGAGGCATTACTTGAGTAATCTCTAGATGTGAAAAAGTCTTCTTAGTTTATGGAAATCAAGATCAACATGAGTGTTCCTAGGAAGTAAATTGTGCCATTTGGTAAGCTATTGCCCAACTGTTTTGCCTCCAACAAGTTTGGTCTGTAGTTGGAAACTTTGTGTCAGTTCAGGCCAACAATTTGAAATTGAACTGATACCTATTCATATATAATATCTAAAATGATCTTTTGCATTGATCTCTATCATAATGAAAGTGGTGCTAAGTCACCAAAGGCCAGAGGATATAATGAGAGAGGAAAATAAATGATATTCCTGTGTCATATTGATACCTTGTACTTTAAGAGATTTAGTTTTGTTGTTCTTTGTCAGTGGAAGTAGATGCTTGTAATTATGATAGGACAAACCAAGAAAGGAATAATGTACCAGCTGGTGCAAATGAATTTGGAAATAATTTACTATCATATTCATGTAGCTATTTTATAGATTGCACTTTATTGTTTTACTAACAATTTTATTGTTAAGAAGAACATGTATATAAATTGGAAAATAGAATACTTTTCTCCTGAAACAAGAAACCCTTGTTTTAAACCTTCCGGACTACATGGGCACTTATATATGTAACATTTGCTGGTCTTTAGAAGCTACATGTTCTATCCGTGAGGAGTGTTTTTCCTTCTTTTATTCCCTCTCCTACTGATAAACCTTCACTTCTAGTGTTTACGGTGAGTAATGCGTTTTTTGTATGTTTACAAAACTTTGTATGACTCCGTATCTGGAATATGTTTACTCAGTTCTATCTCATGGTCTTTTAAGAGATTCAAAAGTTGATTACTGGTCAGAATGAAGTCATTGTTTACATGTGTATTCATCCTTTTCATTTCTCTGACTGCCTTATTTTCTTTGGTTTGTGCAGAAAGTATACATGTATTTCAGGGGGAACAAGTGAGATGTGATCTTGGGATTGTGATCTAATTGGGAATTAGAGTTGTTGCTTTCTGGAGTGGTTCTAGTATATTCTATCTGCGGCCTGTTGTATTTTCCATGAGTTTATAGAATGATTGATCAGTATGCTAAATATATTGTAGGAAGTAGTGTTGTACGGTTGTACCTATACTAAAAGAAGTGTCTACTTTCCCCTTCTCATCACCAAACGATGTGTTGTAATGTCGTTTTATTTGTTACATATTCACATTCAACAAACTGGACACTGAGGAAATATCTATCACTATTCACTCTACTTGAGGTCCTGATGCTTAACCAGAAAAAGAAAGTTAATAGCCCATCATTGGATAATAGTTGATTCTTTATTCATCATTTCACTGGTGTGACTACATTTCAATTTTCAATAATCAAACTCAAACCTCAAAAGAATTATTTTGTCATGCTAAGATGTGGTATTAATCTGAGACATAATTTCACTGCAAAAAACCCATCATGATTTTTGATTCCACCCAATTGAAAACATCATGATTTCTTATTCCACCCAACTGAAAACGTTCCACCAAATTGAAAACATCATTTGTAATTTTGTATTGAACCGATTCGCCCTTATAGTGATTAAAGGATGTTTTATTCCACGTGTTTTGCAAATTTTTGAAAACAGATTTTGAATAGAATATCAAAATGATCCGTATTGCTTGGTCAGATTTGCACTTGTATCATTGTATGTGCTCCCGCCTTTTTGTTAACAAGCCCATCGGCAAAAACAGCGTGCTTCCTCAGCTCTCACATCACTCTCGATATTATTAAAAAAACAGAAAACCTATATAAACATTGTACAATAAATAATAAATTAATTAAATATTTTTTTTCAAATTGCACATAATATTAAAATTGTTGTACACGTAATGCATACTTTGTAAGAAATAGACATTTACATTCATGGTCAATTCATGTGATCCATCAAACCTGTGGGGTTAATCGTGGATGGAGTAAGGATAATTAGGTTAATTTTAGGGTTCAATTTTCTTTAATGTAATAAAAAAATTCACGTGATGCACCGTTATTATTTTAATGCATATTGAAGAAATAAGAAGTAAGTTCCGCCAATGACCATTTGACTTAGTGAATGACATTAAATTGTTTCTCGGTCAGAGTGATCCTAAATTTAAAATTTATAAACGATAATCGTTAATAAAAAAAAACCAAAGAAGTTTCAAATTTGAATATACAATAATATTATTTGAATTATAAATGTTTGTCGAAATATTTTCGTGTGCTATGTTGTCATATTGATCAGTTGATCATGTAAAATTATATGGAATGTGTAATCTTAATTGACAGGATGACACTAACATGACAATATGTATGACACCCCTCAACGTCATTCATCGTCTCTTAATGTCTGTTAAGTAACAAAAAGAGTTAAATGGTATGCTTCATATACATCATTACTTTTTGTTCTTTTTTAATATTCACTATGTTAAATTTTTTTAATTGCATGTGTGGAGCTGAGTGATGACAGGACTTGCAAACTGTGTAATTCATATATACACAAGGAAAGTCCAAAATTGAAAGTGTATGGCATATACCCCATCTCCATATCTCTTCCATTCCTCACCCTTCACCCCTAATCTTCAACCAGCCAATACTACACTGCCACGTGACACATCAAATATCCAAACTACAACAAATAACCACCAAGCTTCTCTCCATGCCTTTGTTTATCACAATTCACATATACCATCACCTCATCACAAATTCCATCTTTTTCAATTAATAAATAATAATCTTTTAATCTTTTTAAATTTAGTTTTTTTAATTTTGACAGGAAAATGAAAAGTGAAATGACTATTTTACCCACTGCCCATTGATTTTAGCCCATACAAGTCCTCGGTTCTACAACCTTAAAATTACCTCCAAATTTGTCCAAAACTAGGGGTAGTCAGAGGAACCCATAAACTAACATCACCAAGCCAACAATTTTCTTTCCTTTCCAAACTGCCTCCTGTCATCAACCTCCTCTAGCCTCTTATTTTTGTTCCAAACTTTTTCCTTTGCAAAAACAAAAAAACAAAAAAAAAGCCAATCTAAAATAACCACTTTATGTGTCTTCCCAAGACCAATATCTAAATCAATAACCATATATCTCTTCCTCTATCAGAGAGAGAGAGAGAGAGAGGGAGAGGGAGGTAGCTAGAAAATGGCAATTTGTGCAGTGTACACAAGTGCCCAAGTGCTGAATCCAACATGTTCAATTTCAAGCACAGCATCAAAAACCCACTTGGGATTTTGCCAAAAGCAGCAGGTAGTGTTGTACAGTAGTAGTAAAAGCAGCAGGAGAGGCACAAGCAGTGGGATCCCATGTTTGATAACGTGCTCAGCGGGTGACCAAGAGACGGTTGTGATTGGTTTAGCAGCAGACTCAGGGTGTGGGAAGAGCACATTCATGAGGAGGCTGACCAGTGTGTTTGGAGGGGCAGCAGAGCCACCAAAGGGAGGCAACCCAGACTCCAACACTCTCATCAGTGACACAACCACTGTGATATGTTTGGATGACTACCACTCACTGGATAGGACTGGTAGGAAAGAGAAGGGTGTCACTGCTCTTGACCCAAGAGCCAATAACTTTGATCTTATGTATGACCAAGTCAAGGCTATCAAGCAAGGCAAACCTGTGGACAAACCCATTTACAACCATGTTTCTGGTCTCTTGGACCCTCCTGAGCTCATCAAGCCTCCCAAGATTCTTGTCATTGAAGGATTACATCCAATGTAAGTCACTAATTTCACTCATTCATGCATATAATATTTCCATGTGATTAGTTATATTATTTTTCTTCTAAGCCAAAAAAAAAAAGTTTTCTTTTTCTTTTCCTATATACTAATATTTAATTAATGTCCTCCAAGGATACCCTCCTTTTTTATATGGACAAGGATACCCTCCTGCAGGACAAAGAGGTTTTTTTTTTTTTTTTGTTAATGTTTCTTTAGAGGTTCTAGCTGAAGTTAAATGACAGTTCTGTTTTATGACAGTTCTGTTTTGGCCCTTTGGGTTATCCAATTGTTTCCCAATTCCCAGAAATGAGAAAATTTCATTGTATCAACTTTCTTTTCTTTTCTTTTTTGTTTTATATCTGATTTAGTGGACAAATTTAATGATCCTAATATAATTATTTATTGTAGAAAAAAAAAAGTTTTAAAATTATTTTCAAAGAGAAAAGTACTTGCCTCCTGCATAACAAATAAGGGCTTGATAGACTTTTAAACTATCCAAAAATTTGTATGCGTAAGTTTTTCAATTTTAAGGGCACGAACACGATGCGTCAAGTGTTCAAGCCCTCAAACAAATCTGTTTTTGCATTGCAATTACATCCAGTTTTGCATTGGAGTTGCACCTATGTAACCTTAGTCAAAACTATAAATATTACCTCGTAACCCATAATCCACAAAAACTACACTAAAACATATTTTCACACTCCCAAATAACCCATAATAACAAAAAAGAAAAAAGAAAAAATCATTATAACTGCACATTTTAGTGTCAGTATTTTGTCTGCAACTGCAATGTAGTTTCACAAGGAAAAAAGAACGAGCTTTCCAACAAACGACACACGACAGATGCCGTGATTTTAATGGGATCGATTTTATGTAAACTAAAAAAAGACATGCAAGTGTTTAATTATTTTATTTTTTTATTAAGTACATTTAAGAGTTTGAGCATTTAGAAAAGTTGTCATGGGTTTCTTAACAGGAAACTATAAAGATAAGAGTTCACCTGTTTGCAAATTAAGGTGCCTAAACTTTAGGATAATGTTAGACTCATTAAATTTAGACTTAAAGTTTAATTTATTTTATGAGTCTTTCTTAGACTAAGATTGGTAGTGATTTAAAATTTTTAATAAAGTCCTTTTATTTTTCTTCTTTGACGTCGGGGGAAGACTTTATTATGAATTAAAATGATTTTCTTATAAATTTTAAAACACCACAGTCTCCATCTAAAAAGTATTTTTTTAAAGAACCCAAATCTAATTATCCTTTAAATTTATTTGCTAAATAATATGTCATTATATATAGCAATATATTATTTACCAGAATAAATGAGTTTAAGAATGGGCCCAAATTTGAAATGATAACCCAAATTTAATTGAATAAAATATTGTCACATGTCAGACAAAAAACATTATTGTGACTGGGAATGAATTAATGACTTCTTATAAAGTTATAAATAACCAAGTATTCATTTAAAAAATTAAATTTTAATGTCAAAATAGACAACGCGAGATGGGAATGCTTTCTTTTATTAAACCTCAGTAACCTTTCATCTTTTTCAATGCTTAAAAGAACTTTTTACTATAAGGAAATGGTAAAAAGAACTTTTTACTATAAGAAAATGATTAAAAGAATTTAACTAGCAACTGAAAAAAACAGGGAAAAAAACTCATGCTCAGTAAAAAGAAAAGAAAACAATAAATAGAGAATTGATAGAGAAATCTAGGCGCATGGAATGGTATTTATACAAGGATATTCTTTTCTATGTACAGAGTAATAGTTTTTTACTATATATTTTACATATTATGTTGTTGGACAATAATAAAAATTATTTTACTAAACAGTAACATTTTATATCATCACTTGTCAAATTATCAATGTACTATTGATTAGATTATTATTATTATTATTTTTTATTATCAACAACTAGCATTCATGAGATTTGAAGTCATGACCTCCTCTCACAAAATAGAAATTGGATGCCTCCACTAGACTAAATAATCATTTATTAAATTCTTATTTGAAAGTAAGGTTCAATTATATAAATTTATCAACTTTAGAATTGTGTTGTTTACTCTGATTTAAAAATAGAGCAAATTACAATTTACACCCTTGAGGTTTGGAGTGTTTCACGACTTGGACCTTATCGTTTCAATTTTTTCAATTTAGTACCTAATTTTTTTTATTTACTTACAATGTACTATTATCGGATGTCTGACCGTCTAATTTATTAGACATTAATTGATGACGTGACAGTTGTGAGCCCTATATTTTTGCCAACTTGTAAAGCCGAATGACCTATCTTCGTGGGCATTTTTGGTACATCAAGTTTGATATAGATTTTAAGAGGTCGTTTAGAAACCAAAATCCATATCAAACAGCTGAATCACTTTCTAATGGGCATTTTGGGAGGTCATTTGGCCTTACAAGTTAGCAAAAATGTGGACCCCGCAACTTTCACGTCATCAATTAATGTCTAATTAGACAGTAAGACAAAATACAGTAGTCAATTGTAATATCAAAACGTTAGGTTTCAAATTGAATAAATGAAAACGATAGGGTGTAAGTTGTAAAACACCACAAATCTCAAGGGTACTCTAAGTTGTAATTTGCTCTAAAAAATATATATGTTCTAATTTCGCATAATGGCCACGCAAGTAGTCTAGGTTCAAAACCAAGGCAGGAATAGGATAAGGAATGGACAACTATGGGTGCAAGTGGTGGTAGCTGACTAGGATATATATATGCCATATATTTGTTTGAAATCCATGGGCTTGGGGGCTCATTATTTACAACTGGCCTTCATGTACATTTAACTATACTTGAATTGATTACTTTAGTTAGTAATTGATTGGTGCTATCAAAGCAAACAACCTACACACCAATTAAATCCAAGCAAAATGGACATGACTTGCAACTTTTTAAAAGACAAATTGATTCATATATTAATCAGATATATTGCTCATATCATATTGTAGGTATGATCAGCGAGTTAGGGACCTCTTGGACTTCAGTATCTACTTGGACATCAGCAATGAGGTTAAGTTTGCATGGAAAATTCAGGTAATTATTAACAACTTTATAAATTCAATTACCTCGATAATTAACAAATGAATTTATTTTTTTTTTAGTACCTTCAATAATTCCAGTGATCTAAGTTATCTAACAATATATGTTTGAAATTTCAGAGGGACATGGCAGAGCGTGGACACAGTCTTGAGAGCATCAAAGCCAGTATTGAAGCCCGAAAGCCTGATTTCGATGCTTATATTGGTAGAGTGCCCCATTTCTTTTGCTCATTTTCTATATAATTTTCTTTTAGACAGTAGATAGGTTAGGTCCTATAAGAAAGTTAGTTCATGTTTTTTTGAGACATTTTATCACACACATATATCGTTCCCAATTCTGAAGGAACAAAACCATGAACTAAGTAGTAAACGCTTAAACTTTATGGGAAGGAAATTAGTTTCATATATGGGGTCAATTGACACATTTACTCCTTAATGGATCCGCCAATACGTTGTTAGATTGTTAATCTGAATTATTGATTAATATAATTGCAGATCCGCAAAAGCAGTACGCGGATGCTGTGATTGAAGTGTTGCCGACCCAACTGATTCCGGGTGATAATGAGGGGAAGGTGTTGAGAGTGAGGCTGATAATGAAAGAGGGAGTAAAATTTTTCAACCCGGTCTACTTGTTTGATGAGGGCTCAACCATCTCATGGATACCATGCGGAAGGAAGCTTACCTGCTCTTACCCTGGAATCAAATTCACCTATGGCCCTGACACTTACTATGGCCATGAGGTACTAACACTAACTTGGTCTAAACTCCATCTACACTGTTAATGAGGTGTGTTTTAATTTGGAGTGTTTTTGACAATTTTGTCGATCTAATTTCAAATAATCAAAAGCGTTCTTAATAGTTTTTAACAAATTTAATTGAAAGTATACGTTTTTTAAGGTTATATACGGAAACATTTAAAAAGTCAAAGCAGAAATAGTCTAGTGTTAAAACATTTTGTGTGTTTTTACTAAAAGTTGTATTGTAGAAAAGAAAAACACTTTTTAAGAAGCGCTCTATCTCCATATATAGTATTAGTAGTGTTCTTGGAAGACTTAGAAACACTTTCAAATAGTTAAAAGAGTTTTTGATTGTGTATGTATGTAGAAAAAGTTGGAAGTTTTTTTTGGGTTATAAGTGATTTGTAGTGCTTCCTGAATAAGTAGGTGCTTCTTCAGGAATCTTTTCTATGATTTTTAAGAAAAAATTGTATGTGCTTTTAAAAAAAACACTTCCAAACATTACTGAGCAAAAACACTTGTTACAGAAACACTCCCAAACAGTAATTCATGGTCACTTGCAATGAATGATGATGTTGGTTATGTTTTCTAACTATTTTTGTTATAGGTGTCTGTGTTGGAGATGGATGGGCAATTTGACAGATTAGATGAGCTGATATATGTAGAAAGCCATCTAAGCAACATTTCCACCAAGTTCTATGGAGAAGTGACCCAACAAATGTTGAAGCACTTCGATTTCCCTGGCAGCAACAATGGGACGGGTCTCTTCCAAACCATAGTTGGATTGAAGATTCGAGACCTCTTTGAGCAGCTTATTGCAGCCAAGTCCAAAGCTCCAGTAGAAGCAACAAAAGCTTAAAATTAATTAATTAATTGCCTTATCTATATATATTCACTTTTTATGTGTCAATTTGTACCTACGACAATTAATTAATGCCACTCCATCCACAAAGCATATATGCATGCATCTTCATTCAGTTTTCTATTTTTCCACTGCCTCTTTCTATAGGGTTTCGATCTGTTCCTGTTAGGCTATTCCTCGCAATTAAGAACAAGGACATTCTCTACTTTTTTTATGTTGTAATTCTATATATGCAAGATTTGTAATATAGAGAAGCAAATTTTAAAAGAAAAGATACAAAATTCAGTTAAAGAGGTTCATGGACGTACCATATATGTATTGTCTACTTCCTTCCCCATACTGCATTGCATTTGTCTTTTGGAATTTTTGCTTCTTTTTCATATATATAGGAGGAAGGAAGTCTTTTGACTCTTTTCTTCTAGTTTAAATTGATGGGTAGTGTTTGTGCCTAATTTTCATATTGGCCACGTGGCAAGGATGTAAACCCAAATTCATCAAAAGCCCAAAGGTGTACTAAGTGATCCCCAAGGCCCATTAAAGTTGTAAGCCCACAATGCTTGGAAAGAAGACGTTCTTGCTGAGAAAGCCGTTATGACAAAGAGAATGAAGCCATTACCAAAAGAACTAGTGTCCTGTGAGAGCTGTCAAGATAAGTACCAATTAGTTTATCGAAGGTTCATTCACGGACGTATATGTGTCAGCAATCTGAAGGTGAGAGTACTAGGGTTTCAACGCCACTTTCACTATAAATACCTCATTTAAGGAAGAATTGAGCACTCTACACACTCATACCCAAAAAACCTGCAGCCTCTGCAAATCTCGGCACACTGCCATGCCACTACAACATTTTTGGCCTAAGGCCTCCAATGATTTCCACTAAAGTTGGGGGGGTGCCAATTGCTAACGTGGTTGTTCACTAATGTTATTATTAGTGATTATCATATTAAGTCAGACATGAACAGTGATTCCATATGCAACTAATGGTTCTGATTAGTTAATGTTATTGTGGCACCCATGTAATTTAAACTAAAAAAATGGGTTTAGTTAATTTAGGGACTAAAAAAAGGGTCAGCACACACAAATACCACCACCAATTTACTTGGGGTTGTACTATAACCAACCCAAATTGTACAAAACAGTAACAATTTTTTCCATTTTTTATCATAAATTTCAAATCCAACTATGGAGTCAGTAAAGACTGCAATAAAACAAGCTAATCAACCTGTGAGACAAACTTAAAAAGCCATCTCCCGCCCATGCTCAATATTTTCCCTCCTTCTAATGGTGCCTAGTAGGTTGGAATCACATTTACCCATGACTGACTTGATAAGGTGTCAACTACTTGTGGCTGCTGGCAGGCTTCAAGGGATACTATATACAGTAAGGATATCCTTCATAAAATGTTTAAGATATTTACAATAGCATTCACAAGGCTGCAGTAAAGCAGGTAGACCTACTGCTATACTCAAGAGACTTTGCAAAGAGAATATCATCTGCATCTACTGCTCTACACATTGGAACTGAGGAGAGCCAGCCATTAAGCGCAGATCCAAGCTAAGCAAGAGATGGAAAAAGCACATTTTGATTTACTGATAGATCAGAAGGGAGATCAAAGCCCGAAAGCACCTAGTGAGCTCAGATTTTGACTGGGAAACCAACTGTATTTGGTTAAACCAGAGCAGGTAGCGCATGATCTGAATAATCAAGTAATGAAATCTTCCTTTGTCGACCTGAAGCTGAAGTGAAGGAGGGAATGGAGCTGGAAATCATCCTGGCTTTTGTGAATAGGTTGTGAAGCATTACATTGTAAGGTATGACATATTCCCTGCACTTATGACATATTCTGAAGATTAATTGATTGTATGCCATTTTCAATAATTTGTCTTCGCTCTAGCATATATTAAGAAGCAACACACATTAGAGAACTTTAACTCAAAGATATAAGAAGTTTAATTAATCTCCCTAAGCAATATATATATATATATATAAGGAGAAAAAGCTTCGGATCACCAAGTTAGGCATATTTGGCTCAAGAAAGGAAAAGAAAAAAAAAACATAGAGCCAAAATTATTAGGGAAGAAGGCCCGGACCCTACACTGGAGGACCGGACCTCCAGTGAAGGTAGCAGCAGTGAAATGGAATTTGCACGAAGGGAGGTCCGGATGTTGCTTGGGAGAACCGGACCTCCAGAGACGACGTAGCTTGAAATAGAGATTTCATGCAGGGAGGTTCAGACCTCTGTTTGGAAGACCGGACCTCCAACAGGGAAAATTACACTTAAGCTCTATTTTCACTAAGGGAGGTTATGGAGGACCGGACCTCAATGGGGCGGTCCGGTCTTCATTCTTCAAAACCTTTTCTTGTCCTACATCACTTTTTTTCATAATAGAAATCCTATTTGGCAGTGATCTAGAGTTTAGAATATTGATCTAGAGGATTGCAATGGTAAACACTCAAGAGATATTGAACATTCAAAGGCAGCAGTCCCACATGGATTTCAACTTGAATGGGAGGGTTACCACAGCTGTAGACAGCTACTTAAGGGGCAACATTGGCACAAGCACCGGCAACACTCCATACTTGGCACCCCCACTGCTCCCAGTTCAGACTGGCACAAATTCCTTCCACCTTCCACAGATGCCAGGTGTGATTACGCCATTTTCTAGAGCAGGAATGGCTGGTCCCCAACAGTTGGCGCAACAGCATGCTAGAAATGAAATGGGAGCAGAGGATGGTGCTGCGGGAGATGCAGGCGCTTCAAGAAGCGGGGTTGGAAGGTCACAACACAACTGATCGACATAGCAAAAGAAATCATGGCTGTCAGTAAGAATACTTTTTGTTGTTTTGAGTAATATACTACTAGTATTTTGAACAGCTTTTGTGATAGAACTAGAAACTTGGTGGGTTATATTATGGTTTAGACTATGATATATATCACCAAGTTTGGAAGTGTGGATGAATGGTTGGGATCATATTAAATTGTGTTGCGCAGCTAGTGATTATGCTTTTGTTGTTTTTGGTATCTAAGTTTCATTTTGTTTTAGAAATTGTGAAAAGTATGGGGAAAGGATATTAGAATGGTTGTAACTATGCACTTGAACCGCTACTTGAATTAAACATGCAATTTCAATGTATATAGCAAGTCGTATTTGCATCAATGAAGAAAGGCTATGTGGGTTTAGCTGTGTAACTTGAGTTGTCAATTATTTGGTTTTTTATTTTTCTGATATGGCATTGAGGTTCTGCTACATACCCCTCATATTAATGGAATTGCTGGACTGAAAGTTAAGCATGCTTGCTCCAATATTAGTGTAGGCTTTCCACATTTTATGAATAATATGGTGTAACAGCCATTGCAAGCATCCTTAGTATTATAAGAGCACACTGGAACTGAAAAATGCATATTCGGACTGTTGCAAATGAAAGATTAATTGGACAATGCAGTACATTCAATCCCACTGCAGCAATCGTTTTGGTGAGAAAATGCATTCTCAATCTAAGTTAAATAGTCACCAAAGTTCTTGCATGGTGGAGGATATTTAATAACTGAAACCAAATCAGAAACTAATACCAATAAGGTGGGAGTGCAGCAAGCAATGGTTGGAATTAGTGAGCATTCATACCCACTTTTAACAAGATAGTAGAAGAAACCATGACATAACATTATTTAACAATATCAATCCTCCACCAATATAGCAACCTCAATAGAGATGGTGAACAAGTGAAACCCACTAACTGCAGCATTGGTGAGGACCAGACCTTGCAGACTGACATGACAGGTTTTGGCAGAAACTTCCACCATTCTTACATGTGGGTGGCCTTAGCTCCCTTGCCACCCCAACATCAACCTCCAACATGCTATATGGTGACTGCTAGGGGTGGGTTTGGCACGGTAACCGTACCGAAACCCATATACCGACTTCCGACCGAGAATGAGCGGAGGGAGGATTTTGGACCCTGATACCGTGCCGACGGTAGTTGGAATTCGATGCATTCGGCATCGGTCGAAGCTAGGCGGTGTCGGAACGGTACTCGGCAAACCCACTGCAGCAAAACCCAGAAATTGAAACCAAAGGGAGGCTGCGAGACAGAGGGGGTTTCGAGTGGGCGGAGACCAAAGGGAGAGAGGGGAGGATGAGGCGAGTAGTTGAGCATGATGAGCTCGGCCTCGTCACCAGCCGTTGCCGGAGGGCGCAGATCGAAGAGAGAGGTGATCGGGGAGGGAAGAGAGAGAAAAAAGATAAGAGATCTGGGAGAGAGAAAGCCATGGGGAGGGAGAGGAGGAAGAAAGGGAGAGTTTGGTGGTGGTCTCGCCACCTAGCTCGCCGGCGTCACGCCGGACTGAGGAGAGAGGGTGTCGTGGGAAGGAGGAGAGAGAGACTTCGAGAGTGAGAGTGAGAGAGACTGAGAGAGAGAGAGAGAGTTTAAGTTTTGAGTTTTGTTTTAAGTGGTTTTTTTTTTTTAATATTCATTTATTATTTAGATTTTAGACATTATGAAATTAAGAATTTATGAATAATAGGATTAGGGTATTTTGGGGTTTCGTGTGGGGTTTGGACTTTGGGGTTTAGGGTTTAGGGTTTTTTGGGATCAAATTTCAATTGGGGTTTGGTTGGGGTTTGAAGTTTTTTATTTTTATTAAATATGTTTTTAAATTTATAGTATATAGTTTATAGTTTATAGTTGATAGTTAACTAGTTACTAGTTACTAGTTACTAACTTACTATATAGTATATACTATAAATTTATAACTTATAACTTATAAATACTAAACCCTATAATTTATATGTTTTTTAAATTTTTATAGTTTATATGTTTTTTAATTTATATCATTAATTATATCCTAAACCTTAGGGTATAGCACTATAGCAGTATAGCCTATACTCTATACTTCTATAATGTATTAATGTATATAGTATATACTTAATAGTTAATACTATATAGTCTATATTACTTTACTACTTTATACTTTTATAGTATATTAGTAAATACTATATACTATTTAGTATATAATATATAATATAAGTTATATAACTATATATTATTTACTATTTACTATTTAGTATATACTATATTAGTATATTACATTATTAGTATATTAGTATACTACAGTAGTATATTACCTAATAGGGCGTTAGGCTAAATGACTAATACCATATACTAATAATAATATATTATACCATATTATACATTTATGACTTAGGTAATTACATAAATCATAAATAGTCCATAACTCCATAGTCCATATTGATATTAATATATTATACCATATTTTACTATATTATATCATATTATACAATATACTAATTAAATTATTAATATTATCATATTATACTATACTATACCATATTATACCATATTATAGTATTATACTATATACTATATACCAAACTCTAAGTTACCAACTATGAATCAATGAAGTATAAATTTATAGTATTAGACTATTAGGGTATAGCCGTATAGAAATTAGTAATTTAGTATGAGATATCATATACATATACTATATAGGGTTTATAATTTAGTAAAATATTAGGGTTTAGGATATTTTTAATTAGTTTTTATATAGAAATGTATTATATAAATTAAAAAACATATAAGTTAATAAGTTATAGGGTTTATAAATTTATATATGTTTTATATAAATTATAGAAAATTAGAAATATATTATATAAAATTAGAAATTATATAGAAAGGTATTTAGTATTTTAGTATTTTTTATTTAGGGTATATCGATATAGTATAGAAATGTATAAAAATGAATTATTTTAATTATATTTTTTCAATATACGGTCGGTATCGGTATACCGTCGGTACCGGGTTTTGTAAACCAATACCGTTACCGAAATCATCGGTATCGGTATGAATACCGAGTATCGGTATCGGTATCGGTAATCGGCTAGTTCGGTATTTTTCGATATAATGGTCGGTCGGTTGTCGGTAATTTTCGATTTTTCCGTATAAAAACCCAACCCTAGTGATTGCAGTGTGGCAAGGGACAATACAAACTAACAACAGTGGTAGTTGCCTCTATGCCTACCAAAAAAAATTGGTTGCCTTTGCTTGAATTTGTTGTAGCATGCTTTGAATTCTCTTTATCTCTCCTTTAAGTTTATTGGTCATTAGGTTTTGTATTTATTTTTAGTTATCTAGCATTTATTTTCGGATGATTGTCTTCAGTTTATTTCAGTGATATTTATTACCTTTTCCACACATTCATTTCAGATATGATTACTTATTAGTATTTAATGCCTTGTTTTCAGTTAATTTATGGTTATCATGACTTCTCGTTCATCTTCATGGCTTGATTTGTAGTGAAAACTACCATCGTTTATCAGCCGAGTCTATATGCGATTGGATTTACTCTCTTTAACAAGATCTATTATCTTCACTTAAGCATTTTGACTCTCAGTCATACCATTCGCACTTTTGAATTCACAAACACTAATGTTGTGAAAAGGAAACATTTAAAGTCCTGGAATGCACAGGCGAGGAGAAGGATCTTACCAAGTTTAAAATTCTCTTGGTAGAACAATTGCTTGATTTCACTTTTTGTCTAATCCAATTAACTTTTCTTTTTATTTTGTTTATTATTTCGTAACTCATAAAAGTACACAAGATCAATACTTGGTGGCACGCCTTAGCCTAGATCCCAAAAAGAATTATTGATATGGGTCGAATCTTAGCCCTCCACGTGGCATAGACATTTTCGTCCATACTAGGTAGGTTGCCTAAAAATGGAAATTTTAGTGACATAATTTGACCAACGGTCATTTATTTAAGGTTTCAGAAATCAAAGCTTAGTTGGTATGAATTAATGGTTCAATACAAGTTACACTCTATCTTTACTATTATAAAGCTAGAAGAAGGTTAGGTGTTACAGGCTTCATAAAAAATGAGTTTAAGTATTACAAGCTTCACAAAAAATGAGATTGCCTAAAATACCCTTTTTTCAACAAAAGAGTCACAAAAAAACAACCTAATACCATTAAAATAAACTAAAAAATAAAAAAAGACATCCCAATTAAGTACCACCTTAGTGAAGAGAGTGGTGGGAAGTTATAAAAAAATGAAAAAAAAAAATAGTAAAAATGCAAGTAAATTAGCAAAAAACACAAAAAATTGTAAGTTTCACTCATAAACTCATGTAAAAGATCTATTTATTTTTAAGCTACAAAAAGTGGCTTAAAACTAAACTTATTTCCTGATGCCGTATATAACTCTCACATAGTTACACTTTATTTTGTTATGATGTAATATGTAAAAAGTTACACTTTATTTTGTTATGATGCAGTATATAACTCTTGTAGAGTTACACTCTATAATTTCGAAGAATTACACTTTGTTGAATGATGTAGTATTGTTTTAAGGTTTAAGCATATAGAGTTTAGGTTTTATAACTTCATATTTAAGGTTTCAGGGCTTTAGCGCGCCCTAAATTCTAAAGACTGCACCATAAACAGCCCTAAGCTCTTAAAAGAATTCAAAAATTAATTTAAGGGCAAATTACACTCAAGTACCTCAACTAACCACCTATTTTCACTTGAGTACCCCAATAAAAAAAAGTTGCTTAGAGGTACCTTAATTACTGATTTTGCACACCCAGGTATCTCCGTCAACTTTTTCGTCTGAAGACCGTTAACTGCCTACGTAGCGCGCTAACAGGGTTTTAAAAAAATGCCACATGGACAAAAAATAATAAAAAATTAAATTAACTTTAAAAAATGAAATAATGATTAAGAAAACCTAAAAAAAAAAAACCAAATAATTAAATTAAAAAAAAAAAAACAAAACCATCTCGCGCAGCTCTAGCCCTCCTTCCTCCACCTCCCCTGCGTCGGCCACCCAACCCAGCCATCTCCCTCCTCTTCTCTGGCCACCAACTCCATTTCTCTATTTCTCTTTCTTTCTCTCTTTCTGTCACTCTTTCTCTCTTGCCCACCACGTGTAGCTCGGACTCCGAACCTACCTGGTGAGGCGGGGCCTAGGCTGGGTGAGGCTGGGCGAGGCTGGGATGCGTGGGGCTGATCGGGGCATGGCAAGGCTGGGCATGGCGAGTAGATCTGGGCAAGGCGGGGCTGGCGCTTGGTGAGGGGGCTTGGCTGGGCGGGGAGAGGAGAGGCAGGGCTAGATTCAGTTCTCGAACTTCAATTTGGTCCCTCTGATTTGCAGCCATGGCTGGAGGTGTTTGCAAAAGAAGAAGAAGAAGAAAAAGAAGAAGAAGAAGAAGAAGAAGAAGAAGTAGAAGAGGGAGGAGGGCTCGACGCTGGTTGGGTGGCTGACGCAATCTACAGTGAAGGTGGTGGGAAAGGGAAGGGGAGGGGTGGAGCTAGTGGCCGTAGAGGGGGATGGAGGTGGGTGGGTGGGTTGGGTGGTCGATGGGGGGAGGCGGAGAGAGGAAGGATCGGGGATGCGAGGTTGCTGGGTTCTTCTCAGCCCTTTTTTTATTAATTTAATTATTGGGTTTTTATTTTTTTTTTAGTTTTCTTAATCATTATTTCATTTTTTAAAGTTTATTTAATTTTTTTTTTGGTCCACGTGGCATTTTTTTTAAAACCATGTCAGCGCGCCACGTAGGCAGTTAACGGCCTCTTAGATGGAAAGTTGACGGAGATACATGGGTGAGCAAAATCAGTAATTAAGGTACCTTTAACCATCTTTTTTTTATTGGGGTACTCAAGTGAAAATGGGTGATTAGTTGAGGTACTTGCGTGTAATTTGCCCTTAATTTAACTAAAACTTAGGTATGCAGTATGCTTGAGTTTGAATAGTATTGAATGCTTCATACTTGATTTTTCTTGAATTATGGCCTAAAAATATTTTTTGTGGCTTAAAAATAAATAGATTAGAAGTTTGAGTTTATATATGACTAAAAAATATTGTATGTTGTGGCTCATTAATAAAAAAACTCTAAAAATACCAATTGACACACACAGAGCGCATTCTAAGAGGCTAGTATAACTAATGCAAACTAGACCATTAGAGATGACACGTGCTAGTTATCTTCTGATGAACCACTTCAATAAAATGAAATTAATGATAAACAAAAAGGTGAATTGGCCCTTGATTGGCTTTTTATTTAAGTAATTAAAGTCTAAATTAAGCCAATTAAATCAAAATTGATTGGATAATTCTCAGATTTTGAGGGTATGGGTTGATTTAAACTAAATATTAAATCAATATTAATCTTGGACATTGAACAAGAAGATTTTCTAGCAGCTTGTAAGCTCCACATAATTAATACAAATTTAATACACAATATTTTGTCCATGTGAATATATGTCATTTTACAAAGGGGTGCTAGGGTGCATGCCTTAATAAATCGTATCATTAAATAATTTAAAAATACAACTAAATAATTAAAATCTAAAACTACTCTAATTAAACAAATAAAACTAAAATAATTACAAAAAAAAAAAAAAAAAAACCTAATTATTAATAAACTAAACTAATTAATTTTAAAATGAAAAATAATTAAATAAATAAGCTAAACTAATAAACTAAACTAACTAATTAAAATAAAATAATAAATTAAACTAATTAAACTAACTAAACTATTAATTAATTTTAAAATGAAAAATAATTAAACAAATAATAAAACTAAAAAATTACAAAACCAATAAACTAAGGGCATGTTTACTTATCCGTAATCAGAATAGGAAGAATGAGAGTGATTCTCATTTATGTGTTTGCTTACATTTGGGAGTCATTCTCATTCCGATTCTCTTGTTTACTTACACATATTGAAATGAGAAGGAGTGTGGGGCCCACATGAAATAAGGAATTGAATTCCATAGGGGGTTCGGATTAGAGAAGTGGGAATGAGAATAGAATTTTTCATGCCAAAACTACTCTCACCCTTTTTTAAAATACAAAATTGCCCTCAACCATAAATAATTTTAAGTTTTTTTCTTCACCATAAATAAAAGTATGAAATTTTTTTTTTTTTGCAAAATATTTGAGGTAAACTTTATTTTTAGACATTTTAAAAATTGTGAATATCATAAAACATATTTAATTTTGTATAAGGGTATTTTAGTAATCAAACTGGTTTTGATTCCGATTCCTGCAAATAAGTAAACACGTATATATATGGAAATTATGTTGTTTCTTATTCCGATTCTTGACAGTTAGTCAACACGTTAATGAGAATTTCTGACTCTGATTCCTGCTCACTCTAATTACTCCTCACTTTGATTCATCTTCACTATGATTTTAATTTATGCTCATTCTAATTACGGGTAAGTAAACGTGCCCTAAGATGGTGTACCTGGCGAGTTGGTGGCCGCCATGAGCTCCGACAGCGAGCTTACGATGGAGGAGCGCAACTTGTTGAGTGTGGCACTTCATCTCCTTGATCCAGCAAAAGGAGGAGGGTCGCCAAAACAAGGAACACATGGCCCTCGTCAAGCTATACTGATCCAAGGTCGAGACCGAGCTCTTGGCAACCTCTAATCGAGTTCGGCAGTAGAGAGAGAGAGAGAGAGAAACAAAAAAAAGATGTGGCAGACGACGGGGGAGGGAAGGCATGGCCCGATTAATTGTGCAGACGGGGATGGGGGAGGGATGGGGCTGAGTTGGGCAGAGAGAAAGAGAGTTGACGGAATATCCTTGATTGAAACACTTCGTTAATTATAGTCCTTGACTGAATTAAAGTGAAAACAAGATTCTTAACTGAAAAATGGGGTATAGTAATAGTTCATTTGCTTAATTTTTCCATAAAGTAATTAGAAATTGAACTTACAGGTAATTAACTCTTTTAAATAAGTAGTTGCAAAAAAAAAAAAAAAAACTCTTTTAAATAAGTAAAGCCAATTGGGCCTTTAAAAAACATAACCCTATTCACCCTGAACGTCATTCTGAAGCCATAGGACCTTACTTAGCTAGGCTCTCATATGTCTCAGTCATTTTTGATCTCCTTACCATCCGACAAAGGGGAGATTGGTTGTCATTTACTATACCAAGTGGTGATTGGCTGACTAACCTGACTTGGACATTTTAGGCTTAAGTCTAAATATTGGGCAATATATATATATTTTTGGCTCAAACATGCATTTTTTAATATTTTTAACATGTATACCTCCATTGTTTGTCACTATAGATCTCAAAATTATAATCACATTGCTCATTGTTTAACAAATTTTGTTTTATTTAACTCCAAAATTCATGTATTAATGGAGGAAGTTGCAATAGGGCTTCTCACATCCTAGAGGATGATGTGTTGATTTATAAAATAAAGGCTCAATTACAAAATGCACCCACCAACTATAAGGGGCATTTCAAATTGGTCCATTAATTATAAAACATTTTAAATACATCCACCAACTATCAAAAACCTACAAATTAACACTTATGCTATCCAAAAAAACTGTTAAATGCCACATGGACAATGCTGAAGCGACATTTGTTGTTGACATGGCATACTGGTAGGGGTATTTTTGGGTAAAGGTGGACATTATCTTACTCAATAAAAAAATTAAGGAATGTGGCTACATTGAGTTTCGAACTGCTTACCACCAAGTTAAAACTCAAGCACTCCTCCACCTAAACTAATTTCACTTCTTGTTCATTTAGTGACATATAATATATTTATAAGGTTTCACTTACTTTATTCTAACAAATATAAGTAATTTTTTACCTAACTCTTGTCAATTTATAAATGATTGGCCAAATATAAGAATAGATGATTGGCAAAAAAAAAAAAAGGATGATTGGCCAATATATGTACTCTAGCAAGAATAATCTTGCTATAGATGATTGGCAAAAAAAAAAAAAAAAAAAAAGATATACTATAGATGAAACAAAATATAAAAAAAATGAGGATGTAGAAATTGTAAGAGCATTGGAAGAAAGATGGCGGCTGGGAAACCGTGAAACTAAAAACCTAGTGACCAAAGTTAGTTACAAAAATACTTATATTTGCTGGAGTAAAGTATGTAAAACCTTATAAATATATCATATGTCACTAAATGAACAAGAAATAAAATTAGTTCAGGTGGAGGAGTGCTTGAGTTTCAATTTGGTGGTCAAAAGTTTGAAACTCAATGTAGCCACATTCCTTAATTTTTTTATTGAATAAGATAATGTCTACCTTTACACGAAAATACCCCTACCAATATGTCATGTCAACAACAAATGCCACGTCAGCATTGTCCATGTGGCACTTAACAGTTTTTTGGATGGAAATTTTAACAAATGTATTTGAATTGTTTTATAGTTAATGTACCAATTTGAAATACCCCCTATAGTTGATGGATGCATTTTGTAATTGAGCCATATTTTTGACTCAAATATGCGTGCATGTTAACCTCCATTGTTTGAGTACTTGTAAGCCAGTTGCTCATTGTTTAGCAAATTTTGCTTTATCTAACTGTAAAAGTCTTGTTTGGATGGAGGAAGTTCCAATATGGCTTTCTCACCTCCTAAAAGATTAAAAATTCATAACACTTTTTTAATAGGAGTGTAGTATATTACATAGATCTTTGGATTCAAAGTACAGAAGATTAAAAATTTAAGAAGCGTGTGATACAAATATTATGCTATCAGTAACCCCATTACCGGTCACAAACATGATAATCGTGGCTGCACCATTACCAATTTCATTAGGGCATGATTAATTGTGCTTTTTGAAACAAAATGACACAAATATAAGTTTGTGCTTGATCTGTAAAGTTTTTTCTTGTAGTTAGCAAAAATGAAAGATAGTAGAGAATTCAAATCCTTAATTTATACAGGGAGATTGCATCAGAAAATTAAGATAAATATTAATAGGATAAGATCATATATGTAGATATAAAATAGTTCAAGTGAGCCAATTAAAACGAACATGCATGTGGTGGAAACTGAATCACCACTGAAAAAATATTAAGATCTGGGCTATTTTCAGTTGCTGCACTATACTATTTATAACTAGGGATTAATACCATTTTGCTTCCCAGACTATTACACTTGTATCAGTTTGCTCCCCAGACTTCTAATTTGGAAAATTAAGAACTCTGACTTTTTCAATTTTGTCAATTGAGGTTCTTCTGTCAATTTACACATTTTTTATCCAAATCTTTGAGGGCAAAATGGTCCCTTCCATTTAGATCTTATCATTTTTTCCTCATGCATCCTTTTTCCTCTTTTATTTCTCGCTAAATTCTGGTTGATCATCTTGACATTTTAGAAGAAAAATGTATAAATTGACGAAATAACCTTAATTGGCAAAATTGAAAAAGTCAGGGTTCTTAATTTTCCAAATTAGAAGTTTGGGGAGCAAACTGATACATGTGTAATAGTCTAGGGAGCAAAATGACATTAATCCCTTATAACTATACTTAATGCTTAATATTTTCTTGAGTATCCAAAGAACCAATTGAGATTGAACAGGAATTAAGACTAACATTTGTATTATCGTTCTTGTTGTTGTCACATGTAGTGTTAACTGAACATCTTGCAATGATTTCGATGGATTGGCAATGAGACTGATCTTGAGGTATTGTTGCTGGTTGTAGTTGATTCATCATCTTCATCTCCTTACTTTTACCCCACGACACCATGTATAATCCACACACAATTAGCAATCCTCCTAATATGCTGTCATGACCAAACACATATAGAAGTTAATATAATAATATATAGTAGTAATTTCATATATACTTCATGCTATTTTCAAGCCACTACTTTATAGTTTCTCTTATAAGCATAAAGTATAATTTTATATTCATTAGTTGTATTGTCTTTCGTGATAAATATTGACTTGCACACATGGCATGGGGTTTAATTATTGGGCAGATATATCAGCGATAATCTATATAAAAATTAGATTTTACTTAGAAAATCTAATTTTCATTAAATTAATATGGGTGTTAGAATTGATTTTGATTATAATATTTTGATTATTGTGGGTGTTAGAATTAATAAAATATAATAAAACATTTAAAATAAAATAAAAGGAGTGCAAATGGAGAAAAGTGGAGTGCGAAAATCGCCTCCCATAATATATACATACTTAGGCCTTCCACAATGCAGCCTGAAATTGAACCTCAAATCCAATTTTTGGGTATAAAATGGGTATACCCCATTCACAATGGGCCGGAATGTGATCCCCATAATTTTTTGAGAGCAAAAAACTATCTCCCAGTTTTGGGTATAGACCCAAAACCAAAATGAATGGTTGGCCCACAAAAAATAAAAAACTGAACCCTTCTCTCATTCACGTGAAAGCAGCCTGCGGAACCCACTGGAGCATGAAGGAATAGTCTGCTGCCACATCAGTTGACAGCCCCTGCATGCCTCTTCATCAATTCTCAAATGAGAGACTTAATTCCCAAATGAGATAATGGGTGCAACGGCTCCCTGCCAATAGCCCAAAAAAGGTGGGCCTTGTGGGCCATTTCAAAATGAATGGTCAAGATCTGCGTGCCGTTGAAGATCAACAGCCCATAAAATTTAAATGTCATTTTTGAAAAAAATAATAATAATAAATATAGAGAAAATCGAAAAAAATGTCAAAAAATCTGAAAAAATTCAAAAACTTTTCTTAAAATTCCCTTTAATTTTATAACAGCTAGTACACCAAAAATTCTATATAAACCTCATTCTTCTTATTTTTTTCTTCACATCTTTCTCTCTTTTACACCACATTTTCATCAAATTTAGTGAATTCAATGTGGTTAGAGGTCTTGGTTGGGCTAAAGATGAAGATATTGCTCTAGTTCAAGCTTGGCTAGAGAAGTCTCCAAATTCGGAACTCGGTGCACAACAAAAAAATGATGTATTCTGGGCCGAAGTTTACATTGTTTTTCAGCGTAATTTGGGCACACCAACGGGCATAACGATGGGCGCAATTAGATCACGGTGGAAGGACATTGCTGCCTTTTGCAACAAATTTTATGGCTCGTTTTTGGATGCCGAAAGGAGACGTCAAAGCGGTGTGAATTCAGATGATGTGGTAAGTTTGATTTTATGAATGTATATATTTAATTGAATGTTGTATGTTTATTCCATTGTTAATATTTAATAATATATTCATGTGCCATAATTTTTGTAGTTTGCGGATGCACTTGAGATATATAAAGACAAGAACAATGAAAAAAAGTTTAACATGCTCTACGTTTGGAAGGATTTAAAAGAATGCATTAAGTACTCAGCTGCAAATTCAACTGTGTGGGTCAGAGATCAGAACGCACCTACCAATTAAACACCGGATGATCAAAATGAGACTTGCCTTGATACAGATGATGACCCACTATCATGGCAACCGGTAGGCCTGTCACGCCCAAGGCCACTAGAAAGAAATAAAGCAAAGCAGGCCAAGGCAGCTGATCCCCACCAAATTCATATGTTGGAGGCAATTGACGAATATAATGATAGGTCACGTGTAGCTGAGGAAATGAGACATGACAGAAAAAGGGCGAGGCAAGAAAGAGAAGTGGCAAGAGACATAGCATGGGAAGCAAGAGAACAAGTGAAGCTTGAGAGGGCGATAGAGTGGGAGGAAGGTCAGATTATGGACAAAGACTTGACAAACATGAATGACATGCAAAGAGAGTATTGGGGATCAAAGCAAGCTGAAATAATTGCAAGAAGACGTGCACGTGCTACCTCTAGTTCAGCCGGATACTACCCGGATATGACCGACCTCAACCAGTCATACCCAGGGTACCTTCCAAATAATTAGTGGATTTGAATTATGTTTGAGTCTCTGAGATTTGAATTATGTTTTTATTATGTCTGAGAGCTGAATTATGTTTTTATTATGCTTGAGAGTTAAATTATGTTTAGGATTTGAATTATTATGTTTAAAGTGACTATTCCCCTACCGGTAGGATTTGAATTATGTAGTGGATTTGAAGTGACTATTCACGTACCCTGTATGAAGTGACTATTCACGTACCCTGCATGAAGTGACTATTCACATACCCTGCATGAAGTGACTATTCATGCACCCTGCATGAAGTGACTATTCACTAACCCTGTATGATATGACTATTCACGTACCTTGCATGAAATGATAGGTCACGTACCTTATTATTATGAACTCTTTATAAATTTTGATAACTTCGTCAATTGAAATTCACATAGTTTTTATCTATTCAGGATAATTTATCATCCGATCAAAACTTCAATGAATCCTTTCAACTACGCATCGTCTTCGTCGTCATCTTCGAGTTCTCCCAAGATCGAGTATCACGATTCCGATACTAGTTACGAGAGGGTAGAGGAAGGCAGAAGACTGATGGGGTGTGTAATTATGTCCATGGGGCATTCAGTCGTCGCCCCACGTCCACGTCACGGTGGTACATGTTCTCGTCGACGTTACACATGTCGGGATAGGGAAGGAACTCACAGGAGGCTGATGTAGAATTACTTCATCCCTACACCGATAGAAGACACAGTGATGTTTCGGAGACGCTTTCGTATGCATCAACCCCTATTCAACAAGATTCTGAACCATGTGTGCCTCCATGATAATTGGTTCCAATCCAGGCCAGATGCCCTCGGTAGACTTGGTTGCACACCCCATCAAAAGGTGACTGCGGCATTGAGAGTGATGGCGTATGGCCAACCCCTCGATGGGGTTGCAGAGCTACTAACCATTAGCCAGGGCACCATACAAGATGCACTATATAAGTTATGTCGAGCCATCACCCATGTCTATGAGGAGGAGTATCTTCACAGACCTAACTTTGAGGATATGAGAAGACTCATGCGAAAGGGGCGCCAAAGATGATTTCCAGGAATGATTGGAAGCTTAGACTGCATGCACTGGGTGTGGAAAAATTACCCCATGGCTGAGCAAGCTCACTATCGTGGGCACTATCATACACTTACCGTTATTTTGGAAGTAGTTGCCTCATACGACACGTGGATTTGACATGCAAACTTCAGATTTCCGGGTTCTAACAATGACATTACCATGTTGGACTGCTCATACCTTTTTGATTGGGAGATATCTGGAAGAGCCCACAAGGTGAAATACAGTGTCAATGATGTGGAATTCAAAATCTCATACTATCTTGCTGACGGGATCTACCCCAAGTGGGCGACTTTAATTTCATCAATACGCAATTTAGTTTCAGAACGTCACAGATTGTTTGCAAGGAAACAAGAGGGCTTCCGTTAGGATGTAGAGAGGGCGTTTGGGATTTTAAAAACCCAATGGAAGATTATCAAACGACCTGCTCGTTATTGGGATATGGATGATATGAGTTATATCATGAAAGCGTGCATAATATTGCACAATATGATTGTCGATGATGAGCGACAGCAAGATGATCCAGGAATGGGGCGCCAAAGATGATTTCCAGGAATGATTGGAAGCTTAGACTGCATGCACTGGGTGTGGAAAAATTACCCCATGGCTGAGCAAGCTCACTATCGTGGGCACTATCATACACTTACCGTTATTTTGGAAGTAGTTGCCTCATACGACACGTGGATTTGACATGCAAACTTCAGATTTCCGGGTTCTAACAATGACATTACCATGTTGGACTGCTCATACCTTTTTGATTGGGAGATATCTGGAAGAGCCCACAAGGTGAAATACAGTGTCAATGATGTGGAATTCAAAATCTCATACTATCTTGCTGACGGGATCTACCCCAAGTGGGCGACTTTAATTTCATCAATACGCAATTTAGTTTCAGAACGTCACAGATTGTTTGCAAGGAAACAAGAGGGCTTCCGTTAGGATGTAGAGAGGGTGTTTGGGATTTTAAAAACCCAATGGAAGATTATCAAACGACCTGCTCGTTATTGGGATATGGATGATATGAGTTATATCATGAAAGCGTGCATAATATTGCACAATATGATTGTCGATGATGAGCGACAGCAAGATGATCCAGCCTGGCAGGAGTTTAACGTGGAAGAGGCAATTAGAAGGGCATAATCAGAGTATGAAGGTGTGGAACCAAGCATACAAGGTGGGCCTCCATCATCTTTACCTGAGGAGAATGTTCGTCGCAATTTGATTAGGAATAGGTGTGTGAATGAACACTTGAAGGAAAATTTGATTGAGCACGTATGGATCCAAGCGGGAGACGCACCACATGCTTGAGGGGCCAATGTTGTTTAGTTTATGTATTTGTATTGTGAAATGAAATAAATTGTATTGTGAAATGAAATAAATTGTATTGTATTTAACGTTTTTAATATTTTAATATTTTAATATTAATTAATATTTTTGTCATTTTGAAGAGCTAATTAAATTATTAACAATAATATAATATTCTTAATCATAAAATATTTAATTAACGAGCACTTAATCAATTTTAAGATTAAGTAAATGAGTTAAATATTAATATCCTCATATTTGGTTCTCAACACCACTGTATTAATGATCCCCAAAATCAATATTTTTACACTTTTTGATCCCGAAAATTGATTTGGGTATTGGGTAATTGGGGATCTGTTAGTTTCTATGATTTGTTATATTGACTATTTTCCTTGTCAAAACCATTGTATTTATTTTTATTTAATCACTCACAAGCTCTAGGCTAGATTAAGGACAAGATCAGTTGTATTGAAAAAGTCAAGAATGAACAAAGACTCAAGGTATACTGCACTTCATTCATTTCATGAAAATAACAGTTTTTTGTCTATTTGACTAGTCATTCACTGAACATAAAGAACAATGTTTTTCACGTACAGTGGTTGATTCTTAAGTCACAGTCACTACAGTGGGGCCATTTCGGGTTTTACTTTTACAGCCCATTTCATTGAAAGCCCATGTTCTGTTTTTTACTAAACATGCATGTGCATTGCACATGGCTTGGTTCCCCTACTGTATCAATCAGATCTGATTGCATCTTTGCCATTCACGCCACACACCTTCACACATCAGCACTATTCATCATCTTCCCCATTTCTGATTTTTGCAAAATAAAGCAAAATTCCTTTTTACAGCTCCTCATTCCTATCCTTAGTAATACTAGGATACCCCTCTAGGACAAAGAGAATATGCCCCTCATTCGTCTCTTGTGGACAGCCATTGATTGGCTTCCACGTGGCTTGGGCAAACATGAAAGTTGCGTGGGTGTGTACGGGTATATTGCGCATTCCGTTCAGATCTTTTCGTGTGTGCGTATGAGCATTTTGTGTGGGTATTTTCGTGGTTTTATGCCTGGGTATTTTCAGGGGTGAGTGCTCATCTTTATCAAGTTAGAAAATGTTCATTTAATTCTTAAAAATCAAAAAGATTTTCTGAACTTGTTTGTTTCATCTAAAATTCTAAATGGGTTTGAGTGTTTAAATCTTTATATATATTCTTCAAACACATTCATTTTAGATTTTAGTTGAAGGATTCAATATCAACCTTTTCATGCCTCTAGCTTGAGAAGGTTGATCTTCTTTTTAAGAATCCTACATTGGCATATCATGTTCATGTATTGATGAATCTACTGGGCTTGGTGCGAATTAGTGCCATGGGTTGATGAGCTTGGAGTGGAGCTGCCTTCTTCATGAATGACCGATTGCCTTGCTTATGGAAGTTGCACAAAGGGGTAAGAAAGCTGCCACTTAGTCTAGGACTTAGTGATTGAGCTTGTGTGCTGTGTGCTCCCTTTGTATTGAACTTCTTATTTAGTGGATTGCTTGGTCAGCTGGATAGACCCCCAGTTTTTACCCTTTGTGGTTTTTCTGGGTGAACATTTTGTGTGCATTTGTCTTCCTTGTTTGTGTTGTTATGCTTACTGACTCACTCAACTTTTAAACACAAATCTGTACTGTAGCTATATGCTTGAAATTGATATATGCCTTATATAACTGTCTAGCTAATCACACACCACTGTAGTTGTGGATAACACTGGGATGCCTACTGTGATGGGTCCTCTGAGTGTATAGGATGTCACTTAATCCTTGGTGTGTTTGATTTGTGTTGTTTACAGAAGTGATTTTTGGTTTTTAGAAGTCAATCTGGAGTTTCATATTTTCGTTACTGAACCGTCTGAGTTGTGTTTGTTTGACTAGTTCCTGAGTGATCACATAAACCAAAAATTGGGGTCCGATCACTGAAAGTGAAATTAATCAAGTTTATTAAGTGAACAGATCACCTAAATTAAACTTTCAGGATCCCTATTGTAGAAGGTCTTATCTATTTTTACTATTATAAAGACAGAAGAAGGTTTAGTGTTACAGGCTTCACAAAAAATGAGATTGCCTAAAATACTATTCATTCAACAAAACAGTCACATAAATTAAAACAACCTAATAAATTAAGGCATAGTTGTAGAATACAAAAATTAAAATAAAATTTAAAAAATAAAAAAAGACATCCCAACACATTTTGAAGAGAGTAATTATAAAAAAAAATGAAAACAAAATACAAAAAGAAAAAAAAAACACAGTGAAATGCCAATTGACACGTGCATAGCACAATCCAAGAGGCTTGCTAGTACACTATTATAAAGCTAGAAAACACCTTTTAATATTGCAGACTTCACCAATTTTTGAATTGTCTAAAATGCACTTTTGTTAAAATAATTTGTAAATAAAAAATATATTTTTTTAAGGATAAAATTGTAAATTAAAATAATTAGGTATAAAAATAGAAAAGAAATTGCACACACACTACCCACATTCAGTTAAGTAGGTAGTTACTTCCCTGCACTTAAAAATATAATTTTATTCAGTAAAATTGATATTGATAGTATTTTTATAATTTGGAGAAATATTGTTAAAGTTTATGTCAAGAGACTAGTATGTATATATAAAATCAAAGGACTAGAATCAAAATTCAAGATGTTATCTAAGGATGAAAACTAACCACCCCTAATCTTTTATCTACTATATAGTGTAGGGAATCCATGTCATGGGTAAGAATTGTTTCATTAAAGCAACTTGAATTAATTGTTTGTAAACTATTTAAGGCATGCAATTTTGGAAAGTATATAGAACATTTATACCTTCCTAAGTTTAGCTTTTCATCCAGCAACAAATTAAGACCCAGCAAGGGCCACCATCACAAGGAAAAGTGGGTTAAAATTTGATACAAACAATGGTCCTTGCATGCTTACGCACCATGAAATCAGAACCATCACGAGTCCAGATGTCCCGATTCCCTACATCACACAACACAAGCGTTTATGCATTTATGTTAATATATATATATTGCTTGGTATACATACACTTTAACAAGATATTAACAACTGTCGATGACTATTTGGTCTAATAGATGACACTTAATTTCTATTTATCAGAGTAAGTTATGAGTTCAAAACTCATGGACGCCAGTTAATTAATCAAAAATATAATAAAAACTCTAAATTGGTACTAATTAGATTTACTGACCATCTTTCTATAGAAATAGAATATATTTAGCAGTAGTTTTATTTTTGTTTTAAGGGGATCAGTAATATATATCCATCATGAAGAGAAATTTACTGAATATGCAGCCGTTAGGAGTCTGACATCCCAACCCAACTTCCATTGACTCCAATCTTTCTCCATGCAAAGTGCAAATGTGACAGACAGAATTGCTCCCATGGTAGTCATAAGAGCCGCGCTTGAGTAATGGCATGGGTATTCCTTACCCATTTTCCCCTACATGTACAACCCCATATGAATCGCAATTTAAATCAAACTATTACTTCTTGAAACGCAAAATATATACAAGCTAGATACATATCTTTACATATACTACTTTGCACGTCAATCTAATCACATATCAATCCAAGAGTCGAACACCAGCACATAATTGCTAATCCCAGTCCGCTTGGAAACCTGTATTTCATGAGGTGGATTTGGATTTGGAATCCTCAAATGCAATTCCTCATGTAAATTTGGATTCAATTTAAAGAATGAATTTGGATTTGTTGGAAATGTTTTCAAAATATAAAGGTGTCTTTTGGTTTGCACCTGTTGGAGAAAAGGACATTTGCAGATTAGTTGCCAAGAGGTTTTGTAATTTTTCATCACATTTCAAAAGGCACCTTTTAATGAAGTAATGTGACCAAAATAAAATGATATAATTGGGCATCTTACCATTTTGAAGTGGTACATATACTTCTCTATAAGGGGCCATTTACTGCAAAATACAATATATAGAAAATCATCCAATAGTTCTTCACTTTCGATATAGAATTCTCCTACTACAAAGCTTGTTTGTTTCACCTTCTTAACAGGGACTGGCTTAGTTAAGACTTTAAGTCCATGTTTGGTGAGCTTAGGATTAAAAAACACGGGGCTTAGTGAATCCTCTCCAACTTAAATGAGCTTCTTAGTTGGGCTTAGTGAAACCCGTGAAAATGTGGAGGTTTAGCTAAGAACCTCCTTAGCTGGGTCTACCTAAGACAAAACTTTCATCTTCTACAGCAATCCAACCCATTTCTTCTACCTGCAGCAACAACGCCAGTCAACGCAGTGCAGCAACAACGCCAGTCACACACACACTCTTTCTCTCTGCTCAATGCCATGGCGCTTGCCACCGTCGTCGACCACCAAAACAACCACCACACACACTATTTTCTGTGTTTGCCACCGATGAAGACGACCGGCACGGCGGAGGAGTTCCCGAGCAAGCGGATGAGCGCCCTTTCGATCTCTTTCCCCCTGGGGTCCTGGTCGAGCTCGTACACCGTGGGATTCACACCCATCCCGCAGAAGAGCCTCTTCACAGCGTGGCACATGCAGCAGCTACTCACACTGAAAATCACCACGGCGCTCTTGGAGACCAGCCTCACAACTCGCTCCAGTGGGTCCCACTGAAAATCACCACACACACTCTTTTCTGTGTTTTTTCCTTGATGGCTTGATGGCTTTTCTGTGTTTTTTCCTTTTTTTTTTCTTTAATTTCTCTCTCACCAGATTGCCTTGATCTATTGGGTTCTTTGGGGATTGATATATAGAATGGATGACTTGAGATTTTTCTGGGTTCGTTTCCTTTCTTTTTTTTTTTTTTCATGTTTTTATTTTCTTTAATTTCTTGATTTTTATTTCCAATTTTTTTTGGTGGGTTTTGTTCTTCTCTCTTTTTTATTTTTCCCTTTTTATCATTATTAAATTGTTAAAACAAAAATCAGACTTGCACCCGAGGAGTTGGGCTTCTTTGGGAATCACTAAATCAGTGTAGAGAGAATTGGTTGGATCCCAAATTTGTTTAATTTCATGCATTTTTTACAATGTCATAAAAACAATATTGGAATTGTTCAAAAAATTCAACAGTAAATAAGAAAGTTATAGCATTTTAAAAGTGGTCACCCCAATTTATTGCATTGAAACTATTTTAAGAGATTTTATAATTTAATTATTTAGGTCTTCAAACTAAATTGAAATTTTTTTTATAATTAATATGTTTAATTATTTTAAAAATTAAATATGAGGATTTATGATTTTGTTTCAAAAATTAATTTTCCAACTTGTTAGTCCTGCACTGCACCAAACATAGGACAGGACTATTTTCATTATCCAGGTTGTTAGTCCTGCACTACACCAAACATAAAGGCAGTTCTTAGCTAGCTTAGTCCATGCCAAGCTAGTCCATGTCAGTCCCGATAACTAGTCCATGCCAAGACAGTCCTGTGAAACAAACGGGGCCTCAGAGTCTTATCATGTATTCCCCTTTGCACACTAGTAGTGTGGGCAAATAGTGTCTTAAGGAAAGCGTTGCTACAACATGCCTTTGAAGCATAAACTCTCTCATTAGCTATAACCCACAAAATTGTTCCAACAATCGTAAGACACTATTTAGGCCAATGGCTGCTTCATTGTCAATGAGTAAGTTTATTACGGACAATTTTGAAAAATTGGAGCGATTTGATGGAGGCAATTACAAGAGATGGCAAAAGAAAATGTATTGTCTTCTTTTAAGTCTCAAGTTGGTGTATGTGCTAACAACACCAAGACCCAAAGAAAGTGAAGATGAGACATTTTCCATGAAACAAGAACGATTAAAGTGGGATGAAGATAATTATCTATGCATGGGTTTTATTTGTAATTACATAAGTGATGCGCTACACGATGTTTATAAGAGCAAGCAAACTGCAAATGAATTAAATCTTGATGACAGTTTCATGATGATGACTCTTTCATGATGATGAAAACTTTAAATCTTGAACGAGCTTGTACTCATTTACATGTTTTATTGCCAAATGAAGTACTGGGTATTTTGTAAACTTGCAATAATAGTTTTACAAATTGTGTGAATACACGAGTGGTTGCATAAAAACTTCAACGTTGTGCTAATTGATTTTAATCATTCAAATTCAAAAATTAGCCTCAATTTTGTTGATCCTAATCTAGAGAAAATTAGGATCTAATTAATAAGCATTACAATGCTTATAAAGGTCTATACATTGACTATAGGATATAAATATTACTCTCTCATTAAATTGAGTATGTCATCTTATAAAGATGGGGAATGACATAATACTAGTTGATACGTCATTATAAAATCCAAGTCAAAATTTTAGACGGATCCTAAGTGGATATAAATAGTCATACTATCAAAAGCTCTTTAATTTTGCTAAGAATATAATAGCAAGTGAATATGTATTGAGACATAACTATGTAAGTCGAATGATGGAGTGACAGTTTAAAATCCGTTAACTCTATGGGGCCATAATTTGGTTGATATATTAACCAAAAGACTTGCAAAATCATTGATCAAAGTAATTGCAAGAGATTTGATGTGGGAAAACAACATCAAATGGGATGGGGTTACAGTCTATTTCAATAAATCACCAATGATGGAAACTCAACTCAACACTTGAAACATCAAGTCCTTGAGTTCAATGAGCAAAGTACATCATATAATTGTGATTGAAAGCACTAAGTATTTTTTTGTGAAAAATAAAAAATAAAAAAATTACTTTTATATTTCCATCCAAGGTTAACGTGCTTGGTACCTGTAATTAATGGTGGAGGTTGAGCCATGACTCTTAATAAGCATGGTTGAAAGTACTAGAGTTACAGGAGTACTACATGCTTACCTATATGAGTGTCAGGGGTGGTGCCGCCCCCTATGCGACTTGGGCTAGTCTCTAGAGCACTCATGAAATAGGATATAGACACAAGGCCAATCCACGTGTTGGCTTTTTATAAACACTAAAAGAAGTAGAAAGCTAGTGTGTGAAATGTGTCTGGTTAAGTCATATAGGATCGCAAGTTCAAAGCATAGCTACTTCGCCATCCTGACTTAACTTTGATATGTTTTCACTAAGCTAAGGTTCAAGTCCACAAGACACTTTAGTTTATACACTAAGTTTTCCAAGATCGTGCTCAAGAAATTTTCAAAATGTCTTTTTTTTTTTTTTTTTTTTTTTTGTAAAATAAAATTTTATATTTTGAAAATGGTGGAGGATTGTTGGAAATGTTTTTAAAATATAAAGGTGTCTTTTGGTTTGCACCTATTGGAGAAAAGGACATCTGCAGATTAGTTGCCAAGAGGTTTTGTGATTTTTCATCACATTTCAAAAAGCACCTTTTAATGAAGTAATGTGACCAAAATAAAATGATATGATTGGGTATCATACCATTTTGAAGTGGTACATATACTTCTATATAAAGGGGCCATTTACTGCAAAATACAATGTATAGAAAATCATCCAATAGTTCTTCACTTTCGATATAGAATTCTCCTATTACAAAGCTTTCAGAGTTTTATCAATATTTGTACAAAAACCACTAGAAATAATTGATATAGTGCACATATTAAATTCTAGGATCTTGAGCCATCTTGTAAGCCTACTTTTTAGTGTTTGGGGTTGGTTTTCGTGAGTGCAAAACGCAGACCAACAACAGCAAAGTGCTAGGCTTCATTGTATCCTAATTAAAGACATATTTATGTATTCCCCTTTGCACACTAGTAGTGAACGCAAATATGTCTTAAGGAAGCGTTGCTACAACATGCCTTTGAAGCATAAACTCTCTCATTAGCTATAACCCACAAAATTGTTCCAACAGGATTTAGCCCAAATCCATAGTGGATTTTAGAGGCCTAAATCCATGGATTTCACATACCTTCTCAAATTAGGTATTTGAAATCTCACCACCTCTCTCTCTCTCTCTCTCTCTCTCTCTCTCTCTCTCTCTCTCTCTCTCTCTCTCTCTCTCTCTCTCTCTCTCATCATCTTCGGCCATCATCGTTGGAGACCACCTCCGGTGACCACAGCTGGAAACTTTCCGGTGACCACTGCCGGCAACTTTTCGACGACGCTCCGGCCAAATTTTCCGCAACCCTCCTGCCAACTTTCTGGCAACCTCCTCCGGTCACTTTTCCGGCCAATATATATTTATCATATATTGCAATATATATAAAAATTAAAAATTCTTAAATTGAAATCCTCACATTTAGATTTTGTATCCAAATAATAGAATTTCAATTACATGGATTTCAAATGCATAAATTTGACATCCAAATCCAAATTCAAATTTAAGAATCCAAACGGACCCTAATTGTGATCGGTCCAATCTTCTCATTCATCTTAAGCCCAGTTCATATATATTGTTTATGTAAATTTCTCTCTAGCATGTATATTTGATCTGTTCAAAGTAATTAAAATGTGAAGCTTTTACACTCACATGCATTTATCGACATTATTTATTACTAACAAAATATTTTAAACTGTGTGACAAGATAATATGTGATATATTATGTAAGGTGCTATTGTTAAATTACTGGGTTACGATTTAATTAAATAAAAAAAAAGCAAGTAATCCAAATCCTTAATTTATCCGGGAAATTACATCATGAAATAAGGATAAACTTAATGTTAATAAACTAGTTCAAGAGAGCCAAAACATGTGGTGGAAAAGGAATAGTCACCACTGAGAATTAATTAAATTAACTAATTAAGATTGGGCTAATTGCTGCATTGTACTCTTTATAACTAAATGTTTGATATTTTCTTTGAGTATCCAAAGCAGCATTTGGGATTGAAAGACTAGGGTTTTAGGACTTAACATCTGTATTATCGTTCTTGTTGTTGGCATATGCAGTGTCAACTGGAGATGTTGCAACGATTTCGATGGATTGGGAATGGGACTGATCTTGAGGCCTTCTTCCTGGTTGTAGTTGATTCAACATCTTCATCTCTTTGCTTTTACCCAACAGAACCATGTATAACCCACACACAATTAGCACTCCTCCTAATATGCTGTCATGAACAAACACACATAGAAGTTAGAAGGAGTACTTTTCATATATACTTCATACTATTTTAAGCCACTATTTCTTATATTTTCTCTTATAAGCATAAAATAAAATTTTATTTCCATTAGTTCTATTTACACCAAGTCTTTCGTGATAATGTTGCCTTGCACGTGGAGTGTTATTGAGTAGACTTTTCGATAAAGACATATCAATGATAATTTATATAGAAATATTATTCATCTTCGAGTAACATTTAGGCCAATTTAGTATTGCTGTGAGGAAAAACAGCTGTGAAGTAAAATAGCTGTGAAATAAAGTAAGCTGTAAAGTAAAGCAGTTGAGTATTTGGTAAACTATGTTTTCAAAACTGTTGTGAGTGGAAAAAACAGTATCAAAGTGTTTGGTAAATGTTAATGTAAAAGTGATGTGACTGTGTTTAATTACTAAAATAGACATGATGCTAAAAGTGTCTTTCACTTATTTGTTTGGTAAAAATAAAATGTTTTTTTACTTGTTTTTGAAATTTTTGGCTACAAATTTTTATTAGCATTAATTTTTCTAAAAACAACATTATTAAATAAGTATGCCTATTATTTTTTTAGGTATATTATAATTTTAATCGTACAAATTAAATATCATAATTAATTATCACATTATAAAATATAACTAATAATGAACATATTTTTAAATTTAAAATAAACAAATAAAAATTATAGAAATCAATGATGGTATTATAGGTAAAATAAAATATTCATTATTGTTATGATTCACTGCAGCTTTCAAAAGCACCTAAAAACCTGCTTTCTATTTTTGTTGTGAGGAGTTGAGAATTGTGGGGAAAAACAGTTTTTAATTTTTTTACCAAACACCAAAATTGATGTAGGTGATTGAAAATTGTCATCCACAACAACTTTTGAATCCTCCACTGCAATCTCAAACGAGCCCTTAATTTCTTTAAATTAATCTAGGTGTTAGATGATTTTGATTCTAATCTTTTAACTTTATACACGTATGAATATGTACATTATTATTTGTAATATGTTCAATGTGGCTATATATGTAAATGTTCATAATTAGATAATACATGTACTTAGAAATAATAAAAAAATATATCTCAAGGGACTAGAATCAAAATTCAATCTAGCTAACACTCAGTTTATAAAAGTTAGATGTTACCTAAGGATGAAAACTAACTACCCCTAATCTTATCTATACTATATATTGTAGGAGTTCCATGTCATTGGCAAGAAATGTTTCATCTAAAGCAATAATTAATTAATTTGTGTTAAACTATTTAAGCTAGGCTTGTAATTTGGAAAGGAATAGATGACTCATGTATATATACCTTCCTAGGTTTAGCTTTTCATCCAGCAACAAAGACCCAGCAAGGGCCACCAGCAGAAGCGAAAGTGGGTTAAAAATTGATACAAATAATGGTCCTCGCATGCGTACACACCATGCAATTAGAACCACCACGAGTCCTGATGTTATGATTCCCTGCATCACACAATACAAATATGTACATGCACAAAATATATATTAATTTTAATTATATTGTTCGGTATACATATACTTTTAAATTAAGATATATAACAACATCTATATATTATTATTTAGATCATTAATGAAAGTGGAATTTACTTCACTGAATCACACGTACCTCTTGTAATACTCTTCATTAAGATAATACTTGGTGCGTCTAGTATTATGATACTAAAAGTACATGCAAACTATTATATCAACCTTTAATTATCAATTGATGTAGCTTATATGTAAATCTCTCATTTGTTTTAAATAAGTGAGATTTAGAATAAATTCATTTATGAACAACTCATAAGATCCCTAATCCCTAAACTGGAAATCTAAACTCATAAAAAGTTTCGGTTAAATATCATTTGTATAAATACGTGCTTTGGTATATTTCATTTGGACAAGTTTATGGGTTAATATATTTCAATTGTACAAATACATGGAATATTGGTACGTTTCAATATATTTTACCAGTTGGTGTGTTGAGACATTTCAATAATACAAACACATGAGTTCATACATTTTGGGCTATACAGATATGTGAGTTGGATGAGTTCATACATTTTGGGTTATACAGATATGTGAGTTGGTACATTTTGGCTATACCAATATGTGAGTTAATACATTTCGATTATACTAATACTTGAGTTGGTACATGCATTTGACAACACAACCATGAAAAATTCTTGAAAAAATTTATCCATTTGAAAACTTTTAAGTACACGTACTATTAAACAATGTACCAGCAATTATTGGTACAATGAGTATCCAGATTTTGCTGAAATCCCTAAATTTAAATTTCATGTGATAATCTTGAGATAATCGTCAGCAATATCTTTAAAATCCTTATATTAAATTATATTTATTAGCTAAAAACTACTAAATATTATTATCAGCCAAAAAAATCACCAATCACCCAAAAATTTGGGGTTTGCAAAATTCATTTTTTCTTGCAAAAAATCAAAATTACTAATGTGTAATTTTATGTGGTATTTAGTTAAACGACTTGACTACGAAACCCAAAAAACTGACATTTTTAGACTAAAAACTAACCAAATAAATGATGAAAGCATAATATATCTTTTTATTTTATTTTTTATTAACACATTCCTCCTTATAAGTTAATACGTATCATAATTATAATCGGCAAGTAAGAGGGAATGACTCCTTGTATATATAAGTAAACGTTTTTTTGGGTCAAAAGTAATCAGACATTATTCATATAATCCTCTCTCTCTCTCTCTCTCTCTCTCTCTCTCTCAAGAAGAAGACAACTAGGCCCCTTTTCTTTTTTTAATTTTAAATTTATATTATTTTTTTCTATATTTATTTGATTTTCACGTTTTAATTTGTTTAAAAGCTTAATAGTTTTTTAATTATATTTTCAAAATGCTATATGGTTTTTTGCAATTTTTCATTTCATATATATTCCACGTAGCATAAATTATAATTAAGCGTTCGCGTTAACAAATAAAGTTTGGATGGACGAATTGATGGTCGAAGGCGTTACATTGCAACTAAACATAAACATTAGGTATTACATTGCTAAATTTTAATCACGTGATAGTACGTAAATTGAAAGTTAGAGGAAACATAAAGTAGTATAATGAAATTAACCATCTTTAAACATGCATTTTGGGACCCAAACATGATTTATATATATTAGGCTAGCTATTTAGTCTGAGAAACTAGTCCTTACCGAAAATGCAGCTATGAGAAGTTTGACATCCCAACCTAGCTTCCATTGATTCCAATCTCTCTCCGTGCAAAGTGTAAATATGGTAGATTGAATTGATGCCATGATAGATATTAGGGCCGTGCTTGAGTAATGGCATGGGTAGTTGTTACTCATTTTCGCCTGATCATCAACGTACAACTCCAACCAAATCAGAAAATTTAAATCAAATTAATTATTACTATACATATATTTAAATATGCTCTTGTGACCAATTATTTTGTTAGCTACTGTTAATATAAATTAATCATTGATCAGGTGGATACTATTTAAATTTTTAAATTACATAGAAACATATATGTTTGATTATGTGTGGCAGTCGCATGATTTACTAATTATGTATATATGTTTGTATAAAAAAGTAGTTAATGAAATATATATGTTTGAAATTAATTAATAAACCTGAACTATCAGCCACATTGCGTTGCACACGCAATTGATGAGAGCCAAGAAGGATCCCAACAAGTGATTGCCTGAGCTTCTATGCGATGATGCCACGTGGCTGTTATGATGCGAATATTTGTGTAATAGGTCAACATGGGTTGACCAGGTAGAAAATTGGTGACCTTTGTAAAACGTGAAGAGCATGGCCCCTCCTATTCCCACCAGTGTCCCCACCATTTTTGCTCTCCCTGCTTGGCTTTTCAGTGTAAACTTCTCCATCCTGATCGAGATATTAATTAATTATTCACAGTTAATATTACACATATAATATGTATATACATATATATCTCTCTAAAAAGGGAAGTTAAAGAGACTGATCTGACATCATTAAAAAAAAAAAAAAAAAGGATGGGTCCAAAATCTCATTATCTCAAAACGAGAAAAACTTATCTACACCTGTTGTATGCGAGTTTCTCTCATCTAATATATCACATGACTCATACGTACGTACGTAACAACAAATATGAGCCACGTTCTATACACATCAGGTACATGCAAATTTTTTTTGTCTCAAAACATAACCTTTTTCTTTATTTGGTCATGTCAGGTCAGTTACCCTGTTATAGGGAAGTTGTTCTCATCTGGAAGATTGTGAAAATATATTTTGCAGCAAGGGGTTGGTGATGAGTAGTAGTGTAGAACCTAAAAGATATGGCCACGACGAAGGTGATGCCAGGAATAAGATTTGATATGGCTGCAACAAATGTGGGTGATGTTAAGGCCAAGCTCTCTATGTATAAATTTTGAGCCATTGTTCCCCTGCAGTAGTTAAACCAATACAATTAAATTATATTATTTACTTGCCACAAAGTTAATTTTAAATTAGTATTAATTAGCAAATTTGCAGGTCCTTAATACTAGCTAATTAATCAATGATGAGCACGCACTTACCCAAATAATCCGCAGAGAAAAGCTTGAAAGAGTATAACTAAAGTAAGTTTGGGCCTTCTCTTCCTGTAAATAATTGATAATTAATCATCTAAATAATAATAAAATAGAGATTAATACCATATATAATTAAAGTGATGAGTACTACGTACGAACGTATATACCTTTCAACTATAAAAGCAAGAGGAACCATGAAGGCAGCGGAGAAGATGAAACGGTATGCAACAAGGACCTTGAAATTCATTGAAAAATCTGCTGCCAATTTGTACAAAATAGTCGTTGCGGCAAACGCAATCTGAACCACCACCATCATCATCACTGGCTTCAACCCATCTGCCCAGCTACCCATCACTTTCATCTTCATCTTCAAAATGCATGCAATCTGCAGATCTAAGCTACTTAGGAGTTGTGAGAGCAGAGCTAAGCTACTTTCGAGCTTGTCTCTTGTTGTATTTAACGTAAAAACTCAATTATGACAATTGCTCTCGGAAAAGAAAAACACTTTCAGAATTTTTTTTCTTTTCCGAGAGCAGTTTTCATAATTGAGTTTTTACGTTACGTTTGGTACTACAACTCTCTTATCAGTGCTTGTGTGAAGTTCTTGTGTCCATTTCTTCGTTTCCCAATAAAGAGAGTGGCCCGAAAAATAAAATAATACTATCATATCTTTTTCTCAAGTATTGTAGTATTGGCAGGGTTTTTATAAAACTTGGGTCTGACCCAAGTTCATCTCACCCTCTAAAATCACAATTTCAGTAATGCCAGTGCATAATCGAAATCGTTCACTTTTTAGATCACTTATTATAGATCATCTCTGTAAAAAATTAACTCAATTGAAAATCGTTTAGTTATATAACTTTTGTCGATTAAATGGAAAAAATTAACAGTTTGCTCAAAAAATCACTTTTTAATCGGAAACCATTTATTTTTTTTACTTAATTGGCAATAGTTATATAACCAAATGATTTCTAATTGATTTGATTTTTTTTAAGAAATGATATTTAATAGGTTATTTAAAAAATGAACGGTTCCGATCATACATCGGCATTACCAAAATTGCAAAGGTAGGGTGACCTTGGGTACCCTAAGGAGTGACCCAAGTATTGTACGTCCTTCCTTTTATAAACCTTGCAAAACCTTTGCTTTATGGACGAGGTTAGATGGTTGTATACATCACTCAAGGTTCCATTAAAGGATTTTATTAAGGAAAAAAAAAAAAAAAAAAGGTTCCATCATAGAATTAAAATGTGAAGAACAATGTGAAGTTTAGAACCCCTTCTTTTCTCACATTTTTTCGTATCTAAGAAATGATTTAATGGTGTTGAGAAAATATTGTAAATTCAAATATCACTCCACATAAAAAACTCATATTTTCAAAATTGATAGAGTTTTTATTATTTTAAGTATGACACATTAATTGAAGATATAATATATCTATAATCCCTTTCTACCAATGAACACCCTTTAATTTCAATCAAGGAAAAAAAATCAATTGAGGAAATCAAGTCAACTCGTAATTCACAAACATTTATTTGGGACTTTCAATGACTAAATAACCTATCGAAAAATAGAGATTTTTAGGATTTGGAAGTCAATTTAATTAATTGGGAAAAGTTTGGGTAATTTGAAAAGTATATAATTTGGTTATTGTTTCATCTAGATTGTCTACGTACCTTTTATGAGATCAAACCAGATGTAGTTCATTAAAATTTGGGAGTGAATTTGATTTAAGGAATTTGAAAATATTTTGCTAAATATGTTTGGTTGGAATAGTGATTCAATTTATGTTGCGGTATTTAGAATAAAATCTAGATTTCCTATATATGTACCCTTCACAGGATCAAACCGGCCAAATGAAGTTGAGTCTAAAGAAAAATTATTGTTTGTGATGTGGTGTTAGTAACATCATGTCAGCATAGCAAGTGGCCTTGTTACGATCACATATAATAATTTATCAATTATAAAATGGTAAAATAATATTTTTGCTATGATAAAAATATATGCCTTAATTAGAAGACAAACATTATGATGTATTTCGGGATATTTCATTATATTATAATGGGCAATAGAATTATTCATGACTAATATATGTTGCATAATTATATTCTTAATTCCATGAAATCAAAGTTAAGAACATAGTGAGTGAGTTAGCCTTTGAGACTTATGGTTTTTTATGCTTGACATTCCTTAATGTTTTTAGCTAGCGAACTTGGCATTAAGCTAGTATCTATTAATTAGGACTAGTTTAACTATGTGCTTCCTTGAGGAGGCCATAGTGCGTCTCATGGCACTGGTGTGGGGATATTAAGGCAACTGTATGTATGAGTGCATATTTGTGAATATGTCCAGTAACCGACTAAGAGATCTTATATGGAGTTAACTACATGTTAAACAAGATCTTTTCTATTGTAACTAGTACTCTTTAGACCTCAGCTATCATTGTAATATTGTCAAGAATATAAATGAAATTATTTTTAAAACTTATTTTCTTGCATATTTTATTTATTTACGGGCTGGTCTTCCTTAATATAAAAAGAACAAGCATTAATGTTTTGACTTTAGAATGAATTATCTTTAATTTATCAACTAACATTAATAAGCCTCTAAGCTCAAGCTTCGAAGAAATTATTTTGTGCAAGTAGTGTAATCAATTCAATGTGTCATAATATAGATGAATGTTATTAATATTATACCTTATTAATATAAATATATTGTCTAATAATACCTTTACACATTAAATTGGTTACACCACATATCGGTGTATCAATTACACCAAATAATTTTTTTCAAGCGTTGAGTCATTTCGAGAAGATAGCTATTCCCAATGAAGCACCAAATAAATAGCCTGGTATTTAGCCATTTAAAAGGAATTATACTAAAAAATTAGATCGCTAAAATGAGTATGACAACCCCTCAAATTTGGGTTTTGGGCTATCATGATGACTCTGGCCTTAATATTCGTTTTTAAATAAGTGAAGGGGGCGGCTATTCCGACCACCCTGTTCTACTTAGTTGACCACCCTAAATTGAATTTAGTAAAAGACATATATACCCTATAGCAAAATGACCATAAAGGACATCTAATATTTGGGATAAAATTTTTCTCCCAACACCCCCTACCATCTTCAACCACCAGCTGAGAGGAGCACCATCATCTTCACCACCATCTTCAACCTTCCACCACCACCATCTTCAACCTTCATCTTCCACCTTCCACCACCACCATCATCAACCTTCCACCCTAGATATAGATTGTTGTTTTAAACAATCCCACCCACGTGCTCCACCCACAATCCCACCCGCTGGCTCCACCCACTCCACTCTCTTCTACCACCACCACCATCTTCAACCAACCCTAGACATAGATTGTTTTTGTAAACAAATGCATTGTATCCAAATCACCTACTTTTGACAAATGGACAATCAGAACGACAACTTGGAGTCATCAAATGAAGTAAGTTTGAGTTTTTTTTGAGTTTTTTTGAATTTTTTCGCGGCTGAAAAACTGTGAGTTCGTGTTTTTATTCGGTAAACCAGTACCGAAATATACATTATATTTCGGTGGATGGTCACCGAATAAATGTATATATTTCGGTAGGTATCCACCGTTTATAAATGTAATGTCAAATTTTTACACATTTGTTCGGTCGATGCCCGTCGAAAAATGGCAATACATTCGGTGGTTTGTCACCGAAGTTTATACCACCGTTCGGCAGATATCCACCGAATGAATAACGTATAGTTTTTTAAATAGTTTTATTCGGTAGGTAGTTGTCGAATTATATTGGTATATTCGGTACTTAGCCACCGAATATACATGGTTTATTCGGTGGATTCCCGTCGAATACTGGGACAGAACTACTTTTTTTCCCGAATGACCAACGTATAATTGTTTCATTCGGTAGTCAATTGTCGAACTTTGTTTGCATATTCGGTACTTAGCCACCGAATTTATGTGATATTTTCGGTGGTTTCCCGTCGAATACTGGGACAAAAATTAATTTTTTTTTTTTTTTTTTTTTGCTGAATAGGAGCAGCAAGTGGATGCTTCCACCGAACTCAGTATAGTTGAAGGAAGGTGCAATTTTGACTACACCAATGAATTCACAACAGCGGAGGTAAACATTGTTTGTATGGCCGGGAATTATGATTTATGCATACCTAAATATGAATTGTAAATAATATATATAATTATCATGTGTAGGTGTTTCAAAGTAAGGATTCAATGGTTAGTTGGATTCGTCCACAAGGAAAAAGGAACAACATGGTAATTGTCATTAGAAGGTCTGATGCAGGCGGGGTTCGTGGTAAGAGAGCTTGGATCAAATTTGCTTGTGAGAGAAATGGTCAATATGAGCCAAATAGATCAAGGAAGTCATCAAAGTCAGATTCAGGCGACCAAACATCCGATGCTGCTAGCCGTAAGCAACCAGTTTCTGATGACTCTAAGGACACCCGTTCGAAGAAATGTGGATGTCCATTCTCGTTGAAGGCGGTGAACACTAGATGTGGTGATCAATGGGAGTTGGAGGTTGCATGTGGAGTGCATAACCATGTAGTTTCAGAGTATATTGAAGGGCATTCATTCGCAGGCAGATTAACTGAAGAAGAGAATTCATTGTTAGTGGCTTTCTCCAAGACTTTGGTGAAACCGAAAGATATATTGAAGACCATAAAAAGTCAGAATCCACAGAATACATCAATCATCAAGACAGTATACAATGCCAGGCAAAAACATAGGGTCATCGAGAGGGCCGGTAGATCAGAGATGCAAGTATTGCTAACTAAGCTGAGAGAACATAATTATGTTGAGTGGCATAGAAGTTCTGGTGATGTTGTGACTGACCTGTTTTGGACTCATACTGAGAGTGTTGATATATTACGTGCATTTCCGCATGTACTGATAATGGATTGCACTTATAAGACTAATAGGTACCGTTGGCCACTTTTTGAGATTGTGGGTGTGATTTCCACTAGCATGACATTCTCTGTTGCATTCGCTTATATATGTTCTGAGAAGGAGGATAATTATACATGGGCTTTGGGTAGAGTACGGTCTTTATTGAATGATGACTGTCTTCCTAACGTGATTGTCACGGATCGGGAACTAGCACTCATGTCTGCAATCCCTAAAGTGTTTCCTAGTGCCAGACATTTATTGTGTAGATGGCACATTAGCAAAAATGTGTTGAAAAATTGCAGGAAGTTGTTTGGTACGATTGACCATTGGGAGAAGTTTAATGCTGCCTGGAATTGTTTGGTTGGATCGGAGAGCGAGGATGAGTATGTGAGTCGTTTGCGTGACATGGAAACCAACTTTTGTTCATACGCCGGAGCTATTGAGTACATTAAGGATAGTTGGTTGATACCTTATAAGGAGAGGTTTGTGGCTGCATGGACAGATGCTTGTATGCACCTTGGTAACACCACTTCGAACAGGTAGTCTATTTTTGTTATCATTGACTTGTTATATGCTTAGACACACATACTAACTTCTTGTTACGAACAGGGCTGAAAGTGCACATTCAAGGTTAAAGAAGGAACTTGGCACTAGTCAGCTTAGTTTTGAGTTATCATGGCAGCATATTCATACATTGATAGAGTTGCAGCATACACACATTAAGGCATCATTTGAGAAAAGCCGTTGTTTTATCCAGCATAGTGTCAGGAAACATGAGGAGATGAAGGAATTGTTAGGCTATGTATCAGATACAGCATTGAATATAATTGGTTGTGAGATAAGGAGGTACCTTCACTAACTAACCTTCATTCTACGCATTAAACACTTATTTAGTTTGTACCAATAATTTATTCACTTCTTTCATATTGTACAGGGCTGAATGGATTGGAGGTGCCTTACCATGTGATTGCACCATTCGTCGGACACAGGAGTTGCCATGTGCACATGAGATTTTGTCGTATAGACGACGTAACCGGCCTATTCCACTTGACTCCCTTCATCCTTATTGGAGAAAGTTGGATTACAATAGGGAACCGGAGGTCACAAAACTCTCAGATCCTCCAATTAATGCCACAGTAGATAGACTAATAAAATGGATGGAAGAGCAAGATGCAGACACCCAGAAGCACATAAGTTTGAAGTTAGAAGAGCTTATGAATCCAAGTTCCACTACTCTGAGGGAACCACAAGTGAAGACCAAGACTAGGGGCCGCCCAAGTAAAGCTGAAACCTCTACTAGGCGTTTGCCATCCGCATTTGAGTACGTACTTTCCGGTTGTGACAGTCATTCACCCTCACCGTCCATTGGCAATGTTGGCTGTACCTCGCCAAAAAAGAAACTAAAAAAACGGGCCAACAAAGTGAAGACGAGTTCGCCCATTCCATTTGCTCAGCCACATCGGTATATAGACCAGTTTCAACCCATCATGAGACCGTACATTTCTGGTGTAAACGACGTCTTACCAGATGGTAATTGTGGATATAGAGTTGTAGCTGCAGCTATGGGATTTGGAGTGGATGCTTGGCGGAAGGTACGCACAGACTTATCCAGGACACTGCTACATACACCGGCTTTGTTTGAGTCAGTTTTCCATGTGCGCGAGCGAGTTATGGAGTTTCAGAGGGTACTTGACTATTTTGATGACACCCGTGCACCCAGAGATCATTGGATGACTATGCCCGAGATGGGATATATTATCGCCACATGTTATGGTGTAACCGTGATCCATTTATGTAGATCGTTATGCCTTACGTGTCTCCCACTATATGCACACTCAGAAGCACATCAGGACGTTGAGCTCCGTGAGATTTGCATTGGTTTTGTCAACGGTGATCATTTTGTACAGGTACGGCTATAAATTGTGTAATTGTAAATTTATAGTAGAAAAATTGTCATTGCTAAGTTATTCACTTAATTAATATGTGTAGGTACACTTGTCCCCGGGCCATCCTATGCCACCTATTTCAGATGATTGGCATAAACATGCCGACGCGTATGCCGCACGTGGTTGGTACATTGGATATCAAAATCGCCTTGAGGAGTTCAAGCGAATTAATGGTGACGTGCCTACGCCGGAAATTGTGTCTCTTGATAATGATTGAATTTCAACTTAATTAAATCTAGTGAATTTTTTTTAACCTTTATGGCGTACGTACCATGTATGTGGGATGATATTAACCTTTATTAGATCTTGACTCATGCATAATATTATCATAATATGTGGTGCTCCAATATTTGTTCGGATTGTTTTTATGCAATTTCAAAGTCACTAAATTAAGATGCTCCAATTTTAGCCAAAATAAAAAACAGAAGGTCCTAATTACAAATAACCCTCATAATTAGTCATTAACTTTTGGCCCTTGTGTTCATCAAAAAAACTTCTGAACATGAAAGCGGGTGATCACTGCCGAGTGTGGCGCTGGTAGGTCATGGTGCTGCTCAAGTGTGTGCCCTCCAAGATATGTTGTAGACTGTCAATCGCCCTGTAAAGGTGAGAGGGACGCCTTGTGGCCTCATCCTCGCCCAATGCCACAATAGGGCGAGTGATATGCAACATACGGTCAACACAGTCCTGTAAGTAACAAAATCATATATAAGCAACAATTTATATACCATGTCAAAATATAAGCCAATTTGAGCCTAAATAAACAATTTTCACCACCAATTTCAAAATTTAAGCTTTTGGATCCATACCCTGCCAAATCCTGGTGCCACGGTCCTGTGGGGGTCAAATGCAGTCCTCAGTGCTGGATTTTGGATGTACGGATGAGATACATAATGGAACCACTGGAGGTAGCCGTCAACGGTGTCAAATGGAGCCTTCACTGGTACACTGCGACTATCTTCAGACAATAAGTGGTCCGGCCACCTCTCCCACGTACTATCAAAGTACTCGTAAAAGGGATTGTACGATTGTGCATAAGCACCTCGTCCACCACGCTGAGGAGCACGTGGTGCAGGGGGGATAGTTTGTACCCGTCCAAATTGCCTTAAGACTCTCTCCGGATAATATGGCTCCACAATGTCGAAACACTTGATCAATCCTGTGTAAAATGCAACATCTAGTAATGGATGTTGTTGTCTACTGGATTTGTAGGGTTCCCATATAACCTGAAGAAAAAAAAAAAAACCAAAATAAGTTAGTATCAAATAATTCATCCAAGAGCAACAAATGCAAAATTAAGTCTAATTTTTCATTATCACTATAAATATATACCTCATCCGCCTTCAAATCGTCAAGTCGTTGTCTCAGTTTCTGCACATCTTCACAAGTTGTCCCGGTATCCCTCCTCGGAGTCCATCGGAGCGCACGGGGGCTACTCTCTAAGTAGTTAATGTCATAACCCGGACTAACAATATGGTGCATATGCTCATACACCCATGCCTCCAACAAGGTCATATATCCACACATTTGCTTAACCTTAGACCTAGAAGCAACACCTAACTGCCGATATAGGAAAGATAAGGCCCCTGCACCCCATGCATAATGGCTAGTGGTGTCGAGATTAGTAAGTAATCGTAGATACTGGACTTGTACCCTTGTGCCAGTCTTATCGGCAAAAAAGGTACATCCCAATAAGAACAATAAATAGGCTCTAACAGCACACCTCACTAGCTCATCATCATCTGTATCACACACATGGCCAAACCTCGACCGTAACCACTCGAGACGCACATACCCACCAGAATAGTCATCCAACTCCGATGTGGCATCTGCCTCACTCACCCCTAAGTATGTTCTCAATAACAAATTTGATGCAATATGATCATGAGGGGGTGTAGAAAGTGATAAACCCACAACCGGAATTCCCAAAATGTTTGACACATCATCTAGTGTGATGGTCATCTCACCGAATGGCATATGGAAAGTATTAGTCTCAGGCTGCCACCTCTCAACAAAGGCTGAGACCACTACCTTATCAACAGTACGGTACGAGCATGACACTAGTGGTCCGAGCCCAGATCTAATCACATACCCCTTCACATTGTTATTATCATTTCTACTCCACAAGTCCCATGTGCGCAGCTTTGTTGTTTTGGATATGCATCTTAGGGGCTCACGTTCCTATTTTCAAAAATAAGCCACAAGTCAATTACAATATTGCAAACTATATAGTTATAAAATTTTAAATTATATAAGTCATTATGTATAATCTCTAATACCTCATTTTTCCAAATGGAGGCAGCAATGTGACTGTTGAAGCTCCTAAGCAATGACATATCAGTGGGACCTCCAGGGAAAGGCCCATCTGAATCATTGTTGTCATCTTCCATTACATTCTCTTCCGGCTGGACATCATCCCCCCTCTCTTCGTAAATAGTTTTGCCCGTCCTCCTACGCCTCTCTGAAGCTGTAGGACGTGTTCGATCTTCATTTGCATCACCACCTCTAGAAGATCTACCTCTAGAAGTTTCGCCTCGAGCAGATTTACCTCTAGATGCTCCTCTCCTATCCATACCTATATTCAAAAATTGAAATCATGTTTAGAATACAGAGAATATAAGTTATCATGAAATATAGAATAAGAGAAAAGTGTATGTAAAAATATTTTATATTCATGTCATTCGGCAGATGTCTACCGAAAATTTCAGATCTATTCGGTAGATGTCCACCGAAATATTAAGATCCATTCGACAGACACCCACCGAACATATATCAATGTTTCGACAGATGTCCGTCGAATGGAACCAGCACAGTTAAATCAATATATTCATTCGACAGAGACCCACCGAATGACATTTGATATTTCGGAGGATATCTACCGAATAAATATAAATAATTCGGAACTGAACTACCGAATGAATTTGTAACACATTTCCAGCAAATTCTGTTCGGAAGTATACTGTCAAATATTTTGAAATAATTCGACAGTATACTTCCGAACAAGTTAAGAAATTTCGATACACCAGTACCGAATGAAATTCGAAATCAGATCCTATTTTGCAGACACCCACTTTCAAAATCTCATTCTAATTTCTCTAAAATATCACATATCTGTGTAATTGGAAGGCCAAATATATATATTAATGCATTATACAACCCTAATGTAGGAATGTAGGAGGGAGAGAGTGACAGAGAGTGAGTAAGGGAGAGTAAGCAACCACCTGAAATTGCAGAGGAGGCCTCGGCGGTGGAGGGGAGGACCGGCGACGGCGGGGAGGAACGGCGACGGCGGGGAGGACCGGCGACAGCAGGGAGGACCGGCGACTGGTGGCGTGTAGGCGGGGGTGGGGTCTGCGGGTAGGCCAGGGGGTGGGGTCTGCGGGTGGTTAACTGGTGGGGTGTTTGTTTGGGTGGGGTAGGTGGGTTTAGATAGTAAAAATGATGTATTTTGTGAAATAAGGGGTATTTCTGTCATTTTAGGTGGTTAACTCAGTAGAAATTAAAAAAATTATACAAAGGGGTGGTGAACTCAGCACAAAATGGTGGTGTGCATACCCCCACCCCCCACCCCTCATTAAATTCTTTAAATTCTTCTTCTTTTCTTTTTCTTTGTTGCTAAGTAAGACACCACCACGTGACTACCCAGAAGTGGAAACTCTCGCTCACAAATGGGAATGGGATACTGGGCTTCCTCCACGTCGTCGTTTTCCAAATTTCTCTCCGTCCCCTCCTACACCGTCAAAAATGGCGGGAGCGGGATCCTCCCCTTCCCTTCTTCCTCGATGTCACTCCCTCCAAGCCCTCCTCGACATTCTCTTCTTCGCCCCCGCGTCCCTCAAAACGCACCGTTTCCCCTCACTTCCGATCGCAACCCCTCACCACCGACAACCCGCAATGTCAGAGCCCACGCTTCCCCCCCAAACCCACCCTCTTCCTCTTCCTCCTCTTCATCCACTACAAAACGCGTCGTTTTGATATCTGCATTGACCGTAGCTCTAGGCGTCGCCAACCGCGTGCTCTACAAGCTCGCACTCGTCCCTATGAAAGACTACCCATTCTTTCTGGCCCAATTCACAACCTTCGGGTAATATCATAATTCATAACATTCTTTCTTTGTTAATTTTTTAATTTTTTTTCCGTTCTTTTTTTTTTACTTTTATAAATTGTTGCCTTGTAATGTCAAATTTGATTGGAATAGTGGGCTTGTTTGGACACACACAGGTACGTGGTTATATATTTTTCAATACTGTACATGCGGTACCGTGCTGGGATTGTCACAGACGAAATGCTAGCGCTTCCCAAATTGCGGTTTGTGGCCATTGGTGCCTTAGAAGCCCTTGGAGTGGCTAGTGGGATGGCTGCTGCAGGTACAATTGGGTTTGTTTTGTTTTTTTTTTTTTATTGATATTTAAAAGGACACTACTTGGGTCATCCCTAGGGGTACCTCAAGGTCACCCCTCCTTCCAAAATCGTAAGGGGTACCTCATGATCAGAACCGTTCATTATTTAGATCACTTATTATAGACTATTTCTGTAAAAAATCAACTCAATCGGAAATCGTTTAGTTATATAATTGTTGTTGATTAAATATAAAAAATCAACGGTTTGGTCAAAAAATCACTCTTTAATTGAAAACCATTAGTTTTTTCTATTTAATTGACAACAGTTATATAACCAAACGATTTCCGATTGATTTTATTTTTTACAGAGATAATCTTTAATTAGTTATCTAAAAAGTGAACGGTTCTGATCATGCACCGGCATTACCGAAATCGAAATTTGGAGAAATGGGGTGACCTTGAAATACCCCCTGGGAGTGACCCAAATATTGTCCTATTTAAAATTGGGTTTTGTTTTCACACTATTATGAGTTGTTATCCTAATGGGTATTCAATTGGGAGAATTGGGGTTTATAATATATGGTGGGTTTGCTTGGTTCTTGGCGGAGATGAATCTGTTAATGAAGCAATGGCTAGTTTGAATTGTTTGTGATGAGAAATATGAAGCAGGAAGTGTATTTAAGTATTGATGATTTTGGTGTTTTATTTTTTCTGAATTTTATTTATCCTCAACAGCCATGCTTCCCGGACCGGCCATACCCATATTGAGTCAGGTATTTTCTGTTATCCTAGAAAAAAAAAAAAAAGGTAAAGAACAAGAAAAAGAAAATAGGAGTATGCCGGGCATACAATGTGGTTATGCCCCATGGAAAATCATCCAGGATTCAATCCTAATATGGATTGGTGTTCTCAAGAACCTATATTAAACTGTTTTGGATGTATGTGCCCATGAGTAGGAAATTGGACTCATGCTATGTAGGAGTTCAGGGATGGAGGGCTTGCTCAGCAGCATTGAGGCATACCATTTTTCATTAGAAGTATAATCTATTTAATGAGAAGGTGCTTGAAGGTCAAAAGGTGAACAGGAAGATACCGTGTTAGCTAACTTAGGTTTTGCGGTAGTGTGGAATGGCCAAGGGTTTTATTCGGATTGCTGCATTTGAGGTCAAGATAATTTTGTGGTAAAATATTGTTCAAGAAAAGTGAAGCGAAGTAAAAGAGAAATTTCCTACACCATTTAGTTTCCAGAAAAGTTTATGAAAAAGGGAAAAAGTCTAAACATCCATTTTATGTATTATCATGTTGGAAATGTAAGATATGATTTAAGTGTGACTGCCAATTGGATTTGTCTGGCAGCTGACCTTTATTTTTTGAGCATGAACCAGGCTGAGTCTGGTGAAGGGTCCTAGATCCTATTCAAGTTTGAACTGAACTAGTTTCTTGCATGCACAGTTAAATGAACTAAATATTTGAGGGAAAGAAATCCCATTTGCTTTTTCCTTAACCTTTTGATCAAACAGAAGAATTAGAACTTAGCAGGGTTGCAAGAAATTGTTCTGCCTTCCCTGGATAATAGGACAATGGCTTGTTTGATTAGAATCTAAGGTAATATAAATAAGATATAAACTGTTATCATTGTGACAAAACATATGAAAATAAAACATGAAATTGAAAAAGTATATGAAACATTTACCTTAGTGCAGAATAAAGGCATAATGGGTTTATTACTTTGATTTTTTTTAGTTACCATTAATATTTGCAAAATTCCGCTCCTCAATTTTACTTTATGTCACCATATTGTGCAGACGTTTTTGGTGTGGCAGCTGTGTTTTTCTACTCTTCTCTTGGGGAGAACATACACATTCAATCAGATTTCTGGCTGCATCCTCGTAGCTGCAGGTGTAGCAGCAGCTGTTGCGAGGTACCTTAATTCATCCTTCTACAATTTAAAGCGCTCTACTATATTAGTTATATTTAATATCTTCTGGTTCCTTTGTCAATCATGTTGAAGTATTTGTGATACAGATCTTTGAAGGGCACCACTTGCACTCACTTGGACGTGGTTTTCTTTAAACTTATATAACACCTAGTTACCTACAAATGGTGAATGGTCTGCATGCTTATGTATCATGTGCTAGATAATATTAAAGCAAAGATTGGAAAAATTCAATGGGGTTAACCATGATAATAGTTACATTTATACACTTGAAGAGAACAGTTCTGAAGAAAAAGGTTTTGTCAGATGTTTGAACAGTTTGACATCTGCTCTGTATTTTTTCGTCCTGGTGGCAATTGCAACTTTGGCAATACAGACCATAATTAAAAGTACCTGAATTTGTGTTAACAGAAAAAGCAATGATAACTCATGTTTTATCTGCCTATGATTTGATTAGCACCCTTTTTGAAAGTCTACCTGCAGATTTTATTTCTAATAAGCATGCCTATTCTGCACTTTCCCCAGGACTTTGTTTACATCTCTCACCTTTTTTTTTTTTTAGCATTCTTTTATCTCTATCACAGTTTCTGAGATTCCAACAACCTTAGCTACAGGTATCTCGTCTTCTCTTGGATGTAGATTTTGATTACAAATGAAAAGTTTTTGAATAGGAACTGAACATATTTCTACTGGGCATGAATTTCATGACCCTCCTCTAGCCTCATGATTCTCTGTGATCAGGTTTTGCTTATTGTGCTGTACACCTTATTTGATTATAAAGTGTTTCAAGTGCCAACCTTTTTTCTAATTTTAGTAATGCTTTTTACTGGATTCTATGTAGATGATTCTCTGTTTTTTTTATGTTTGAGAAGTAAGGTGAATGCTGCTGGTAAATTGATATTGTAGTAAAAGTGAATGTCCATATTTTTAAACTTGAGTATCTTGTACCCTCCATGTTACATGCCATGAAGTAGGCTCCTGATAGCCATTTGTGTTATATGTAATTGCAGTGGGTCTGATTCTGGTCAGATGCTATCTGGAGTTGAGTCTGTGTGGCCTTTACTAATGATTGCTTCAAGTGCTTTTCAAGCTGCTGCATCTATAATCAAGGTTAAATCAATGAACATTTGTTATAAGTTCAGTGATGCACTTTATAAGAAAGATAATCAATCTTGCTTTTTTTTCTTTGAGCAGGAGTTTGTCTTTGTTGAAGCCGCGGCCAACCTTAAGGTATGGCAATTTCTTTTTTGTATTTTTAAGTAATTAGCTGGCCTTCTCAAGTGTTTTCTTGTTCACAAGTCATAAACCTATTTACGTGCAGGAAAAATCACTTGACATATTTGTTGTCAATTCTTTTGGATCTGGATTTCAGGTGACTGTTACGTTGCTTTCCCTTTAAGATAGCTTATCATACATTGATGTCTTGTTTGGAATATCTTGATGCATCCTCAGTATGTGGCCACATTGGTTAGACCGTCAATAAATGGGACCCTACCAGAACTACAAAGATTTGGGCCAATCTTTAATAGGGGTATTGAGGGTCTCCGTCGGTGGTTAGGCATTCTTAGACAAAAGAGTGGTCTTTAAGGATTGGTCATTTCCCGAATCCTCAGAATTGGTGTCTTATGGTTGGAACACAACTTGGGAGACATTTCTTGATGAGCAGCTCTGCATTAATTGTAAAATGACCTTTGATAGGGGATTCCTTTTCCCTTAATTATTTATACTCATCAAAATGTATATGTCTCACTGGTAGCAAACATGTCCATCCAATCAGGTTTACTCAGGTTAAAAAGTCTTCTGATGCCAGCACATCAAATTTCTATATAATTGAACTGGTTGTCACTGAGGACCGATGCATATTGTGTTTCCTCTCCAACATGAGGTGGGGTGTGTCGATAAGGCATGATGAAGTGAAAATGCCAGCCATCGGGAGGGTTGGTCTTTAAGGATATGAAGCAATTAAGTTTTAAGATACTTCTGTGGCCTTAGGGTGAAGATCCCTACTTCTAGAAACTTGGGATACAAGCTGCGTCTGGGACTTGAACAATGCCACAAAGCTGCTTTATGACACTCTAACTTGGCTTAATGCATCTAGTTGATTTTGATATATTGTGGTAGATTTGATAATTACCATAAAATGGTTGAGCTGCAGGCCTACAGGACCTACAAAATCAAAGTTCGAGGAAATATCTTTTGTCTGTGGTTCATCAAGTTTATTTTTATTATCGTGTTAGGTTGAGGTTAGAAAGATGAATTCTAATTGTAAAATGAATTCCTTGTAGGCTCTTTTTGTACTTCTATTTCTACCTTTCTTGTCAAATCTGAGAGGCATACCATTTGCCCAACTTCCTTCATATCTAAAAGATGGTGCTTGTTGCTTTCTGAATATTGGAGCCGATACATCAGGCAAGCTGTCATATCAGTTTTCTTTTTTCTTTGTCCGTAGTTTTGTAAAATACCTGGATAGTCCTGTGACATGCATGGTGTCATGGTGATTTCTTTCAGTATCTACCTGGATAATAAGCTTAACTAATAATTGTTCATAATCTGAAAATATGAATGGTTGGTAATTGATGAAATGTCTAATTTAGTTGGTACTTCTGATGGCCCCATGTAACAAGAGAGATTAATTATGCATGCTTTATGAATCAAGATTTAAAAAGCTTCTTGAAGTTTTTCCAATTCAAGTTCTTACCAGTTACCAAATTACATTTATCACTTGTTTCAGGTTGTGACGGGGCTCCATTGCTTCCACTGCTTTACATAGCCACCAATTTGTTTTTCAACATATCCTTGCTGAATGTAGTAAAGATTTCCTCTGCGGTTGTTGCTTCTCTCATCGTGATGTTGTCAGGTTTTTTTCTCTGCCATGCTTGTATGTGCATACATACTGTTGAGCGAATGAGCGCTAGTCACATATTGATTGGGCTAAGTGCCTTGTATATGTTTTTTTGTCAAAGGCCAAGTGCCTATTATAGTATGGCTATATTGTCGCACATCTGTGCCTGCACACATAAGCACTTGTGTGCTGGATGCGCTTTTACACGTATACTAGCATGCATCAAATCTATGTTTTTGAATGAACTTTTTGCTAATACAAGCGTTCATTTATTTTGCAGTGCCAATTTCAATTTATGTTCTTTCCCTTCCATTGCCATATCTGGAAGGGAGTGCAACTTTGAGCCCGTTTTTCCTCTTTGGTAGTGCGGTTCTTGTGTTGGGTCTTATTCTGTACAGTCTACCCCAGCCTACCAAGGATGGCTCTTAAATTATTTGATATTACAAACTTTTTGTTAGAGATGTCATATTCTTAATTCGATTTGTTTCCGAGTCACGTTTCTAGTTTTTTTATTTTTTATGATTTCAATAAAGAAAGCATGTTTTCTCTGTTCTAACAGTCATAGCAATAGAGAGAGAATTCAGATTTATGTAAAAAGGCATCCGAGTCAATTAGGTGTAAGTGGCTGTTCATATCACAACATTTAAATTATTCATTCAGTTCTCTAATGGATCTTGTTGATGGTATCATTTTTTCCAATGTGTGACTGGTGCACTATATGAGTTCTTATGCTCACTCTAGTTTTCCTTTTCCCCTACAGCTAATTTAAGTATGATATGTTCATTATATTCCATTCCTATGTAATTTTAGCACCTATTCATTTGGTTTTTTGTTTTTTTTAATATTGTTGGAGAAAAGATAAAATGGAAACTAAGTTAAAAATTATTATTTAAACTTCTTTTAAAACTAATTTTAAGTTTCTTAAAAAAACATTAATTAAACCCAAAGGTCCCACACCAGCCAATGACTAGTCAAACCATACGTCCATACCTAACCCTAAATAGAGGTCACTCATTTTTTTTTTACCTTTTGTTGTCACTAAGAATAAAAATTGGTGGGTACACAAATCGTTTCCACCCCAACACTGCCTAAATTCAATCCCCTATCAATTGAAACTAAGCTCAACGCAAATTCCAGCTACAGGCTTACAAGTCAGATTAAACCTTTTTTTATTGTTTTATTTTTTCTGAACTGACAAACTTGGTTGGCTTTGGCCCTTTTCATCAATTCGGAAGACATGTGCACATTACACCTAATCTTCTTTTTATTGTTTATATATATATATATATATATATATATATATATAAGGGATATGAATGGTGATTTGAGATGTACTGGTAATTGAATATAAAGATAGATATGAGATAAATTAAAAGTAAATCACTATTAGGTGACCTTCGCTGGATTAGTTATCACTCTCACCAGTTGATCTCATTGAAAATTCTGCAAGAGCAGAAACATACAAAGCCCACAACTACAAAACAAAATAAAGTTTCTAAGCAATGCAAATGGCAAAATTTGTAACCTATTTGAACAGCATCCTCTCCCACCACCACCACGAAAAGAAAGAGAAATTAAATTAGACCAGTAAAATGTGTTCCCTACTTGAAGGAGGCTATTTCATGCGACTAAGCAACACGCATTTTGAGCAGCAAGGCAATCGTTAGAGTTATCAAGCTGCATAAGTTTGTCATTCAACGCCTCATCTGTAAAATGGACCAAATTTGTCAATGCAAGCTAGGAGAACAAACTTTGCATAATATATACATATATATAAAGCAAACCCAATAAAAACAATAGAAAAACAAATACATATCAAAGGAAAAAATCAATACTGGATTCACACAAGATATCCATAGTAGCCAACTGGCTAATTTAGACCATATTTGTGACAGTATATTCTAGCTTGCATCTTAGGACATAACAAGTGGAAACATTTCATGATTGAAAAGTTCATATGGACCCATATCAATTTTGAAATTGATACGACATGCATATACCAAGAAATTTTAACTTGATACTACATGCATATGTATGATATGGAAACTCGTTGGAAGAGAGAAAAGAAAAACCCTCTTCAGTCTCTGTAATCATATCTAAATATATAAAAGAAAATAATGGCTTCCATGCCATATGAACTCACAAAAGCCCTAACTACAAACTGAATGCCTGACTTCTCATCCTTCTCCTGAAATTTATCATTCTAAAGAATATTCTGACTTGGATGACAAGTGTAATGATGGTGAAGATAAGTTTTGTAGATCGCAGTAGATGTTTCTTTTCGACTGTAAATCATCTAAAAACATTACGCCTTACAATTGCTGAAAATCTTATGACCTTTGGACAGCAGAGAAGCAAGGATTGCAAGTCCTGTGCACTAATTCTATGTATCATTTTGTATGAGATCAAGGATTCTGTACATATGCGAACATAAAGGATAAAAGCAAATCCAGTCGTACCTAGATGAGTTGTGAACTTGTGATGAGGTAAGAAGTGCATAAGCATGGCAAGTTATAGCCCACCACCAATACTCTATTTAACATGGAGCAATTGGTAATCAACACATTCTTAGTTCTCAGATCCTCTGAGACAGTCTTAGTTCAGATACCAACAGTCCTTTTCCGGATTAGTTAGAGGCAGATCTTCTCATGATTCAAGTACGAACATATAAATTGAACAGTCTAATAGCTTTTCACATAAAGACACATGTATTAGCTTTCCCTAACGATTTGCATACAGAAGTCTACAAGCATGCACATCAAGAAAGACCTGATTTCTCATTTTCCAATAGGCTTTTGTAACATGGCCCTTCACAGTATTGAATTCTATTAACTAAACTATAAAATTAAATATTTAGTACATCCAACCACTTAAAGGATATAAAGAAAGTTATCACAGAATCAGATATCACCAGTACTAATTCCTAACAATTGCGCAAGATAACAGTCTAACTGACAGAACTTCATGGATTTAGTAGTTCCGAGCAGAAGAAGAGTATATATTTCATAAATTAAATTCGGATCTTTTTATCTGATCATAAATTAAATTTGATATGATATACCTTGCGCTTCTTATGCTTGCCCATTCCACCACGAGCACTACTGAAGCTTGGCGTCTGCTCATCATTCTCATCTTCCAAGGGTAAAGTTTTAATTTCATCATAAAAATTGTCCGTCAAACCAAGCAACCTGATAGAAGCAAGTTAAGAACAGTCAGCCACTGACAATTTCACAGACAAATAAATTTGACATACTTAAAAAGAAAACCATAAAATCGATTTCTAAAGTGTGCATACCCATTTCTTGACTTCTTTAAGTGTTTCTCCCTCTGTTTCTCCTTCTTTGTAATAGGAGCACGAATAAAAAGCTCCTCTTCTTGCCGTGCACGTTCCTCCATCTTTGCCCTGTATCTGGCTAATTCTCTACTTTCAGCTCCAACACTTTCTACAATCTATAATTTGACATCAACAAAAGGCAATTATGAGAACAATAAATCCAGCATTCATGCCTGGCAACCCACAAAACTGACCACACAAACCTCTTCAGGTCTCCCCTCCAAATCATCCACCAGTTCCCTCACAAAAGCACTTTGCCTAGCTTGTCGTAGAGTATTCTTCTCCTTTCTCAATGCATTTCTGTCCTGTTTTGACAACTTATCTTCTTCCATAGAAGTTGGGGCAAATTTGGGGGGTCGATACACATCAGTACCATCCTACAATACATAAAATAGAAGACAAAACCTTTAAAACGGTTCAGTACATGGAAAAAGAGGAATTCAAATATCGTGCAGATTTGTATTTCACCTTAGAAGTCACATCTGCTTTGCTAACAAGCATGTCAGGATTCGGGCGATATTTCAATAAATCATGTGTTTGAGGCACATCCGATTGTGATTCCTTTTCACTTGGACGCGCATTCTCAGTTGTGCTCACAGTAACCTTTGTGAGCTTCTCAATTTGGTACTGGAGCTTCTTGTCAATGGGTCGAATCTGTTGCAAACAAACAGGTGATAATTGATTAATGAATGATTACACAGGTGACTAGAATGACAAGAAGAAACAAAAACAAATTCCCAAAGAATCAGACCTTTTCCAGAAACAATCTTATCTCCACAAGGCTCCGGACAACGGGATGTCCATTGATTGGGAACCCGTTAGCCTTGCGAAGTAAGTAATAAACAAGTGACTGGCAATAGTTTAAAAGCAGCAAATGCTTGGCTTCAAGATAGCTTATCCCTTCTGTTGTTGGATAATGATTTGCTTTCACCTGATACATTTGATACATTTGACATGGAGAAGAAAACAAGAAAATGAATTATGTGACTTCTGGTGAAGCATGCTTAATATACTAGCATCCCAATTGGGATTCCTATATTCTGCAATTGTTTCAAAGAAATACTGTTGCTGCAAAAAGTAGAGAAATTTTTTTAGAACAACAAGCTTTCTTGTGGAATAATTTCTTAACAAAGAAACTGCCAGCCCTTGCATTAAATTTAAGCCTCAACGGAAGCACCATCACTGTAGAAATAATTTCCAACAACTTACAAAGCAGCATAAAGTTTTAGAATTTCCACCAAAACAAACGGAGCTATAGTGAAATTACAATGACCATAGAAACTGGGATATGTCTACCTTTGCAGTTAAAGCTTGGACTTTGAACCTCACATTATCTAATCCTTCCTTCATTTCTTTCAACACAGCAGCAAGCTGAGGAGCTTCTCTAAAAGCAGAAGCAATAAAAATAATATCGAATCAGACAACCAAAACCTAATTAGCATAATTACACCTTCACAAATTTAACTTACTTCTTTACTCTGTCTTCGTAGCTTGCGCTTGATCCTGAAGTTTCCTCCATGATTTGAAGCTTCTGTTTTCTATGCAACCGGTGGAAAAATAATTAGAAGCTTTGGTGTTGACATTAACTCAGGATACTGTAATAGAAAATTATGAACATGCCATTTACGAATGGGGCTCGTTCAAGAATTTCATCACCATGCAAGCATAGCTGGTAACTATACTAAAAAAAACAAACCTTTTACAGTCCATAAATCAAGTAGAACCTCACGTGTCCCAACTTATTATTTTTAATATTGTTGCAGATATGGTGTGATAAACCAAAACCAAGGAGTAAAATTTCGGTTTCGAGGAAATTTTCGATGGAAATTTCGACGGAAATTTTCGTAGAAATTTGGTTTAAAATTTCGATTTCGACAAAATTAGATAAAAACGACGGAAATTGTTATCAAAATATGGAAATTTTGAATGAAACTTGACCATATGCTTATTTAACATATTATCTACTATATTGATAAAAAACATTGAAGAAACCAAATTATATAGTAAGTTTTATGTAATATAAGATGAATATAGCATTGGTGGTAAATACTGTTAAAAAAATGGGTGACTAATTAATAATTATATAAATAACACCTCAAATTTATTTATATTACAATTTTAAATCATGAATTAAATAAGTATTCAATATATAATTGACATATATGATAAGATCATAATATATATGTAAGATAGGTTATGCGGCTTATGCCCATCCAGATCAAAAGTACTTGATCCAATGAAATTCAGTCATATATAATAACACATATAATACCTGATTCATATCTAGAATTGCAATAGATATGGGAATTTAGACTTAGACACTTAGACTCATAAACCCAGCAAATTAAACATTTCAGTGGGAAAAAAGGAAGTAAAAAATATATAAACGATAAACCCAACCGTATAACAGATTAAAAAATAGCTTCTGTTTAGGCAAGGAATCATCTCCTTAAGTGCTTAATTTGTCTCCAAAAACGAAGGCAGTCCCAATTTTAATGTGATTTAACCAAGAATCATATGGGTGACAAGGTGACCACCACCACAAATGGTTGTGTCAACTTCTAATCTCATGGAACCATGCATGGTATCTTTCTGCCTAATCAATAATTCAACTGAAAAGTTCCATTTGTTCTATCTGATGTGCAGTTTATCCAAAGGAACCATTGCAATCATATATCATAAAAGTTAAAAACTTAAAGAGGAAATTAAAGAGGAAATCACTTTCATCGTGCATGAATTTGCCAGTAAACGTCAACATAAGAATATAAGATATATAGAGCAAGACTGTTTCGGATAAGTCAGAAAACATAAAACTCTTTAAACCCAAATTAGAAGAAAAAAAAAAGTAACAAAATGTCATAGTTTCTTTCTGCAACGCAATCATCACAGTCCAATCTTCATAAAAAAATTTCTCGAGCTGATCAACCATTATATTACCCAGGCTACCCAGCACAAAAATCGAGCAGCAAAACCAAGAAATAGACATATATGATATATTTCATCCAAAATCGAGCAGCAAATTGAACAACCACTAAGAGTACCGAGTACCCACCCGCCGTTTCTCCAAAATCGATCACCCACCCAGTCGAGATTCTGGGTCTATCTGAGAAGACAACCACTCACGGTCGGAGGCCAGCCGCTGTCGCAGGCGGAAAAGACAGAGTGAGGAGAGAGAGAGAGAGTCACGCCGCGCCGGAGAAGGAGACAACTGGGAGAGATCCGAGTGCGCAGGGGAGAAGAAGACAGAGAGAATAGCTGAATAGGTTGAGATTTGAGTGTGTGGATGAAAAAGAGGAAGAGATCCGAGTGATAAGGTAAGGCTGCACAGTGAAATTTTTTATGTTCACTGCGAAATTTCGGCAAATTTCGTAGGAATTTTACAAAAATGCATGTGAGGGGGATCGAAATTTCGCCGAAAAATTACCGAAAATTAAGGGTAGTGTGATAAAATTTCGGGATCCCTAAAAAACGAAAATTTCGCCGAAATTTCGCCGAAATTTTCGAAATTTCACTCCTTGACCAAAACATAATAATATCCAGAATTGATAAACTTTACTAATATAATTCTGATATTTTGAACAAAGATTGTAGCTTCCAAATATAACAGTAACTTAAGTACCAGCTAACTATGAAAAGAAAAAATCAAAATCAAAACACACCCAAAATAAAAATACAAAAAGAAAGCCTAAATTCGAAGAAAAATGCAAAACCAGCAAACACAGTGAAGATTTGGTTGGTTTTGCACGGAACAAACTCAGCAAAAAAAAAAAAGATCCTATCTTTAATCTTCAAATACAATCATAGAAGGTTCGTTTGGGTTTGTTTTTGTGTACCAAACAGACAGAGCTGAACAAGCACAGGTCTTTTGCCCAATCTTTGTGACGAAAAACAACAACAAAACATAGAGCTTGACGGAGAGAGAGAGAGAGAGAGAGAGAGAGAGAGAGAGAGCGTACCTGAGTAAGAGGGGCTGTGGCCTTCGAGGAACAAGAGGGACCGTAAAGAAGAGGAGGTGCAAGAGAAGTAGGGTGTGCCAAGTGCTGTTGTGTTTGCTTTTTTTTTTTTTTTTTGTTTCTTTTGATTTTTGGCCAAATTACACTTTTTGGTTTCCATAGTTTCTCTTTTTTTAATTTTATACCTGTGGTTTCAATTTTGATCATTTTAGTCCTATAGTTTAAGAATAATGTTATACTTACTACATTCTTATACTATATTTTTATATACGCGTCATTATTTTATTGGACAAGGTTTTTCTTTTTCTTTTTGAATTTTTGTTTTTCTTTTTTAGTGTTCAATGTATGAATGCCATGTAAATTGACACATAAGGTGGTATGAAATTATGGTATAAAAATGTGGGATGTCTAGCATTACTGATAGTTTAAGTTACACTTGCAATTTGGTCTCACTCCCTAACTCCGTCAATGCTTAAGATGGAAAAGTGACGTGGCATGGGCCTTTTAGACATATCAAATAGTCATTAACTTTAATCATATTTAACCTAAATTAACATATGGAAATACATTAAAGGTAGAGTAAGAGAGATCGCTGGAAGGGGGAAGATAGTGAGATAAAAAAAAAAAACAAAGGTTTAATTTGGCATATATGAAGGGTATTTTTGACTTTTGACGTGCCAAAATGGTTATAGAAGTAAGTTTTGAAAAGTTGGATTATAGAAACAATCTCTACTACTATTTGGGTTATAGGGTTGAATTTTCGAAAAGAAAAACATCATTTTCACATTTACAATAAAGCTTTATTACAAGTCATCCACTTATATTATGACACGGTTTGCATTTCACCATCCAAATTAAAAATTGAATCAATCTGCCACTTAAATTTAAAAAAATTTGCAATATCATGTCTCAATCTAATTCCGTCAATTTTTTTTGTCATTTTTAGGGGTATTTTCATTATTCCAAGCCTAATCTCCATCTTTACCGCCACCCCAACCTCTCCTCCTCCTCCTTTTTTTCTATTGGCCTCTGCATCAAACCTTCATTTTTTTTTTGGGAAACGCCATGGATCCAAGAAGTTTTCCTTCAACATTCTCATTTTTTGAGACCAAATTTTAAGTCCAGATTTGAACCTTAATTCGGGTTCTATATTGCCGCCATCGTCAATTCCAAAAGGAGGAGAGAGATAGAGAGAGTTGAGAAAAAAGAAGAAGGAGAGATTGGAGTGGCTGGAGGTTAGTGGTGGCAGTGGATATAAGGATTAGGCTTGCAATGAGGGCAAAACACATTATCTAATCCTTCCTTCATTTCTTTCAACACAGCAGCAAGCTGAGGAGCTTCTCTAAAAGCAGAAGCAATAAAAATAATATCGAATCAGACAACCAAAACCTAATTAGCATAATTACACCTTTACAAATTTAACTTACTTCTTTACTCTGTCTTCGTAGCTTGCGCTTGATCCTGAAGTTTCCTCCATGATTTGAAGCTTCTGTTTTCTATGCAACCGATGGAAAAATAATTAGAAGCTTTGGTGTTGACATTAACTCAGGATACTGTAATAGAAAATTATGAACATGCCATTTACGAATGGGGCTCGTTCAAGAATTTCATCACCATGCAAGCATAGCTGGTAACGTACTATACTAAAAAAAACAAACCTTTTACAGTCCATAAATCAAGTAGAACCTCACGTGTCCCAACTTATTATTTTTAATATTGTTGCAGATATGGTGTGATAAACCAAAACATAATAATATCCAGAATTGATAAACTTTACTAATATAATTATGATATTTTGAACAAAGATTGTAGCTTCCAAATATAACAGTAACTTAAGTACCAGCTAACTATGAAAAGAAAAAATCAAAATCAAAACCCAACCAAAATAAAAATACAAAAAGAAAGCCTAAATTCGAAGAAAAATGCAAAACCAACAAACACAGTGAAGATTTGGTTGGTTTTGCACGGAACAAACTCAGCAAAAAAAAAAAAAGATCCTATCTTTAATCTTCAAATACAATCATAGAAGGTTCGTTTGGGTTTGTTTTTGTGTACCAAACAGACAGAGCTGAACAAGCACAGGTCTTTTGCCCAATATTTGTGACGAAAAACAACAACAAAACATAGAGCTTGACGGAGAGAGAGAGAGAGAGAGAGAGAGAGAGAGAGAGAGCGTACCTTAGTAAGAGGGGCTGTGGCCTTCGAGGAACAAGAGGGACCGTAAAGAAGAGGAGGTGCAAGAGAAGTAGGGTGTGCCAAGTGCTGTTGTGTTTGCTTTTTTTTTTTTTTGTTTCTTTTGATTTTTGGCCAAATTACACTTTTTGGTTTCCATAGTTTCTCTTTTTTTAATTTTATACCTGTGGTTTCAATTTTGATCATTTTAGTCCTATAGTTTAAGAATAATGTTATCCTTACTACATTCTTATACTATATTTTTATATACGCGTCATTATTTTATTGGACAAGGTTTTTCTTTTTCTTTTTGAATTTTTGTTTTTATTTTTTAGTGTTCAATGTATGAATGCCATGTAAATTGACACATAAGGTGGTATGAAATTATGGTATAAAAGTGTGGGATGTCTAGCATTACTGATAGTTTAAGTTACACTTGCAATTTGGTCTCACTTCCTAACTCCGTCACTGCTTAAGATGGAAAAGTGACGTGGCATGGGCCTTTTAGACATATCAAATAGTCATTAACTTTAATCATATTTGACCTAAATTAACATATGGAAATGCATTAAAGGTAGAGTAAGAGAGATCGCTGGAAGGGGGGAAGATAGTGAGATAAAAAAAAAAACAAAGGTTTAATTTGGCATATATGAAGGGTATTTTTGACTTTTGACGTGCCAAAATGGTTATAGAAGTAAGTTTTGAAAAGTTGGATTATAGAAACAATCTCTACTACTATTTGGGTTATAGGGTTGAATTTTCGAAAAGAAAAACATCATTTTCACATTTACAATAAAGCTTTATTACAAGTCATCCACTTATATTATGACACGGTTTGCATTTCACCATCCAAATTAAAAATTGAATCAATCTGCCACTTAAATTTAAAAAAATTTGCAATATCATGTCTCAATCTAATTCCGTCAATTTTTTTTGTCATTTTTAGGGGTATTTTCATTATTCCAAGCCTAATCTCCATCTTTACCGCCACCCCAACCTCTCCTCCTCCTCCTTTTTTTCTATTGGCCTCTGCGTCAAACCTTCATTTTTTTTTTTGGGAAACGCCATGGATCCAAGAAGTTTTCCTTCAACATTCTCATTTTTTGAGACCAAATTTTAAGTCCAGATTTGAACCTTAATTCGGGTTCTATATTGCCGCCATCGTCAATTCCAAAAGGAGGAGAGAGATAGAGAGAGTTGAGAAAAAAGAAGAAGGAGAGATTGGAGTGGCTGGAGGTTAGTGGTGGCAGTGGATATAAGGATTAGGCTTGCAATGAGGCAAAACACATTATCTAATCCTTCCTTCATTTCTTTCAACACAGCAGCAAGCTGAGGAGCTTCTCTAAAAGCAGAAGCAATAAAAATAATATCGAATCAGACAACCAAAACCTAATTAGCATAATTACACCTTCACAAATTTAACTTACTTCTTTACTCTGTCTTCGTAGCTTGCGCTTGATCCTGAAGTTTCCTCCATGATTTGAAGCTTCTGTTTTCTATGCAACCGGTGGAAAAATAATTAGAAGCTTTGGTGTTGACATTAACTCAGGATACTGTAATAGAAAATTATGAACATGCCATTTACGAATGGGGCTCGTTCAAGAATTTCATCACCATGCAAGCATAGCTGGTAACTATACTAAAAAAAACAAACCTTTTACAGTCCATAAATCAAGTAGAACCTCACGTGTCCCAACTTATTATTTTTAATATTGTTGCAGAGAATACAGAGAATATAAGTTATCATGAAATATAGAATAAGAGAAAAGTGTATGTAAAAATATTTTATATTCATGTCATTCGGCAGATGTCTACCGAAAATTTCAGATCTATTCGGTAGATGTCCACCGAAATATTAAGATCCATTCGACAGACACCCACCGAACATATATCAATGTTTCGACAGATGCCCGTCGAATGGAACCAGCACAGTTAAATCAATATATTCATTCGACAGAGACCCACCGAATGACATTTGATATTTCGGAGGATATCTACCGAATAAATATAAATAATTCGGAACTGAACTACCGAATGAATTTGTAACACATTTCCAGCAAATTCTGTTCGGAAGTATACTGTCGAATATTTTGAAATAATTCGACAGTATACTTCCGAACAAGTTAAGAAATTTCGGTACACCAGTACCGAATGAAATTCGAAATCAGATCCTATTTTGCAGACACCCACTTTCAAAATCTCATTCTAATTTCTCTAAAATATCACATATCTGTGTAATTGGAAGGCCAAATATATATATTAATGCATTATACAACCCTAATGTAGGAATGTAGGAGGGAGAGAGTGACAGAGAGTGAGTAAGGGAGAGTAAGCAACCACCTGAAATTGCAGAGGAGGCCTCGGCGGTGGAGGGGAGGACCGGTGACGGCGGGGAGGAACGGCGACGGCGGGGAGGACCGGCGACTGGTGGCGTGTAGGCGGGGGTGGGGTCTGCGGGTAGGCCAGGGGGTGGGGTCTGCGGGTGGTTAACTGGTGGGGTGTTTGTTTGGGTGGGGTAGGTGGGTTTAGATAGTAAAAATGATGTATTTTGTGAAATAAGGGGTATTTCTATCATTTTAGGGTGGTTAACTCAGTAGAAATTAAAAAAATTATACAAGGGGGTGGTGAACTCAGCAAGGGTGGTCAACTCAGCACAAAATGGTGGTGTGCATAGCCCCCCCCATAAGTGAAGCCTAGCTGGGTCTTCAATAAGCATAACCCTATTGGGCCGGAAGAGAATTCTGGAACCACAGGCCCTATTACTAATTAGGCTGTTAAATGTCTCAGTCCTTTTAGGCCCCGGTCTAAATATTCGAGTCATAAATATTTTTGACTCAAACATGCGTGCATGTTAACCTCCATTGTTTGAGTACTTGTAAGCCAGTTGCTCATTGTTTAGCAAATTTTGCATTATCTAACTGTAAAACTCATGTTTGGATAGAGGAAGTTCCAATATGGCTTTCTCACCTCCTAAAAGATTAAAAATTCATAACACTTTTATAATAGGAGTGTAGTATATTACATAGATCTTTGGATTCAAAGTATGCAAGATTAAAAATTTAAGAAGCGTGTGACACAAATATTATGCTATCAGTAACCCCATTACCGGTCACAAACATGATAATCGTGGCTACACCGTTACCAATGTCATTAGGGCATGATTAATTGTGCTTTTTGAAACAGAATGACACAAATATAAGTTTGTGCTTGATCTGTAAATTTTTTTCTTGTAGTTAGCAAAAATGAAAGATAGTAGAGAATTCAAATCCTTAATTTATACAGGGAGATTGCATCAGAAAATTAAGATAAATATTAATAGGATAAGATCATATATGTAGATATAAAATAGTTCAATTGAGCCAATTAAAACGAACATGCATGTGGTGGAAACTGAATCACCACTGAAAAAATATTAAGATCTGGGCTATTTTCAGTTGCTGCACTATACTAGTTATAACTATACTTAATGCTTAGTATTTTCTTGAGTATCCAAAGAAACAATTGAGATTGAACAGGAATTAAGACTAACATTTGTATTATCGTTCTTGTTGTTGTCACATGTAGTGTTAACTGAAGATCTTGCAATGATTTCGATGGATTGGGAATGAGACTGATCTTGTGGTATTGTTGCTGGTTGTAGTTGATTCATCATCTTCATCTCCTTACTTTTACCCCAAAGCACCATGTATAATCCACACACAATTAGCAATCCTCCTAATATGCTGTCATGAACAAACACATATAGAAGTTAATATATAGTAGTAATTTCATATATACTTCATGCTATTTTCAAGCCACTACTTTATAGTTTCTCTTATAAGCATAAAATATAATTTTGTATTCATTAGTTGTATTGTCTTTCGTCATAAATATTGACTTGCACACATGGCATGGGGTTTTAATTATTGGGCAGATATATCAGCGATAATTTATACACACATTAGATTTTACTTAGAAAATCTAATTTTCATTCAATTAATATGGGTGTTAGAATTGATTTTGATTATAATCTTTTGATTATTGTGGGTGTTAGAATTAATAAAATTTAAAAAAAAACATTTAAAATAAAATAAAAGGAGTGCAAATGGAGAAAAGTAGAGTGCGAAATTCGCCTCCCATAATATATAGATACTTATCTATCTTTACTATTATAAAGACAAAAAGAGGTTTTGTGTTACAGGCTTCACAAAATATGAGATTTCCTAAAATAGTATTCATTTAATAAAACAGTCACATAAAAACAACCTAATAAATTAAGGCATAGTTGTAGAATACAAAAATTAAAATAAAATTTAAAAAATAAAAAAAGACATCCCAACACATTTTGAAGAGAGTAATTATAAAAAAAATGAAAACAAAATACAAAAAGAAAAAAAAAACATAGTGAAATGCCAATTGACACGTGTAGAGCACAAGCCCAAGAGGCTAGCTAGTACACTATTATAAAGCTAGAAAACCCCTTTTAATATTGCAGACTTCACCAATTTTTGAATTGTCTAAAATGCACTTTTATTAAAATAATTTGTAAATAAAAAATATATTTTTTTAAGGATAAAATTTTAAATTAAAATAATTAGGTATAAAAATAGAAAAGAAATTGCACACACACTACCCACATTCAGTTAAGTAGGTAGTTACTTCTCTGCACTTACAAATATAATTTTATTCAGTAAAATTGATATTGATAGTATCTTGATAATTTGGAGAAATATTGTTAAAGTTTATGTCAAGACTAGATGTATATATAAATTAACCAAAGGACTAGAATCAAAATTCAAGATGTTATCTAAGGATGAAAACTAACCACGTACCCCTAATCTTTTATCTACTATATAGTGTAGGGAATCCATGTCATGGGTAAGAATTGTTTCATTAAAGCAACTAGAATTAATTTGTGCTAAACTATTTTAAGGCATGCAATTTTGGAAAGTATATAGAACATTTATACCTTCCTAAGTTTAGCTTTTCATCTAGCAACAAAGACCCAGCAAGGGCCACCATCACAAGCGCAAGTGGGTTAAAAATTGATACAAACAATGGTCCTCGCATGCTTACGCACCATGAAATCAGAACCATCACGAGTCCAGATGTCCCGATTCCCTACATCACACAACTCAAGCGTTTGTGCATTTATGTTAATTTATATATATATATTGCTCGATATGCATACACTTTTAGAAGATATTAGCAGCTAATAGATAACACTTAATTTCTATTTATCAGAATAAATTATGTGTTCAAAACTCATGAATGCCAGTTAATTAATCAAAAATATAATAAAAACTCTAAATTGGTATTAATTAGATTTACTGACCATCTTTCTATAGAAATATAATATATTTAGCAGTAGTTTTATTTTTGTTTTAAGGGGATTAGTAATATATATCCATCATGAAGAGAAATTAACCGAATATGCAGCTGTTAGGAGTCTGACATCCCAACCCAACTTCCATTGACTCCAATCTCTCTCCAAGCAAAGTGCAAATGTGACAGACTGAATTGCTCCCATGGTAGTCATAAGAGCCGCGCTTGAGTAATGGCATGGGTATTCCTTCCCCATTTTCGCCTGCATGTACAACTCCATATGAATCGCAATTTAAATCAAACTATTACTTCTTGAAACGTAAAATATATACAAGCTAGATAAATATCTTTACATATACTACTTTGCACGTCAATCTAATCACATATCAATCCAAGCGTCGAACACTAGCACATAATTGCTAATCCCAATCCGTTTGGAAACCAGTATTTCATGAGGTGGATTTGGATTTGGATTTGGATTTGGAATCCTCAAATGTAATTCCTTATGTTAATTTGAATTCAATTTAAGGAATGAATTTAGATTTAGCCCAAATCCATGGATTTCACATAGCTTCTCAAATTAGGTATTTGAAATCCTACCACCTCGATCTCTCTCTTTCTCATCATCTTCGGCCATCATTGTCGGAGACCACCTCCGGCGACCACAGCCAGAAACTTTCCGGCAACCACTGCCGACAACTTTCCGACGACCCTCCGACCAAATTTTCCGGCAACCCTCCTGCCAACTTTCTGGCGACCTCCTCCGGTCACTTTTCCGGCCAATATATATTTATCATATATTGCAATATATATAAATTAAAAATTCTTAAATTGAAATCCTCTCATTTAAATTTTGTATCCAAATAATAGAATTTCAAATATAGGTATTTCAATTACATGGATTTCAAATGCATAGATTTGAAATCCAAATCCAAATTCAAATTTAAGAATCCAAATGGACCTTGTGATCGGTCCAATCTTTTCCTTCATCTTAAGCTCAGTTCATATATATTGTTTATGTAAATTTCTCTATAGCATGTATATTTGATCTGTTCATAGTAATAAAAATGCGAAGCCTTTACAATCACATGCATTTACCGACATTATTTATTACTAACAAAATATTTTAAACTGTGTGACAAGATAATATGTGATATATTCTGTAAGAGTGTAAGGTGCTATTGTTAAGGAAATTTGTTGAGATAAAAAATAAAAAAAAAATTTGTTTTGGTAGAGTTGAGATTAAGTTAATAAACCTGAACTATCAGCCACATTGCATATGTCATGCCACTCCCAAGAGACAAGAATAATCCCAACAAGCGGTTGCTAGAGTTACTGTGTGATGATGCCACGTGGCTGTTTTGATGCCCATGGTTACGTAATAGGTCAACATGGGTTGACCAGATGGCAAATTTGTGGCCTTTGTAGAACGTGAAGAGCATGGCCCCTCCTATTCCCACCAGTGTCCCCACCATTTTTGCTCTCCCTGCATGGCTTCTCAGTGTCAACTTCTCCATCCTGAGATATTAATTACCCACAATTAATATTACATAGATTCAAATTAATCGAAGACTGTGCAAAATGAAACTGACTCAGACAGCTATTAATTAACTAATGAATTTATGAATCCCACTTAGAGATGCAGATTAGTTTGAAAATGGGCAGAACCTAAAACATATGGCTATGAGGAAGGTCATGGCTGGAATAAGATTATTGAAGGCTGCAACAAATGTTGCTGACGTTAAGGCTATGCTCTCTACGTTTAAGTTTTGTGCCATTGTTGCCCTGCAATAAATATTAAATACAAGTATTAAAAATATATCAGAATCATCATGTTCTAGCCAAATAAGCTCATCAAAATTTAGACAAATGAACATAAATATTTATTAGAAATGAAGTTAATTTGGACCACAATATATTACATAGTAAAAAATAATTACCCAAATAATCCGCAGAGAAAAGCTTGAAAGAGTATAACTAAAGTAAGCTTGGGCCTGCTCTTCCTGTAAAATAAATAATAGTAAATTAGAAAAATCTCCTCCAAATTCATATTTTCTACACTAAAACCTATGACATTATTTGTTCATGTGTTAACCCCTTTGATTATTTGCTCACTCATCATTCTTTCTATTTTTTGATTTTTTAATCAATATATTTTAAATTTAGACTTTGTAAATTTCTTATATACCCTCAATCATATTTAAGACATTTTTTCCTTAATTGACTTTTTATTTTTGGTAACATCTGTATTTATTCTTTACAATTTTTTATGTTTTAAATGCTAATGATTCATTGTTGGACATTTTTTTTTAAATGTCAATCATGAATGCCCATGAATGATTTTTTTGAATTATATTAATAATTATAACAAATAAATAACCTACAAATAATTCTCATAAATAAATAATGAACCTAAATTTTTTTTTTTCTATATAAATAATAAATATAATGAACATACACACAATACCTACACAACTTAATGAACTTATATGAATTTAAACACCTACATTATAATGAACTTAGATAATTCTCAGTTGTGAGGAGTGCTCTAAAACTAACTAGTTAACAAGTTAATACGAACCTAACTATGCTTTTGGGACTACCACATAACTAATCTTATAATCCGAACCGTCAATTATTTAGGTTATACTTCAAAGATCATCATTACAAAAAATCAACTAAATCGAAAATCATTTAGCCATCTAATTGAGATCAAATAAATATACGATCAGTGTTTTCGATAAAAACATATAAATAGTTGTTATTATAATCAAATGACTAAATGATTTCCGAATTTGAAGATTTTTTTATAGGGATGATCTTTGAAATAGGGCCTAAAAAATAAACGGTTCGGATTTTGAGATTACATTGTGTGGTGGGCCCAACATGGTGGTTAGCTTTATATTAACTTACTAACTAATTAGTTTTAGAGCATTCTTGTCTCAGTTGTAGGTTGCTTATTTGACTCATTTATATATATATATATATATATCACAGGCCTTATATTAAGTGTTTTAATGAATTTTAGGGGATTCATTTTTTAGGAAAATTGGAGATTAATGGTAATTAAAGAGTGACACAATTTGAAAACAAATATTAATTACATAATTTGTAAACATTAGAAATCTAATAGAATATTGTTATCCTACGTAGAGCAAGATTTTAAATATGAACTTTAACTATTAAAAGAAAAGTAATGGTGTTAGACTCTAAAAAAATGCAATTTAATCGACTAATATCAAAATCGCCCAATAAATAATTGATAATCGTGATGAGTAATACATATATATACATGATATGAAGAGGTTTCAATTAATTAAGTGAATAAATAAACAAATAAAATAGAAAACATGGATTAATTAGCTAGGAAGGAAGCTAGGGATGGAGTAAGTAACCTTTCAAGTATAAAAGCAAGAGGAAGCATAAAAGCTGCTGAGAAGGTGTTACGGTAGGCAATGAGGACGCTTAAATTCATCCCCGTATCTGCTGCCAGTTTGTACAATATGGTCTGTCCTGCATATACAATCTGAGTCACCACCATCATAATCACTGGCTTCAACCCCATCACTTTCTTCTTCGATCGATCTCCAGATCAAAGAGAGAGATATATCAAAGAGACAGAGACAGAGACAGAGAGAGAGATATCAGATGGAGCTAGTATATAGAGCTAGCTTGTTTGAGCATTAATTGCCATAGTGCTGGAATTGCTCAACAAAACACAGACGTATGTGTCTCATAGTTTGAGCATTAATTATTTTTAGGCTCAATTATAAATGCAACCATCAATTATGGGAAATATTTCAAATTGGTCAGCGAACAAAAAAATATTTCAAATTAGTACACTAACTAATAAAAAGTTACAAAATAGCACATTTGTTATGAATTCCATCAAGAAAGACAGTTAAATGCCACTTTGGACAACGATGACGTGGATTTTTTTAATAATGTGGTCACCAAATTTGCTATACATGGATTTATAATGTCATATTGAAAAAAAAAAACTACAAAAACTTTTAAACCTTTAAAAATAAAATAAAATATGACATTACTAATCCATGTAGTGTAAATTTAGTGTCTACATTATTCAAAAAATTCATATTAGCACTGTCTACACTAGCATTTAACGCCCTTATTGACGGAAATTGTAACGTATGTGCTATTTTGTAACTTTCTATTAGTTAGTGTACTAATTTGAAACATTTTTTTGTTTATGGACCAATCTGAAATACTCCTCATAGTTGGTGGGTGTATTTTGTAATTGAGCCTTATTTTTACCATAATAATGAATATGCATGACTGACTAACGTGTACTCTCATAGATGAAACAAACAGGCTACTGACTACTGGAAAATTAATGGAACTAATGACAGGGTTTCTGTAAATGAAGTTGTATGGTTGTATACTTCACTCAAAGTTCCAGATAAATTAAGGCTTAAAATGTAAACAACAATTTGAAGAAGTTCTTGGTGATTTTCTTTTCTCAAATTTGCTTATATCCAAATAAAGATTGCTTTTGTTTGAAGTTTATAATGGGCGACCTATACGTAATTAGGTATATTGCGTATCACTTTCGAGTTTGTCTTGAATCTTGTAATTTAATGTGCCAAACCAACTTAGATATATACATATACAGTAATGTTCACATGCTCACCATTAAGTCGAATTGATAACTTCTGAAGAAAAAAAAAAACAAAAAACAAGTTAACAAAAGTTTTCGTAACTTCATATTATATATAGATATTTGCAGTGGTCCTGACGGACTTAATTCATGCTATTTTTTTACCACAATGTTGGGATCAGATCTAAGGAATAAGGTATTTGTAGTGCAGTGCAGCAGTGGTAAGGGATTTTGCATGTTTACTACTGATGTGGATATAAGTTCTATCAATCATACTCATATTGCTCTTATTCAAAAATTAATGGAAAAACCGAAATTTGTTAATCAGTTCAGCGCGCTTATTAGTTTGTGTAATGTAATTTATAAGATTATTTCTAAAATCATTGTTAACTATTTAATTAGGGCCGTATTATAAAGCTAGAAGACACCTTCTGGTATTTTTGAATTGTCCAAAATACCTTTTTATTAAAATAATTTGTTATAAAATTATATTTTAATTTCTAAGGATAAAATTGTAAATTAAAATAATTAGGTAAAAAATAAAAAAGAAATTGCACACCCACTACCCACATATTCAGTTAAGTGGGTGGTTACTTCCTTGTACTTAAAATTATATTAAAAATATAATTTTATTTTGTAAATTTAGGGCCTATTTGGCACTGCTTCTTGAGTTTTAACTCAGTAACGCTTTTACTGGAAGCGCTTCTGCTAAGAAAAACAAATATATTTTTACAAAATTCTAAGTGGTTCATGCAAAAGTACTTGGAAATGCTTCATAAAGAAAGCACCTGGCAGGTGCTTCTCAAAAAACCCTTTAAAAGTACTTTTATATCCTAAAAGCACTTTTATTTATGTTTGCCAAACGCTACCAAAAGTATTTGTACTAATTTAAAAGCGTTTTTAATAATTCTAAAAGCAGTGTCAAACGGGTCCTTAATAATATCCACAAAAATTTGGGGAAATACTATAAAAAATATTAACATTTATAGAGTTTGTGTCATTAGGCTAGTACCGTAAAACCTCTCTATAGTAATAATGTTGGGACCATTATTTAATAGAGGTGTAGTTACAAAATTATGTTTTGCTTAGTCAGCCTTAATGAAAGTTGTATGGATACAAAATATTGCATAATAGTGGAGCATGTCAATTTCCAAGATATAGACACTGAGAAAAGAGAGACTATCTAGTCTTAAATAGCTAGTGTGGGCATGTAAGTAGTGGTTAGAAAGATACATAAAAGAGTCATTTTGAAAGTCGACTATTTTGCATTAATTGCTCTCTTTAATGCTTCTCTCTCTAAGTAAATTCTATAAATACATACAGTACAACCAATGCATATTTTTGGTATTATTGACAATTATTACTATGTGGAGTCAAGTTTCTTAAGATGAGACCTAAAAAAAATTATAACTTATTACAATGCGGAGGTTATTACTATTTATAACTGACCCAATTGTTGAGATCGAAATTTTTTTATGAATAGATAGAAGTTAGAGTATCACTATAAAAAAGGTTTTACTGTATGTATATAAAATGAAAATACTAGAATCAAAATTCAAGATGTTATTTAAGGATGAAAACTAACCATGTACCCCTAATCTTATATGAACTATATATTGTAGGAGTTCCAAGTCATGGGTAAGAAATGTTTCATCACAATGCCGGTCCTGAAGGGGGGCACCGAGTGCGACCGCCTAGGGCCCATTTTCAAGGAGGGCCCACAAGTTTTTTTATATTATATATATTTAAAAACAAATTTCTACTGTAAAAAAAAAAAAAAAAAAAAAAAAACCTATAAGCCTACTTGCCTACATAGGCTCAAATGGCCAAATCATTGATGTCAGTAGAAAGAACTACACGGAGGCCCAATATTAATGATCAATTAATTCAATTAATGTGATTCAGATTTCAAAAAACAAAAGTCTAGAAACTTTAAACTTACGTCTGACCCTTCATCCTTCTCTTTTCTCAAAGAAAAAAGAAGTTTTACAGCGATACAGTCTTTACACCTTCTGCCTTAGCGATAATGCTCTTGCTTCATTAAATAATAGATTTGAACAATTGAAGGTATTTTTGGGTTCTTGTTTAATTTAAAGAAGTTAACTGAATTAGATGACAATGAATTAAAAAATTGTTGTGTTAACTAAATTGGATAGTTGGATTTTATTGAAGCTAATGGAAAGAGTGTGATGTTGCTGCTATTTTTCTTTTATCAATTTATCATAGCTAATTTGAAATTATTATTGATGATTTTGTTTCTAGAAATATTAGAAGAAGACCTTTTGTTAATGAAAGTGTTATAATGCATTGATTCCAAATTTTCAATTGTCAATTGTTTTACGAAAGTTTTTTTTTTTTCTACAACTAAAATTAAGGGCCTAATTTAGATTTTCGCCCTTAGGCCTTCCAAAAGTCAGGACCGTCCCTGTTTCATCAATACGTAAAGCAATTTGAATTATATAATTTGTGTTAAACTATTTAGGGCATGCAATTTTGGAAAGTATATGAACCATGTATACCTTCTTAAGTTTAGCTTTTCATTCAGCAACAAAGACCCAACAACGGCCACCAACAAAAGTGAAAGTGCATGGGTTAAAAATGGGTAATCTAATTAAATAGTCTCTTTTGATACCATTTTTTTAACCCTTTCTCCCAAAATTAAGCTTTCCTAAATTTTTTTTTTGTGTGAAATGTCCAGAACGCCCTTCATATAAAAATCTAAATTTTTGTTATTGTAGTTTTTTTTTCTCTCTCTCTCTCTCTCTCTCTCTCTCTCTCTCTCTCTCTCTCTCTCTCTCTCTCTCTCCCCCTCCCTCTTTGATCGAAGGCTACAACAAGATCTGTACATATGTTAATTACCCATTTTGTGTTGTTGTGACAAAAAACAGAAACTTGTTCAACAGATCTGCATATGTTTATTACCCTCATCTGAGACTAACAAACCACAAAAAAACATAAGTGCACACAGATATATATATATCTCTGTCTCCATCCCTCCCTCCCTCCTTCCCAAGTCTCACCCATCATATCGCATAAAGATCTGTTTGCAGATCTTGTTTGCCCGCCATCCCTCTGCTACCATGATTGAGACTGATTCAACCATTGCTGGGCACATCAAGGCCCATGCATGCCAGATGCGACCACCCCAGAGGACGTTGTACCTGGAACACCTCAGCATGACGCCTCTTTGGCGGTCCCACTCCTTCTCCCACTTTCAGGCCCAGGCTCGGCCCAACTCTCTGCTGGAATATGCACTTATGCAAATCGTTTTATAAACGTATTGTGTATATTTCTAATATCAAAGGGCAAAACTTGTCTTTTATGTTTCATCCTTTATATACATATTATATCGTTATATATGTGTATATGCTTAAAAGAAGTCCATGATTTCATGTTAAAGGACTAATGTCCTAAAAAAACTAGGATAAGAGACTTATATCTCTTAGTTCTTGAAGTCTAAACAGTTCCTGGTTACAAGATTGATAACTGGACAATATCAATCCAGTGAAACCAACATGATCTATCTCTGCTTAACGTCTAAGATAATCGATCTCAGATTATCGGTGTAGAGACACTAGGAGAAGATCATGGAATACCTGTTATAGAGTATTGCACACACGTTAGTAGGAATTCGTTAAGTCTTGATAATACAACTGGTTTCTAGATTTGAGACGCTACAGTTGTCCTGTGCATTTAGTCGCTATGCTTTGACTGTATCATAAGGCTAGATTCCTAGAGTTTAGTCAAATATGTTGATTGGGTATAGTCACTGACGTATAGGAACATGTGTGTGTTCAATATAGGATCTATCACTCTTTGGACCTCCTAGTAATAGGGGAGATGTTTCCCAGAGACAACAGATGTTTAGATTTAGGAATCTTTGGCCAAATTACTAGATCATAGAAACAAGGTTTCATGGTCGAATATAATCTATATATAGGATCTATCACTCTTGAAATTTAAAAAGGCATTTGTTAGGATGAGTGAGGAAGATGAGAGTGCATATGTGAGTTGGTTTGGTGAAGAGGATGACGTAGGTGTAGCATTCGCCAATCCTAAAAAGAGGGTAGGACCACCAAAGGCACAAGATTGTAGCATTGCATCTGTGTTTATACAATTTTTAAAGGTCTTCTATGACATGACCTTAAAGATGAGTGTGTCTTTGACACCAGCTGTGCATGAAACATTCTATGACTTACTTTGCATTGACCAGGAAATTAAGTATTTGTTTAATGATGAGGATATGCAATTAGGATATGATGTTGAGAAATCTGAGGCACAATTGGTTTTGAATGATATGACAGTTGAGATAAGAAAGAAATTTGAGAAGTATTGGGGAATATTTATAAAATAAACCAATTGTTGATGATATCACCTATGCTTGACCTAAGATACAAATTGGGGAACTTGGCACATGTGTTGAAAAAATACTGCCTAGATGTAGAATTTGCCCTAAAGAAGAAAAATGAGATCCAAGCCATTTTAGTCAAATTGTTTGATGAATATGCAACTCCAACACCCCTAAGTGTAATTGCTAGTGTTAGTAGTGTCACTGGTCCAGTTAATTCAACTAGCTCTAGTGCTACTTCTAGTTCTTGGAAATGTTCTAAGGATGTTAGGGGAGAAGAAGAAGGTATAAAATGACTATGTCTTGGATGAATGAAGCTGCAGCAAGAAATGTGCAAGTGTTGGAGCATGAAGTTGATAGATATATCAATGATCCTATTGAAAAAGTCAATCCAATCCAAGAATTTGATATTTTAAAATGGTGGAAGCACAATTGGGTTAAATACCCTGGCTTGACAGCAATTGCAAAGTACATCCTTGCAATTCCAGTTATCACAGTGGCTTCTGAGGCATGCTTCAGCACATGGGGGAGGGTAGTGAACTCATTTCGTGCATCTTTGACCCCATATATGGTAGAGGCCTTAACTTGTTGTCAAAATTGGTTAAGGTCCGATGACATCTCCAAATTGCAATATGACCCAACCATTGAAAAAATGGAATTTTATGAGGAACTTGAAGTAGGTACACTTCCAATAAAACTTGAAACTATTGATCACTTCCATTTTTATGTAGTTGAAGCACTAATTTTTGTCATTGATCTTTAACTTGCCCACTTTTGATTTTTTTACAGAATTCTTGAGTTAGCCACTTCCAATAAAACTGCTTCTACAATATTTCAGTCATGAAGTCTTGAAGAACTTAAAGTGTAAGTGAAACATGAAAATTGTTTAAGTAAAACTGATTGATTTGAAACTGTTTGAGTGTTTGTTTTAATGATATGGCATGATGTTGGTAATTTGGTATGAACTATGGGAAATGACTTATGAGTAAATTGGTTTGATACTTTTTTGATGCAGGAATGCTCAAATGAATCCAAGGATGCTGCTGGCTGGTCCAAGGAATCTAAGGTCCAAGGATGCTGGTTGGTTAACTTGGTTGGTTGCTGTCTAAGTTTTAACTTTTAAGTGTTTACTGTTTAGTTTTTTTTATTTTATTTTAAGGGTTTGTGACTTCATTAACTTGTGTATTTGTGAACCTTTGGAGTTTGGAATTTGACAATTTGGGTTTATAATTGTAAGTTTGTAACTTTGTTAGTTTTTTTGCTTGTAACTTTGTATTTGTAACTTGTACATACTAATGTCCTAAGTTGTAATCTAATTCTTAGTAACTTGTAAGTTCTAAGTATCTTATTTTAGGCTTTTAAGTTTTAAGTTTTAGCTTCTGTTTAGTTGTTTATTGTTTAAGACTAATTTTAAGTTATTGTGAAAGCAGGTTTTGAGACCCAAAAACCATTTGGGCCAAGACTAATTTTTCCACTTGTGCTAAGGCTCAGCACCGTAATACAAACACCGAACCGTACAAGTGTGGTTTGGTTCAATTTTTTTATTGATTCTGCATAGCACTGCATCGTGGTGGCTACTCTAGTGCAGTGTACAGTTCTAGAGGTGAACCGCACCATGCCCACCCCTACCTGAATCCTTGTTCCTCTTGAACACCTTCAAGCCTCTTTCTTTCTCTCTTTCCTTCTTTCTTTCTCGTTATTTCAGAATAAATGTGAAAAGAGTTTGTCTGAATGAAGGTTGGTTTATAAAGATGAAGTTGTAGCCGTTGGAGGGAAACTAAAGAGTCACCTCTTCATGTTTCTGTTTTTCGGCGTGGAAAAGTATTTAATGAGAAGGCTTTGTCAGGTTTTGGCTTCCCAAGAGGGCTTTAATTGGTTGTCCACTCTCTTAAGGCCTACTTAAGTAAATAATTAACCTATTGGATTAAGCTTAACAACCCATTAACCAATCCAAGGTATTTCCTTGTTTTTAATCCACCTAATTAAAACTCATCATTATATTTTCCTCTTTTATTTTCACTAATTCGAAAATATACTCAACCTTACTTTAGTCATGATCACCATCTTATGTCTATCTTCCTTATCTCTTACTCAAGCAATCTAAGATTCTTACCTAAGTTACTAAGGTCGGTCACCTTTAGGGTTTTCGAATGTCAAAATCCTCAACCCTTTAGTATTTCTATTATCATGCAAAAAGCTTAAGCATATAGGAAATCAAATAAGAACATATAAGAAATCTGAAAATCATAACTAAGTAAATAAAGCTTTTCTTAGTTACATAAAATCTTATTCCTTGGATAAGTAGTTAAGTATCAAAAGCCATGCATGTGTAGCCATGCATTTGTATTTTGAAAGCAATTTTTAATGTTGTTCAAGTGATTAAAACTTTGAAGAAAATTGATCATACTTGGCATACTTGCATTTTAGAAATAATTGGACAAATGTATATAAAAATTTCTATAATAACCTTGTTTGTGAAATAATCCACTCTTTAAATCTCATAAGTAAATGATTAGTACTAAACTAATTTAATTAATCTAACAACACCCTTAACCCAAAATCATGAAAATTTGGGGTGTTACACTCATTGACTGAGTTTGTCAATATGTTGGTAACGACTAAGGAATCAATTAAAAGAAACAAGCTATAAGGGAATGTGCTAGCTGTTGTGTAGCCATCCAAGTCCAAGAAGAAAACCAAGTCAAAGAATAAGGGCAAATGTGTTGACTTGAAGCCAAAGAGCAAGGCTTGCTCTGTGTTTCTCATTGATTTTGCAATTTTGCAAAATCAAGCTCCTCACCTCCACTCTAATGCAACAATCGACGATGAAAGAAAAATTAATGCTTTAAAGTATTGGTTTTGAGTTTTGTTGGTAATCAAAGTTGTGCTTAAAAATGAAAATTGGGTGTATGGCAGCTTATTCCTCCTGCTAGCTTTTTGGCCTTTTTTCACTTTTTGTTTGTTTGTTTTCTCTTGGGGTTTTTTTTTTTTTTTTTTTTTTAACGAAGTTAGATGGTTGAACCATATGGGTCAATGAAGTTCACTAGGAAGATTAAGGGAGGTCGGCTCTAATCTGAGGGAGGTAGAGGGCTACCAGAGAATTTTTTTTTTTTTAATGAAAATACCTCAATATTGGGTGGTGGTGGTCATGTGTTGGCGTCAGATGGTGGTGGTTATGGTGTTAGGTGGTGGGGGTAATGGTGTTGGGTGTGTTGTTGGTTGTGATGTTGAGTTTTGGTAAGGGTATTTTTGAGAAACTTAAAGGGTGTAGTAATAAATTTTGTAATTTTAAATTTAGTACCGGGTATAAAATGTTTGTTGAGACTACTTGTAAAAAAAATTGGGTCCAAATAGTGGCACTCTTAGGGCCTGTTTGTTTCACCTTTTTAACATGGATTGGCTTAGTTAAGACTCTAAGCCCATGTTTGGTAAGCTTGAGATTAAAAAAAGTGGGGCTTAGTGAATCCCCTCTAACTTAAATGAACCTTCTTATGTGGGCTTAGTGAAACCCATGAGAAAATTGAGGTTTAGCTAAGAACCTCCTTGCTTGTACTACCTAAGACGCACCCTACCCGATTGCATCCATCCCCAGCCCGTCCCTCGCTCCTCCCCCCAACCCACCCCACCCCCCAGCCCTATTGCACCCCCTACCCAGTTGCACTCCGGCCTGATCGCACCCTCCACCAAGCCCTCCCTATGTATCTCTCTCTCTCTCTCTCTCTCTCTTTCTTTCTCTCTCTCTCTCTCTTTCTCGAGGACGGGCTTGGAGATGAACAGGTGCCCAAGTCAGTGTGGGTGGCGATGGCAATTAAGTATTCGAGAAATGGGTATTTGGTTGAAGCTTTTCTTGTGTATTGTGACATGTTTTGCAGGCTAATCCGGCCGGGTAGTTTTGCGTTTTCGATGGCCTTGAAGGCGTGTGTGGATTTTCCAGAGTTGAGGGTTGGCAGAGCAGTCCATGCCCAGATTGTGAAATCCGACAAAAAGCCCGATCAAGTGGTGAATAATGCTCTTTCTCCTGGGTTTGTTTGAGGTAATGTAACCATTTTGAATTCAATGTCAGGTTTGACGCACCCATTTTGCTGCAAATGCAAATGGGTGTAGAGAGAAGAGAAGTGCAGACATGAGAGAGAGAGAGAGAGAGAGAGAGAGAGAGAGAGAGAGAGAGAGAAAGAGAAAGGAGGAAGAAAAAGTGATCGGCAGCGAAGTGGTGGGTGGTTTGGATACTGACTGTGGGTAGGTGGGAGGAAGAAGACACGGGGTTTAGGTGGGAGTTTTGGTTGATCAATTGTTTTTTAGTTTTTTAGCTTTATTCCTCAAAGTGTAAAAGATAAATTTTTATTAAAAAAATAAAATGCAGATAGGTGGGGTATTGGTTGATTAATTTTTTGTTTAACTTATTAGTTTTATTTTTAATTTAAGTTAAGTGTATGATATATAGTTTTATTAAAAAAAATTATTTAGAAATACTTTTCTAAACAAACTTAGAAATAGTTTTTAAAAGCCTAATAATAATTATCAACTTATTAGTCATGCACTGTACCAAATATAGGACAATACTATTTTTATTATCCAGCTTGTTAGTCCTGCACTGCACCAAACATAAAGGCAGTTCTTAACTAGCTTAACCCAAGCTAAGCCAGTCCATGCTAGTCCCTATAGGTAGCTCATATCAAGACAATTCTGTGAAACAAACGAGGCCTTAGGATTGTGCTAGATTGGATTGGTGGAGTACCTTAGTGTTCTGTGCCTAATTAATCATTTTATTAATGATCGGACTGAATTATAATCATTTTATTTTTTAAAATAATTAAATATAATAATGATCTAATTATTTTAAGGGTTAATTTTATTTATATACCTCAACTATACATTACTTATCAACTGGGTACCTCTGATTCAAAAACTTTCATTCGGGTACCTCAACTTCACTATTTCGTCAACTAAGTACCTCCGTTAGTCTGACCGTTAGCTGCTGAGTTGGCGCTGACACGGCATACGTAAACCCCACCACTAAATGTTGACTTGTCTTTTAGAAATAGCCACATGTACAAAAATTAATAAAAAAATAAAAAAACCCATTAAAATTATATTAAATAGAAAAAAAAAAAGACAAAAAAGAAAAAACCAGCCCCCCTGCCCGACTTCACCTCCCTACCCAGCCCCTTCCCCCCTTCCTCCCCTACCCATCCCCGCCATTCCCACCACTCCACCCCACCTCACCTCACCTCACCTCACCCAGCCCTTTCCCTCCCCCTAGCACCCGACCACCAAACCAGCGCCGGCGACCCACCCCATCCCACCCATCCCCTCCTTCCCTCCCCCCGCTCCAACCCACCCCTCCCACCCATCGTTCCTACCCACCCCCTCCCTCCCCCCCGCTCCGACCCACCCCATCCCACCCAGCTCCTCCCTCCCTCCCTCCCTTCCTCCCCCCGCTCTGACCCGTCCCCTCCCTCCCTCCTCCCACCCACCCACCCACCCAGTCGCACCTCCCACCCACCCAGCCCAGTCCCTCCTCCTCCACCCATCCCGCCACTAGGTTATGATTTGATTTTTGACAAAATAAAGCAGCAGTTGTTTGAGATGAGAGTTTGGGATAAAGCAGCAGTTGTTTGGGATTTGATTTTTGGATTATGATTGACGATTTTGGTTTTTTTTTTGTTGGTTTTTGTTTTGAATTAGATTAATTGCTTACTGGGTTTTGGTTGTTGTGGCTAGAGAGCGGGAGGTGAGAGAGAGACGAGAGATATAAGGTTGAGAGGGGCTGGTTGGGGTGGGTTGGGGACGGGGGCTGGGTGCGGGGTGGACGGGGTGGTGGTGGGGAAGGAAGCCAAGCTCGTGGAGCAGCTAGCCGTTGTCGTCGAGGCAGGAAACCGAGCTCGCGAAGCAGCTGGAGTGAGAGGGAAAAAGAGTGATAAAGAGAAAGAGATAGAGTGAGAGATAGAGAGATGCGGCCGGGAGAAGGTTGCTGACGCGGGGGAGGGGGTTGCTGGCCAGTGGCCGGAGAGGGGGAAAGAGGTGGGTGGGTTGGGTCAGCGATGCGACAGAGGGGGAGGGATGAGAGTTTCTGTTTGCCTTTTATTTTATTATTATTTTTTTTTTCAAAATTCAATAATTTTTTTTCTATTTTATATCATTTTTATTGATGTTTTTATTATTTTTTGTTCATGTGGCTTTTTTAAAGGCAAGTCAACGTTTAGTGGTGGATCCGCGTGTGCCATGTCAGTACCATGTAGGCATTTAACGGTCTTCCTAACGGTCAGACTAACGACGGAGGTACTAAGTTGACGAAATATTGAAGTTGAGGTACCCGAATGAAAGTTTTTGAACGAGAGTTACCTAGTTGATAAGTGATGTATAGTTGAGGTATATAAATGAAATTAACCATTTTTTTAATATAGTTTCAGTGACTAATAAAGATTAAGAAATCAAAAAATTAAGAAATCAAAAAAGATTAAGAACAAACCAGCCGATCCATCCCACGCCATCAAACCATCAATCTAGTAAATCAATTCCACAAAAGTAAAGAAAAACCGGTAGATCAATCCCAAGCCACCTTGGTACAGTAGAGAGAAGGAGATTGAGAGAGATTAATCCCAACCCGGTGGATCAGTCCCAAGCCACCTCATCCAGCCACTCTCTCTCTCTCGTCGCATCTCCCTCTCTGTCTCACTCGCCGTCGTAGATAACCGAGAAATGTTGCGGTTACGAGCATTCCGGCCGACGAATGAGAAGATCGTGAAGATTCAATTGCATCCCACGCATCCATGGCTGGTCACCGCCGACGCCTCCGACCACGTCTCCGTTTGGAATTGGGAGCATCGCCAGGTACCTCTCTCTCTCTCTCTCTCTCTCTTCCTCTTTCTCCAGCTTTCCATTTTGTTCGCTTGCCTGTTCGGTGTTCAACTCTGCTGGATTTTCTCAGGTGATCTACGAGCTCAAAGCTGGTGGCGTTGATCAGAGGCGTTTGGTCGGCGCGAAGTTGGAGAAGCTAGCCGAGGGGGAATCAGGTACTGAATCATCAAATTCAGTTCAATTTTGGCGCTGGTTATAAATTTCTAATACCTAATTATAGAAATCTAAGTTGCAGAGTACCTAAAAAAAGCTTTTGTAGAAACATTTTTCAAATTCTTGCGTCTTCTAACTAAACTTACATCTGAACATTTTGCTTGAAAATCAATGCACAGCTCTTCAAGTGACCTTGGATGTTGCCGTCTTTTAATTATTTTGTTTGGTATCTTTAGCGGGAATTTTGACCGCATATTATGATATTTGCACAACAGGATAGCTAGTGTGACTCAGTAATTATTTAAGATTTCCAGACTTACACCGGTAAACCAAAGAATTCCAGCACATGTTATTCGTTTTTAAATAAATTTTGTGTGTAATTTATCTTCTTAACTGTGGTTTTTGTATGTGGTTGATAGAGCCTAAAGGGAAACCCACAGAGGCCATGCGTGGAGGGAGGTAATAGACCACTGCAACTGCATTGTTTTTTGTTTTTATTCTTTATTGAAACCTAAACACACACTGAGGGCATATGGTTCCTTGAAGTGTTAAGCAAGTAAACTTCTATGACGATGATGTGCGCTTTTGGCAACTTTGGCGCAACCGCTCTGCAGCTGCTGAGGCTCCATCAGGAGTCAATCATGGTGCATCAGCTTTTAGTTCTCCTGCTCCATCAACTAAAGGAAGACATTTTCTTGTCATTTGTTGTGAAAACAAAGCCATATTTTTGGACTTGGTGACAATGCGTGGCCGAGATGTACCAAAATACGACCTTGACAACAAATCGCTTCTCTGGCAAGTCTAAGTTTTTCTTATTATATTTGTTAATTCACTGAAAGAAGTAGCATTTATAATTCCTCAAAGTTGTTTTTGTCTTCATGCAAATGACATACTTGGTGCTATCTGTTTCTTTCTTTCCCCCCTCTGGCTGTTGTAGTATGGAATTCCTTTCTAGAAGTGCTGTTGATGATGTTCCTCTTGTTGCTTTTGGCGGATCAGATGGTGTTATTAGAGTACTTTCAATGATGACATGGAAGGTTTGCATTTTTCCAAATTGTCTATCATGTTAAATATGAATATGAATGTCCATTGCTTTGTGTGATATATGCGTTTCCTGCAGCTTGTAAGAAGATACACAGGAGGTCATAAGGGATCCATATCTTGTTTGATGTCATTTGTGGCTTCTTCCGGTGAGGTAGATTTTTAGTTCTTAAAGATGAAATCAAGTTGCCTTCTTATATGTGTTTGTGATAGCTTTGTTTTGAACCTTTTTCCTTTTTCAGTCTTATTCTGAATGTTCAAGTACCATAGTGGGGTAGATGTATGATATTGATCGTACCTCTGAAGCTTCATAAAATGTTATTATCTCTTTGTTCTTCTTGCTCATTTTGATAGCCGCTTTGTGGAAGTAATTCTTCATTCAATCAGCAGCATGAGCTGAAAAGTGTGGGAATTGGGATGCTGGGAATGTGCAGATACGAATGCTCATGTGTTATAGATATAAGTACTATATATATGTGTGTGTGTGTGTGTGTGTGTGTGTGCATGCACACATGCTTTTAAGTGCTTCTATCTTCTGTTACATTCTCTTTTTGCTATATTTAAACTTGATTGCAGGCACTACTAGTTTCGGGGGCTAGTGATGGCTTGCTAGTAGTTTGGAGTGCAGATCATGGTCAAGATTCGCGAGAACTCGTACCCAAGCTAACTTTAAAGGCAAATATCTCCTTTTTATCACTTATTTCCCTAATTTTTGTCTGTCCACAATTAGAATAGATTACCGATGAATTAATTTATTCCATATTATTCTTTCTAAGTTATATGTGGTTCTCAAATCTAGCCTGATGGGTGTCGTCATTATATTAAAATTTATATAAGGACAATCTGACACCATGTTGGGTCTGAAACAGATCTAAGATGTCCAATATTGTGATTTTGAGACAATGTAACACCTTACCAGTGCCTAATGTTGTCCATCAGAGAAAAAAAGGTGACTTGAAGAAATTGGATTTTGATGATTTCTTTGTTTTATTGAATTAAACTTTTAGCTTCTCTATGGGCATTTTAAATATATTCCTTTTCGCGTATTTCTTCTTCATTGGGGGAGGGGGGAGTTTTGAGTTGATTGTAATATGTTTTTATGGGTGAGGAAGGAAGATGCTAACCTGGATTTGATGTCCTTCTCGCGATCCTACTTGTATTTTTCTTCCATTTTATTAATAAAGTATGTGTTTCTTATTAAAAAAAACCTTTGTTATTGAAGATCCATGAATTGACATATTTTTTTAGAGTTACTCTTTTTCAACTCTTTCATTTGTGTATGCATGAATGGTCGAAGCTTTATGCATGCACTTTTGTTTGATCATATATAAATGCAGTATAAATTCTCTTTCACTGAATTTGTAGAACTAATGGAGATTTGATTATATACAATTATTTTATGATACTTATAGGCACATGATGGTGGGGTTGTGGCTGTCGAGCTTTCTAGAGTGATTGGAGGTGCTCCACAGCTTATCTCAATTGGTGCAGATAAGACATTAGCTATATGGGACACAATTTCTTTTAAGGTGTTCTAATATTCAAGAAAAGACTCAAAATTTATTTGAAAAGCATTTCTCCTAACTGAATTGCTGTTGATGACTAGCATTTTCCTTCTTTTTAATTATATATTTTGTCTGCTTTTCTCTTTCAGGAGTTGCGGCGTATTAAACCTGTTCCAAAACTGGCTTGCCACAGTGTGGCATCGTGGTGCCATCCTCGTGCTCCAAACCTTGATATATTGACTTGTGTCAAAGATTCCAATATATGGTATGCATAAAATTTTCTTTCTAGTCGTATGCATTACAAATTTCCAGCGGTTCATTATTCTTTTTAGCTCTACAAGAGTAGATTTATGATGCTGACCAAGAAAAGTTAGATACATATTGGTTATGAGAACTGTGATAAAAATAATTTTTTTTTTTTTTTTTAGTTCTTTATGAAGGATATAAACGAGAATTGTTTGGAAATTTTCTTAGGGCTATCGAACACCCAACTTACTCTGCTCTCACAAGGCCGCTGTGTGAACTTTCCTCACTAATCCCTCCACAAGTAATCGCACCCAACAAGAAAATTAGGGTAAGTCACTCTTTATTTTATTTTATTTTTTTATGTTTAACTTTAAATAATTCATAGCAGATGTTTAAATCCAGGTTGTCATCTTTTAAAATAGGAAACCTCAGTCCATTGTTTGATGACCTATGGACTTGTCTAATGTCAAGAAATGCAAATGTTTCCCATTGTTGTATGGAAATATTTTGGTGGGCTTTTGCAAATGCTTTTCCTATTATCTTACATACCATTTTTTGTTTGGTTGGTCTCACATTTAGTTGCTGCCTAAGAAACTTCAGGGCATGGATGGTAAACATAGTTGTAAACTTCATTAAGTGAGAATCTTGTATAGGATGCTGATGCAGTAAGTGAAAGGCACCTTAGAATTAACAAACTAAATAAAGGATAAATGGAGACTCTTGAGTGACTTAGAAAGCTCTTGGGTAAACCATACTCCATCTTGACCATGCTATATGAGATTGTGGGTCTCTACAATTCAATTTACTATTATTGCACTGCAAATAGACATATAGCATGTGTTCAATATGACCCAGATTATTACTTGTGAATCATTCAAGAGTGGCGATGCTTCTATCTGACGCATTTTTGGACATTGCCAAGGAACTCCAGAGTTCTTGTCTTGGAAAACATCATTGCTTCTATTGTTCAATCTATATGGTAAATTATATAATTTGTTTTAGGAGCAAGTCCTGTTTTCATTGTGGTTTTTGTGTAATAACTCCATTGGGAGCCTAAAAGAAGCACATGGATTTTTGTTGTGTGTGAGACCTGCTTCAAAGTAAGATTAAGTTCCTCAATTATTAAATTAGAACTTAGAAAGCTGGAAATTAAAAAGAGAGCTTTGAACCACTTGCCTTGTACTGGAAAGAACATTAAATTGCAATGCAAGTAATGCACCATTTTTACAACCCTTTTAAAATAGTTCTGGCTTCATAAAATTGTCAAAGTCTGTTTTCAATATTCAGTGCTAAAATTTTGTCAAGTTACTTTCATAAATCAATTTCACTCATAAGTTGTATTGCAGGTATACTGTATGGTTGCACATCCTTTACAGCCTCACCTGGTAGCTGTTGGAACCAATGTTGGTGTCATTATTAGTGAATTTGATGCAAGATCTCTTCCAGCTGTAGCTCCGCTACCAACACCATCAGGAAGTAAAGAGCATAATGCTGTCTATGTAATTGAAAGGGAACTTAAGCTACTAAACTTTCAGTTATCCCAGACAGCAAATCCATCTCTGGGAAATAATGCTTCTCTGTCGGAAACAGGAAGGCTTAGGGGAGACTCCATTGAAACGTTACATGTCAAACAGATTAAGAAGCACATTAGTACTCCTGTTCCACATGATTCCTATTCAGTCCTTTCCGTAAGCAGTTCGGGAAAGTAAGTTGCATCAGGCACTGTAATTGCGGTTTGAACTACATTTGTTTTCAAGCTTTGTAGGGGCATTGTTAGATGATAGCATTAGTGTTAAATTCAATTAGTTATTCATTCATCTTGGGTTTATGCCTATGTAATGCATATCAATCAGCCTTTTTATTGAACATTCATAGCTGCAACCAATCAGTGCATCTTGTTTATTATGCCTATCTTCAACTTATCATGCTTTTTGGTCTATTGTTAATTGGAGCTTCAGTACTGATAATGGTAATGATTATTTCTACATATTGCAGGTATCTTGGAATTGTGTGGCCGGATATCCCTTACTTCTCTATCTATAAGGTTAGTGATTGGTCTATTGTTGATTCAGGCAGTGCACGACTTCTGGCTTGGGATACATGCCGTGACAGATTTGCTATTCTGGAATCTACATTACCTCCTCGAATTGCTGTAGTTCATAAGGGGGGTTCATCGAGAAAAGCAAAAGAAGCTGCTGCAGCTGCAGCACAAGCTGCTGCAGCAGCTGCTTCTGCTGCATCTGCAGCCAATGTACAAGTTCGCATCTTGCTGGATGATGGCACATCAAATATTTTAATGAGATCTATAGGTGGTCGCAGTGACCCGGTATTTATTCTGTTCTGATCGGTCTATCGTTATAGTCATTTTAGTTATGACTTTTCTTTATGTATTTTAAATGCAACTAACTGTGCCATCCACCATTTTACTCTTCCAGCTTGTAACATGTTTCTGATTCTATCCATGATTCTATTAGATTCTGTGTAACATGTATCATTGATGGACTTGTCCATTGAAGTTTTGGTGTAGAATGTGTAGTAATGCTTGCATGTTAGGGTTCCTTCTAACTCAAAATTATATCTTCTAGGTCATTGGCTTGCATGGAGGGGCACTTCTTGGTGTTTCATATCGAACATCTCGGAGAATCAGCCCTGTTGCTGCAACTGCTATTTCAACAATTCAATCTATGCCCCTGTCTGGATTCGGAAGTGCTGGTCTTTCTTCTTTTTCCACTTTTGATGATGGATTTTCTTCTCATAAATCTCCAGCTGAGGCTGCACCTCAAAACTTTCAGCTATACAGGTAAGGATGTTTTCTTTTTTCCCTTTTTCTTTCTTGTATTGTTGGCCATACAGGTAAAGATTATTGTGTGTGTTTCTCTAGTGAATTTGCATGTTATTCCCAATGGCCGATGCTCACCAAAAGAATTTGCATGTTATTTGTTTCATTTAAGTTACTAGGATATCATATTTCTTCATTCATTTATGGTTTATGCTAATGTAGATTTATTAGATATAGCTTTCACTTGTTGTGGTTTAGATAAGGTGAGTCAAGCTTTTGCCAACCTTACCCAATTAACTCCCGCGGTGTGTTTGATGGTTATAAAAATTTCTCACCACTCCTTAATTGAGGATGCTTGGACTTCTGCTTTCCAATAGTGCTTGCAGATAATGCTATTTTTCAGAGATTTATAAAGTTTTTAGGTTACTTGACTGCAAACTTGTCTTTCCTTCACCCTCCTGCCCATGTCAGAATAAAAGCGTTTCATGTTGATTGCTAAAGGGTGCTTAGGGCTGCATGTTTCATTAAATGTTTTTTTGAAAAGGTATATGAATATAAGATCTTGATAAGCTTTCTGTTTAATCTTGAGCAATTCTAAAATATGCAGTTGGGAAACTTTTCAACCTGTTGGTGGTCTACTTCCCCAGCCAGAATGGACAGCATGGGATCAAACTGTTGAGCATTGTGCTTTTGCATATCAAAAATACATTGTCATATCTTCTTTGCGCCCACAATACAGATACCTGGGTGATGTTGCAATTCCTTATGCTACCGGTGCTGTTTGGCATCGGCGACAATTGTTTGTGGTTACACCTACAACTATTGAGTAAGATACAGTAACTGTCCTACAACTTCGGTCTTTACATTTATAACAGGATTTTGGAGATAGATGAGAAGGGGTTTTTTTTTTTGGGAAAAAGATAAGTTATTAGATTTATTGTCAAAAAAGGAATATTGAAAGTTATACACACAAGTTAATAGAAGATCTGGATTTCTAGTAACTTGACTTTTTAAAAGCTTCTAAAACTACATGTGGACCCACTCAACAAACTCAAAATTGTCAAAATTGAAAACAATGCACAAAAAAGTTGATTCAATTCATGCATCATAGCCCTTGGTTGGAGAAAACTCAAACTCAGGTTTCAGAATGTTGAGGCATAACTGTGTATGAATTCAGGAAATTGGAACCTGAGTTAACTTTGCTTTTGGAAGTAACAAGACCATCATATGTATGTGAGTTATATGCCAAGTGTCAAGAAAGTTGTTGTCTTTCAACTCGATCTGCCTTGTCATGCATTATTTGGACTCCTTTGCTTTAGCAGATAAGAGCGAAGAATATGAATTGTAAATTGAATTGATACTAGGGCATTTGAAAATGTTGTAACACATAAGCTGTGCCTTTTTGTTATGCTGCACTTTCCAGATGTGTTTTTGTGGATGCTGGAGTTGCACCTATTGATATTGAAACCAAAAAGAGGAAAGAGGAGATGAAGCTGAAGGAGGCACAACAAAGAGCCATTGCTGAGCATGGTGATTTAGCACTAATTGCAGTTGATGGTCTCCAATCTGCTACACAAGAAAGGATAGCATTGAGGCCCCCAATGCTACAGGTAAAAGAGTTGCATTTTTTCAGTTTAATTCGGAGTTGGTGCCTTCAGTGAAAGCATCTGATATTTGCGTCAAGTTTTTTCTGGAAATTTCTATATGTCAATTTGGCTTAATTTTTATGGAATTGGGCATATGACTCATACAATAAAAGTTGGCTAAAATGGGAATATTCTGTCCCTTGGTTCTAAGAAATGAATTACTTATGGTATATTAAACTACTTATGAAAATTCCAGTGAACAATTTTTTATTGGCAACAAAATGACGTTTTTTAATTGACCATTTAAGTTTTGGTGTTCGATTTTTTACTCTTTAATCCATATTGTATTCTTCATCTTTTATAAAATTTGCATCTTCAAAAATTCTGGTGTCATTTTTTATCTACTTTTTGAGTTTTTATGAGCAACTTGACATAGGATTTTAATAGCTTAAAAGTTGCAGCCAAACTATGATTGTTATTATTTATTCAAAATCGTATCGCTCTTTTGATTAAGATGCCATAATTTCTCCTTTTAACATTTTATTTTTTTTCGTTTTAGGTCGTGCGATTAGCCTCATTTCAGCATGCTCCATCTGTGCCCCCTTTCTTAACATTGTCGAAACAATCTAGAGTTGATGGGGATGATTCGGGGATGCCAAGAGAGACAGAAGAAAGAAAAGTTAATGAGGTAGCTGTTGGTGGTGGAGGGGTCTCGGTGGCAGTTACTCGTTTTCCAACAGAGCAGAAACGACCTGTGGGACCTCTGCTTGTGGTGGGTGTCAGAGATGGTGTTCTTTGGCTAATTGATAGGTAACGGGCCCCCCTTTCAAGAATCAAGCTGTTAATGCTTATATGCTGTTAATTAATGATGTTCATAAAACACATACATTGTATGAGCTCTCTTTCTGATAAGTATACGAATGTGAGCATAAGCAATTTCCTTTCTTTTGTTCTGTTTTGTCGTCATATACATATACAAGGTACCAGCAAACTAGAACTCCTAGAATAGTAACTTTTTATGTTACTTCATAGATTTGTGACTCTTGTCATTAAGTTGGATGGGGTTTATTAGGATTCCCAATGAAGTCTTAAATAGGAAAGTAAAAAAGATATAAATACCCCTCTAGTCAATAAATTATCTGCAAAACTTGTTCAGTTGGCTTGCCTTGTTTCTCTATTCTCATTCCTCAAGGCTACGTAGAAGTTTAACAATTTTTTTATTTGACTAGCTACTGCAACTAATTCTATATAAAAAGATGTCCAGGTATTACTTTCATATCAATTGGAAAAATGTCCTTGTATAACTTCTCAAAATCTTCCTGGCAGATACATGACTGCTCATGCCTTATCCCTCAGCCATCCCGGGATCCGTTGCCGGTGTCTTGCTGCTTATGGAGATGCTATTAGTGCTGTGAAATGGTATCAATCTTTCTCTCTACAGTTTTATACAAATTTAACAATGATTTTTTATGTTACATGTTAATCTCTTATGCAGGGCAAGTAGGCTTGGCAGAGAACATCATGATGACTTAGCACAATTTTTGCTAGGCATGGGTTATGCTACTGAGGCGCTTCATTTGCCTGGAATATCTAAGAGGTATGCCCTGTAAAAATTCATCCCCTTATGTGTTCGATATCACAGTGCATACTGTTGCTCATTTTTGTTTTGTTTATTATTTTCATTTTGAGGGGCTTCTTTTCTTTTGTGTCAAGTATATAACAAGTATTAACCTATACATGTGATGATACCTGTATGTGTTTACGGGTTTATATGGTTATTTCAATTTTTGGTTGATGTGTCTGTCTGACAGACTGGCACTTCATTTCTGTGTAGATCCTTTTCTGTTATTATAGTTTTAGCAAAAGGCTTTTCAACTCCAAGGTTAATGTGTTCCGAATTGTAACATGCAAGCACATCCATTCCATCTCATTTTGAACCATATATTTGCTATCCATATTTTGTAGGTTGGAGTTTGATTTGGCCATGCAGAGCAATGATTTGAAAAGAGCTCTTCAGTGCCTTCTTACAATGAGCAACAGCAGGGACTTAGGGCAAGATAATAAAGGATTTGATTTGAAAGACATTCTAAATATAACAACTACGAAAGAAAATATATTGGAAGCTGTCCAAGGAATAGTGAAATTTGTAAAGGAGTTTTTGGATCTTATTGATGCTGCAGATGCTACTGGACAGGCTGAAATTGCTCGGGAAGCTCTTAAGAGGTTGGGTGCTGCAGCTTCTGTAAAAGGAGCTTTACAGGGTCATGAATTAAGAGGACAAGCTCTGCGCTTAGCCAATCATGGAGAGTTGACACGGCTTAGTGTATGCTGTCCACATCTAAACTTGCTTTTCTTGCATACTAGTTCTGATTTGTTTGGCTTACACTACGATAACTAAACATTGTATGCAACATATGATCTGTCGTTGTCCCTCTATTCATAATTGGAACTATGATAATGTCTCTTCTTGCATGCTTTACTTTCTCTGAGCAGTTTGAACTGTTTGATTTAGGTTTGCTAAAAATTTCGATTTTTTTGTTTGATTTTTTTCTTAAATAAATTTTGCTGCTCTTGCATACTGCCCTTGACTCCTGGATTGTTCCTTTGATGAATATCATTGGTCTACTCTTGTCTTTGCCGTTTTCCAGATTACTTTTATCAGGGATTTTCTTTCTATTTTCATATCATACTTTCTAAAAACAGTTGTATGCTACGCAGAATCTGGTGAACAATTTAATATCAGTTGGCTCCGGGCGTGAAGCAGCATTTTCAGCTGCAGTTTTGGGAGACAATGCCCTCATGGAGAAGGCTTGGCAGGAAACTGGAATGCTTGCTGAGGCTGTGCTTCATGCTCATGTCTGACATTCTCTATATTGCTTGTACATGTACTTCTGAGTTTATTACTTCGACCTGACCTCCTCACGGTTATTTGTAGGCTCATGGGCGACCAACATTGAAGAACTTGGTTCAGGCTTGGAATAAAATGCTACAAAAGGAGGTTGAGCACACACCAACAACAAAAACGGATGCTGCTGCTGCATTTTTGGCTTCTCTGGACGAACCGAAGCTTACAAGTTTAGCAGATGCTACCAAGAAACCACCAATTGAAATTCTTCCTCCAGGGATGCCGTCTCTTTCAGCTCCTCCTCTTTCTGTTCAAAAGAAACCAGGTCCAGGGGGAGCTCAGAATTCACAGCAGCAACCAGGTAAGCCATTGCTGTTAGAAGCATCTCCTACTACCACACCAACCCCTTCAGGTGCGCCACAACAATCAGAATCTGGTGAACCCGCATCAGGTGATAAACCTGCTGATTCATCATCAGAGAGTAACCCAGCTAATCCGGCTCCGGTTGCTCCAGGAGAAAGTGCCCCAGAAACTTCTACGAGTAATATGGCACCATCAGATGCCTCGCCCCAAGTGCCACAATCAGAGGTCCCATCCCAGATGCCACTATCAGAAGCCCAACCTCAGATGCCACAATCAGAGGCCCCATCCCAAGCGCCCCAATCAGAGTCCCCATCCCAAGCGCCCCAATCAGAGGCCCCCTCCCAAGCACCACAATCAGAAGTCCCATCCCAAGTGCCACATTCAGAAGTCCCATCCCAAGCGCCACAATCAGAGGCTCCATCTCAAGTGCCACAATCAGAGGTTCCAACTCAGACGCCATCATCAGAAGCCCAACCCCAGGTGCCAGCGATTAAGGAAACCAATGCTCGGACAATAATTTCAACAAGTGACCTGCTTAAAATGTATCCCTAACAACCTTGAGCCAGAAACCTATTGTGTCTGTCTCAGGCCAATGGCAGAAATTCTAGTGATTCATCCAGTAGAAGTCTATGGGATTTTTCATATAACGGAACCTTGGTGGTCTCTTGTCCCGTGCATTGACGGGCAAAGGGTGTTTTATTATTTTGTATTTTGTAATGTCTTTATATCTTGTAAGCTTTGGTTTTTTGTTTATTTTGTCTCTATTCTCTGTATTAATTTCGGTATTGTTCATTTGTTTCTTAATGTTGATTTCAAATGATTTGTACCTAGGGCTCACCAAATAGCCCAAGGCCCGAAGCCCACCCGAAGCCCGCCCGGCCCATTGGGCCCGAAGCCCGATTTGGCCCGACATTTGGGCCGGCCCGGCCCGGCCCGAAAATTTCTTGGGTTGGGCTTGGGCCATCCCCTTGAAGCCCACGGCCCGCCCAAAGCCCGGCCCGAAGCCCAAAGCCCAAAGCCCGTTTAATATCTTCAATAAAAAAAAATATAAGATTTTGGCTATGTTATGAATTGAACTTGAGACCTCATAGAACAAATTTCAACTCTCAACCAACTGAGCTGATTAGTTTATTTGTCTAATTTGTGAATCATAACATATTTAATAGGTTTTTCGTTTGTTTACTCTAATAAATTATTAATATGCTTATTAAGTTATTATATAATTCTATAATATTAGTAAATAGTAATAGTGTAAAGTGTAAACTATACTATGTAATACCATAAATAATAAACTTTGAAAATTATATACAACATTACAAATTTACAACTATAATAAAACATAAATGTATATGTATATATACAACTTTTATAATACAACTATAATTAAAGTTATTAAACCATGATTGTTCATTAATTTAATAATTTGAACCGTTCATTTTATATGTTGATAGTCAAAGATTATCCTTACAAAAAATCGGCCAAATCGGAATTCATTTACCCATTCGATTATCATTAAAAAAACCATGATCATTCATTAATTCGACCATCGTTACGTCACTTTTACATATAAATACACTTGAAGAGTTGAAGAGTATAATTCTAATAACTTTCTCGTTGAAATCTTATTGTTTTCATAATTGTGAAGACCACAACGTGATTTCAACAATCTGAGCCGTTCATTTTCTATATTCATAGTCAAAGATCATCCTTACAAAAAATCAGCAAAATCAGAACTCATCTACCCATTCGATTATCATTAGAAAAATCACGATCGTTCATAAGTTGGACCACCATTATCTAATTTATACATTTCCAATTGAACTAATTTTTTGCAGGGATGATTTTTGAGTGAAAAACTAAAAAATGAACGGTTCAGATCATTGAAAACTTGGAAACACGATCGAGATGTGAGCTTCTACCTATAAATACACTTGAAGAGTTGAAGAATATAATTCTAATAACTTTCCGGTTGAAACATTGTCGTTTCCATAATTGTGAAGACCACAACGTGATTTTAACAATCTTAGCCGTTCATTTTTTATGTTAATAGTCAAAGATCATCCTTACAAAAAATTGGCTATATCGGAATTCATCTACCCATTCGATTATCATTAGAAAAACCACAATCGTTCATTAATTCGACCACCGTTATGTCACTTTTACATCTCCGATTAAGCTAATTTTTTGCAATAATTCTCTTTGAGTGGGGAAATAAAACTTGAACGATTCGGATCGTTGAAAACACGATCGATATGTGAACTTCTACATATAAATACACTTGAAGAGTATAATTCTAATAACTTTCCCGTTGAAACCTTGTTGTTTCCATAATTATGAAGACCACAACGTGATTTCAACAATTTGACCCGTTCATTTTCTATGTTCATAGTCAAAGATCATCCGTACAAAAAATCGGCTAAATCGACATTCATCTACCCATTCGATCATCATTAGAAAAACCACGATCGTTCATTAATTCGACCACCATTATGTCACTTTTACATCTCCGATTAAGCTAATTTTTTGCACGAATTATCTTTGAGTGAAGAACTAAAATTTGAACGGTTCGGATCGTTGACAACACAATTGCATCGTTTGTTTATAAAAATATGTAATAAAATATATAATAAAACATATGTACATTTATGTTTTATTATAGTTGTAATGTTGTATATAATTTTAAAAGTTTATTATTTATGATATTACACTATTACTAACATAATAGTATTATAGAATAACTTAATAAGCATATTAATAATTTATTGAAGTAAACAAACGAAAAAGCTATTAAATATGTTATGATTCACAAACTTAACAAATAAACTGGTCAGCTCAGTTGGTTGAGAGTTGAAGTTTGTTATGTGAGGTCTCATGTTCAAATCACAACATAGCCAAAATTCTATATTTTTTTTTAACATATATATATGTCTAAACAGGCTTTGGGCCTATTTGGGCCGCCCGTTTGGACCTAGCCCGGCCCGGCCCTCCAAGCCCGCAAGCCAAAGCCCGATGGGCGGGCCTTGGGCTTGTGTATTAAAGCCCAAGCCCGGCCCAGCCCGGCCCGAAAGCCCTATTGGGCTTCTATCATTCAAGCCCGAGCCCGGCCCGAACCCGAAAAATTTGGGCCGGGCTAGCCCGGCCCGGCCCATTGCCGACCCCTAGTCATTTTCCTTAGAACAAATTCTACAAAGCTCCAAAACCATCTTCTTCTTCTTCTTCTTCTTCTTCTCCTTCGAGTTGGAGTTCGTTCAGAGTGTGTTCAACAGCCTTTTGTTCTTTTTTTTCTTCTGTTTATTTGGGGTTCCATTGTTAGATACAAAGAAGAAAAAAGATCTCAAGACCCATATTGTAAGCAGAGATGACATTTGTCTTGCTACAAAACTTGAATACATGTTTAGAGTTATAAATCAATAAGCCAATTACACAACTACTCAGACCACAAAATCCCAACACAATGGGTAAGCGAGAAGAATATTATGTGAGCTAGACACACCGACTCACACACTAATTTAAGTAAGCCATCTCGCACATTTAAATAAAGGCCCTTTTACTCTTTATTCTCTCACTTAAGTACTGCAAACAGGAAAAAGCATTACCTCAAGTTCAAGCTTAGTAATGGTAAAGTTATTAACCATTTTTTACAAACAATACAATTCAACTATAGCTTAATTTGTTAGGATAGGAAAGCAGCCATGCCACCTACTTGAAATACTCCAGGGAAAAAATTATTTCGTAGCAATTGAATTTCAAGGATAGTACATGTATACACAAAAGAAGAGAGAAACTTACAACAATGACCAAAATTTCGTTGAGCAGTGCACTCAATTAACCAAATGTCAGACCAAAAAAACCCAAATGAAGCAACAAACTCAATCTTTATATATTTCTTAAAAACTACTATTTTCAAATCAAACAAAATTCCGATATTGTGCTACATGAACGAATTCTACTACATAAAAGCAAAAGTAAATATTATCAATATAAAAAGAGAATTTTATATACACAAAAAATTTAGGGAGCTGCTATTGGCACTCCCCAAATGTAATCTTGCACTCCTCTTTTTTCAATTCTTTTAATTTAATTTTACCATTTTAAATTCTAAAAACTACTCTTCCTTCACAACAGATCTCAACTCCCTCCCTCTCTCTCACGTTTCCATGGTGAATTGCACCATCTCCCCCAAAATTCGGACTTTCAAGATTACTCACTTTTTTAATCACACATCCACAAATATTTATTCCTAAATTAGAATATTCTTGTACTCTTGAATCAAGCCCAATCTCTGGTACCCACTTTCTTCCCTCATTTTCTCTTTTCAGCTCTCTATCACCCAGCAGCAACCGACTGTAGTTACCTGCATTCACAAAATATACACATGGTCAGCGATATCCAATCATCGGAGTACACCCAATGACACAATACATGGGTAAAGCACCGCACCTAAGGTTTGCATGGTCGTGGCCACCCTCCACAACCTCCCAGCTGCCAGAGGCCCACACGAACTTCTTATACCAAGATTTCTGCAACGTGGGGTTGCCGCAAAAGAACTGCCGGAAGGGCCCCGACGTCCATGAGCCGCACCCGTACCAACCCCTGCCATTTTTCTGCCCACTCACCATGAAGAGGTTGGTGAATTGAGCGTATGTAGGCTCCTCTAACCAGCACACCTTCCACACCACGTACATACTGGAGAGCAGCCTCCAGAAGTTGAGGTTCAGCTGACACACTGCCAACCACAGCCACACTACCATCTCCTAAACCCCAGCCGCGCTACCATCTCCTGCATCCATTCGGTATTTTCACCACCCGGCCTAGACCTCTAGGCCTCTTCGCCCTCGGAGACTCTCCGAAAGTGCGCCCTCACGACCTCCACCCTATCCTGCAGCTCCTCGCCCCCACTACCTTCAGACTCCCCCGACTCCTCGCTGGACCCAGACAGCATTATCACCGCTGGCACAGCCTTCTGGCCCCCGCTAACACCCTCAGCCTCTCCGCCAGCAGGATGTGGTCCACCGACTTCGACTCCGCTACTTCCCTTATGCGGACCTACCACCTCATCCTCGACTTTCTCCAAGTCTTGGGCTTTCAGTGTTGTGGGACTAGAGAGCTCCACTGACGGTGTGCTCTCCAGCACACTATCCTCGGAGAAGGCGTTGCCAAAGTCTACTTGGTCACTACCACGCAGAAGACATTAGCAATCCCACAAACACAAACGCTCAGCTTTCGATCTAAACCTACCTTTCACTCAAAACCAAACCCAGCACCCGTGTTCTTGCCCAAACTCAAGAACATTCATACTAAACTCATACAAAACAGCCTTCTAGATCCAAAAAATTCAACCAAAATTCATGTTATTTCATAGTTTGGTACTAACCTTACCTTGATTTGTTCAGATTGAAGAGGGGATCACTTTTCTCTTCTTCACCAACGTTTGAATCTTCACGCACTAGCCGGAAAGTCACGAACTCTATCTGATTCTCAACCGGCAGCAATGATGTTTGTGAACCAAATCAAGGCCCGATGTCTCTTATACCGAACCCTAGGGCTCATCCTGGCCGTCTGGCCCATTTGTTTGCCTCACCAAATCCTAACACGTGGCATCCACGGTACACCACAGCTCCCGTACCCCATGTTCGCACCAGTTCACTCATGTCATTAATGGAGGAATAGTGATTGGCTACGACTCTAGGGACGCTGGATGCGAAAAAAAGTAAATTCTTGTTATTTTATCTCTCTGTTTTTTTTTTTTTTCAGGGTTTAAGGTTTGTTATTTTCTACTTCGTTCAGTCCTTGCATATTTTATGTTTTCAAATTCAGATTGTACGGAAAAAGTTCTAGAACTCAATACAACAATGGTTGCAACATCCATCGGGAATGTTTACCAATGCAAAAAATTGTGGGATTATTTGAAGAAACATGCAACAAAAAAGTTTTTGCAAAGCTCCAAACTTGTTTCTTCTATAGCCAAGTTGGGATTTGAGTATATAAAAACTTTCCACGTTGTTAGAAGCTGTATGTGTTATATCGCTGACATGTAGTCAGAGGTAATTATTCATCTTGATGTAATTATTCATGTCTTGAATATCTATAATTTAGTCATTTAGCCTGTTAATATTGGGTGCAGAAGCCAGCAGTTTGTCTTCTCGAGTATCGGTGTAACAAAGAGATGAAGAAGATTACAAGACGATGGGTGAAGATTTCTAATTTTCATGCAATTGGCTCGGGTGGTGGTTTTGCTCACGCTGAATTGCAGAGCAGATTTCCAACATATAACAAAGACATTCCAGTACAAAAAGCAATTGAAGCTGCCAAGTTTGCACTACTACAAGCATCAATGCTTGATTCTAATACAGTAGAAGATTGAAAAGGTAATCAATCTCTCCCTAAATTTTTGTACTTCATTGAGTTATAATTCAATGTATTAATATTATCTCTTCTGGTTAACCGTGTTATATTTGACTTCAAATGGAATTGAGATTCGGTTCATTTACTCTCTTGTTCGATTGTATGTGGAATCTTATGATCGCTTCAACACTACTCACATGAATTCAATTTTTATCATTTATCAACCGGACAATGTTAATGAAAGCAACATTAGTCTCTTTTCATTAACATCGTCCGATTGATAAATGAGAAAAATTGAATTCATGTGAGTAGTGTTGAAGCGATCATAAGATTCCACATACAATCGAACAAGAAAGTAATTGGATCGAATCCTCAATTTCATTTGAAGTCAAATATAACATTGTCAACTGGAAGAGATAATATTAATTCATTGAATTATAACTCAATGGAGTACAAAAATTGAGGGAGAGATTGATTACCTTTTAAATCTCCTATTTTATTAGAATCAAGCAATGATGCTTGTAGTAGTGCAAACTTGACTGCTTAAACTGCTTCTTGTACCGGAATGACTTTGTTATATGTCGAAAATCTGCTCAGCAATTCAGCGTGAGCAAAACCACCACCCGAACCAATTGCATGAAAATCAAAAATCTCCACCCGTCGTCTTGTAATCTTCTTCGTTTCTTTGTTACACCGATACTCAAGAATACAAACCGCTGACTTCTGTACCCAATATTAATAGACTAAATGACTAAATTATAGATATTCAACACATGGACAATCTTATCAAGATGAATAATTATCTCTGACTGCATGCCAGTGATATAACACATACAGCCTCTAACACCGTGGAGAGTCTTTATATACTCAAACCCTAACTTGGCTATAGAAGAAACAGGTTTGGAGCATTGCAAAAGCTCTTTTGTTGCCTGTTTCTTCAAATACTCCCACAATTTTTTGCATTGGTAAACATTCTCGACGAATGTTGCAACTATTGTTGTACAGAGTTATAGAACTTTTTCCGTACAATCTAAAACTAAAAACATAAAATATGCAAGGACTGAACAAAGTAGAAATAACAAACCTTAAACCCTGAAAAAAAAAATAGAGAAAGATAAAATAACAACAATTTACCTATTTTCGCATCCTACGTCTCCCTAGAGTCGAAGCCAATCACAATTCCTCCATTTAAAACCAATACAATATTGGTTGTACCCTTTAGTTCTGCATTTTGCAGAACCATAAAGAAGAATTAGAAACATAGACTTGAAATTCAATTGTATTCTGGCTTACTATAGAACACAGGTGAAGAGAGGGATTAGACTTTTCATTTTGTTTTAGGGTTATACTAGAAATTGTGCCCGCGCGATGCCGCAGGTGCTAAAAGGTTATAAAATGTTTAGAAGATCTATAAAATGTTCATTCAAGGCCTAATAAAATTTAATGGAAGGATAATACTTTTACATATATATGGAAATCTAAATATGTTTGTAAATATTGACATGAATGATTGTTCACCAAGTTTAATTTACAAAATGTGCATTCATATATGGCATGTTTTATATGATGTTTGGTTTATTAAATATAAAAAGTAAATATGATGTTTGCGCTACATTAACGAATTCTACTACATAAAAGCAAAAGTAAATATTATCAATATAAAAAGAGAATTTTATATACACAAAAAATTTAGGGAGTTGCTATTGGCACTCCCCAAATGTAATCTTGCACTCCTCTTTTTTCAATTCTTTTAATTTAATTTTACCATTTTGAATTTCAAAAACTACTCTTCCTTCACAACAAATCTCAACTCCCTCTCTCTCTCTTACGTTTCCATGGTGAATTGCACCATCAAAATTCGGACTTTCAAGATTACTCACTTTTTTAATCACACATCCACAAATATTTATTCCTAAATTAGAATATTCTTGTGCTCTTGAATCAAGCCCAATCTCTGGTACCCACTTTCTTCCCTCATTTTCTCTTTATATTTACGTTGCAGGAAAGATTTGTTCTGGGTTTTTTGTTGTTTGAAAATATTTTATTTTTCTACAAAAAAGCCCACCTGAAAGAAAAAAAAAAAAAAAAAGATATTTTCTTTTTGGGTTAGAGTATATATTAAATTATTAATGGCACAAAAGAGACTTTCATGGCCCATCACAAATGTTAGTTTCCGGTGATATATTTTTGTGCCTGACTCGTCTTTGGTCAAATCTTCAGGAACTGGCCAGTTGAAGAAAACAAACCTTTTGCAGCCTCACCTTGAGACCTTGTTCAATTTCAGGCTACAATACAAGACCACTTCATGGTTTGTAGCTGGTGGGCTTTTCTTGTTTGACAAGGGCCTCTCACCATAGAAACGTGTGAGAGAGAGAGAGAGAGAGAGAGAGAGAGAGAGAAGAGGAGTTGAGATCTGTGAGGGAAAGACAGTTTTGGAATTTAAAATGGTGAAATTAAATTAAAAAAATTGAAAAAAGAGGAGTGCAGGATAACTTTTGGGGAATGCCAATAGCAGCTCCCAAAAATTATGTATGAAATTAAATTCTCCCAAAGTAAACAAAAACAGCATTTTTTTCTTCCTAAAAACACATGGAGGAGCCCAAGAAAATTCTAGATAATCTTCCTCACAAACCGTAAAACAAAAATTAAAAGCATACCATGAGCGTCCATCAGAGCAATCACCTCCTTCAGAGACAAATAGGAGTTGATCATGTGTGCACGGTCTCCAGAAACCTTTGGTTTTCCTGCCTTGCTACCTGTTTGCAGTTCCATTAATGTTAAATACAAATAAAAAGAATGGGTGATGATGACGACGACAAAAAAAAAAAATCAGTATGGAGTAAATTTTTAGATGTTTATTCTTCTCCATCTTCGAGGTATTTATAAAGAACATAATGAACAATAATCAAACTAGGAAACATAAGCCAACTACGACTAGGAAACATAAGCAAACTAGGGATAGGAAACCTAATCAAACTAGACTACATAACATAATCAAACTAGGAAACATAACAAGTTGACTCATACAATTACAATCAAATACAGGTTAGGAGCAAGAATGAGCCTTTGATGACACATATAAATAGAGAAGCTGCAGATGCAATGAGATCGATGATCCCATCAACATATAGTTACTTTATATTATTCTCTGTCGGCTATCCATCATCATGCACAAACCAAAATGAGTTAATTGGCTACCTGGAGTAGTAGTTATCTTCAAAAACCGAATAAATCCAAAAAAATATGGCGCAGTATTTCCTCTAAGACATTAGCCATCAATTATTATGCCTCTTAATTAACCTATAAGAAACGTATAACCTCTATGAAAACCTAAATTAAGGGACTCAAGTAGTGATGTCGGGGATGCAGGAGCATCTCAAAGCCCATATATCAGGAACAGCTGATTTTTTCTTGCTACACAACATGTACAGAGTAAAAAAAGATTGAGCCAATTACACAAATTCTCGGGCAACTAATTCGCAGCACAATGGGTAGCTAGAAAGAATATATATATATATATATATATATGAAGTGTGGCGATTTTCTCACTCCCTTTTTCTCCTCATGCACTCCTCCCTCTTTTTTCTAGCCTTAGTATTGAATAAAAGAAAGGAGAATCAATGCATAAAAACAAGGGAAGGAGTGCATGAGGAGAAAAAAGGAGGGTGAAAATCACTACCTATATATATTAAGTAAGCTAGACATACTGACTCACACGCTAAGTAAATGATGGCACATTTGAGTAAGGCCCTTTTACTTTTCTATTCTCGATATCATTCAAATACTGCATACAGAAACAGCACAGAGTTATAAAACATTTTTCTACAAACAATACAATTCAATTATAGGTTAATTTGTTAGGATAGCAAAACCCATGCCACCTGCTTGAAAGACTCGAGGGAAAAAAATTACTTAGTAGCAATTGAATTTCAAGGATAAAAAATGGAGCAACGAACTCAAAAATTTAAAATTTTATCTTAAAAAAAAAAAACTATTTCAAATCAATAACGATAATGTACCACACGAAGGAAAACCTACTACATAACCAAAAGTAAAATAGAAACTAAAAAAACTAACACCTTTTTTCCTCAAAATACGTCGCAAAGTATGGAACCCTAAAAACAGATCTGAACTCCCGCCCAAGCAAATTCCAGATAATCTTCCTCAAACCCTAAAATTAACAAAAATCAAAAGCATACCAAGAGTACGGATCTGCTCGTCCTCATCGCGCACTTCCCGTCGGAGCTTCGCCGGTTCCTGGCCGGATCCTGATCCTACGGGGTACATGGCTTCGGATTTACCTTTGGTTTTGGTTTCGGATTTGGATTTGGATTTGGCTATGAGTTTGAGTTTGGGGTGTTTTCCACGGAGCCTGCTTTGTGTGAAAGAGAGAGAGAATGCAGTCAAAAGATATGCGTGTCAAGCACATATTGTCCTTCGGTTTTTGTGTATGTTCGTCACATCGGGGGCATGACTCTCATCTTTATTTTTTGGTAAAATTACAGTTTAATCCTTCAATCATTTCTTATTTAAAAAAAAAAACCTTATAATTTTTTTTTTCACATAAGCCTTTATTTTTTTAAAATAAAATTCTTTGATCATTATCTTATTAAAGAAATATATTATTATTTTTTTATTTTTTGAATATATAGAATACGGGTTAACCTGATACCTTCCTCTAGAGTAGAGGTCGGCAATGGGCCAAGTCGGGCTGGCCCGGCCCTAATCTTTCGAGCTCAGACTTAAATCAAAAGAGCCTAATAGGGCTTTCAGGCCGGTCCGGACTGAACCTGGGCTTTGATACACAAGTCTGAGGCCCACCCGTCGGGCTCAAGACTTACGGGCTTTGAGGGCCGGGCCGGACTAAGCCCCCTCGTATAGCCACGGGAGGATATCTGTTTGTTCACACAGCCACGTGGTGGACTAAGGGGACAGACACACATATACTATTTACAATAGTTTACAACAATAAGCAATGTTAAGGCAGCTGACATGAAATTAAGGATAAGCGTGCAAGCGCGGTTTAAGCATCAGCATATACACATTTAATTTGAGATTTGAGTCTTAAATATTTAATTTCATTCTCCATAAGATACACAACTGCACATGTCCTTAAATAGTTATGTAATATAATGCACTTGAGAATTCTGAAAGACAACTCATGATGACACCTACATTGAACATTGTGACAGAGAAAACCTCAGACGACTCAAAAGACAATGAAAACCTGCAAATGCATTTGTGAATTACAAACTAAAGGACAGACTCTTAATCATAGAACTCCTCTAACTCTTCGAAATGCATTACACCTCCACACTTGGCAGTTGATACTTTGCGGGGTCCCACGTACTCTTCCTCATGCATTAGCACCTCCACCCTTGGAGGTTGATACTTTGCAGGGTCCCACTTCGGGCAGTCTTGGGTCCAGTGACCAATATTCTCACAAATGCAACACAAGGTGGTAACAGCACGTCCTGTCCAGTTCGTACCAGGGTGGCCACCCACCTGACCACAATCCCTACAAACTACTCCGTAGCCAGAGCCAACAGTTGCGCCATTTGGGACCAAATCCAGCCACGGGCACTCAAAAGTCCAGTGGTCATTTTCCTTAGAACAAATTCCACAAAGCTCAAAACCATCTTCTTCTTCTTCTTCTTCTTCTTCTCCTTCGAGTTGGAGTTCATTCAGAGAGTGTTCAACAGCCTTTTGTTCTTTTTTTTCTTCTGTTTATTTGGGGTTCCATTGTTAGATACAAAGAAGAAGAAAAAAGATCTCAAGACCCATATTGTAAGCAGAGATGACATTTGTCTTGCTACAAAACTTGAATACATGTTTAGGGTTATAAATCAATAAGCCAATTACACAACTACTCAGACCACAAAATCCCAACACAATGGGTAAGCAAGAAGAATATTATGTGAGCTAGACACACCGACTCACACACTAATTTAAGTAAGCCATCTCGCACATTTAAATAAAGGCCCTTTTCCTCTTTATTCTCTCACAAACAGGAAAAAGCATTACCTCAAGTTCAAGCTTAGTAATGGTAAAGTTATTAACAATTTTTACAAACAATACAATTCAATTATAGCTTAATTTGTTAGGATAGGAAAGCAGCCATGCCACCTACTTGAAATACTCCAGGGAAAAAATTATTTAGTAGCAATTGAATTTCAAGGATAGTACATGTATACACAAAAGAAGAGAGAAACTTACAACAATGACCAAAATTTCGTTGAGAATTGCCCTCAATTAACCAAATGTCAGACCAAAAAAACCCAAATGGAGCAACAAACTCAATCTTTATATATTTCTTAAAAACTACTATTTTCAAATCAAACAAAATTCCGATATTGTGCTACATGAACGAATTCTACTACATAAAAGCAAAAGTAAATATTATCAATATAAAAAGAGAATTTTATATACACAAAAAATTTAGGGAGCTGCTATTGGCACTCCCCAAATGTAATCTTGCACTCCTCTTTTTTCAATTATTTTAATTTAATTTTACCATTTTAAATTCCAAAAACTACTCTTCCTTCACAACAGATCTCAACTCACTCTTTCTCTCTCTCTCACGTTTCCATGGTGAATTGCACCATCTCCCCCAAAATTCGGACTTTCAAGATTACTCACTTTTTTAATCACACATCCACAAATATTTATTCCTAAATTAGAATATTCTTGTGCTCTTGAATCAAGCCCAATCTCTGGTACCCACTTTCTTCCCTCATTTTCTCTTTGTATTTACGTTGCAGGAAAGATTTGTTCTGGGTTTTTTGTTGTTTGAAAATATTTTATTTTTCTACAAAAAAGCCCACCTGAAAGAAAAAAAAATATTTTCTTTTTGGGTTAAGAGTATATATTAAATTATTAATGGCACAAAAGAGACTTTCATGGCCATCACAAATTTTAGTTTCCGGTGATATATTTTTGTGCCTGACTCGTCTTTGGTCAAATCTTCAGGAACTGGCCAGTTGAAGAAAAAAAACCTTTTGCGAGCCTCACCTTGAGACCTTGTTCAATTTCAGGCTACAATACAAGACCACTTCATGGTTTGTAGCTGGTGGGCTTTTCTTGTTTGACAAGGGCCTCTCAGCATAGAAACGTGAGAGAGAGAGAGAGAGAGAGAGAGAGAGAGAGAGAGAGAGAGAGAGAGAGAGAGAGAAGAGGAGTTGAGATCTGTGAGGGAAAGACAGTTTTGGAATTTAAAATGGTGAAATTAAATTAAAAAAGAGAAGGAGTGCAGGATAACTTTTGGGGAGTGCCAATAGCAGCTCCCAAAACTTATGTATGAAATTAAATTCTCCCAAAGTAAACAAAAACAGCATTTTTTTTCTTCCTAAAAACACATGGAGGAGCCCAAGCAAATTCAAGATAATCTTCCTCACAAACTGTAAAACAAAAATTAAAAGCATACCTAGATCGTCCATCAGAGCAATCACCTCCTTCAGAGACAAATAGGAGTTGATCATGTGTGCACGGTCTCCAGAAACCTTTGGTTTTCCTGCCTTGCTACCTGTTTGCAGTTCCATTAATGTTAAATACAAATAAAAAGAATGGGTGATGATGATGACGACAAAAACAAAAAAAATCAGTACAGAGTAAATTTTTAGATGTTTATTCTTCTCCATCTTCGAGGTATTTATAAAGAACATAATGAACAATAATCAAACTAGGAAACATAAGCCAACTACGACTAGGAAACATAAGCAAACTAGGGATAGGAAACATATATAAGCAAACTAGGGATAGGAAACCTAATCAAACTAGACTAGATAACATAATCAAACTAGGAAACATAACAAACTGACTCATACAATTACAATCAAATACAGGTAAGGAACAAGAATGAGCCTTTGATGACACATATAAATAGAGAAGCTGCAGATGCAATGAGATCTATGATGCGCGCGTGCCATCAACAAATAGTTACTTTATATTATCTCTGTCGGCTATGCATCATCATGCACAAACCAAAATGAGTTAATTGGCTAGCTGGAGAAGTAGTTATCTTCAAAAACAGAATAAATCCAAAAAAATATGGCACAGTATTTCCTTTGAGACATTAGCCATCAATTATTATGCCACTTAATTAACCTATAAGAAACATATAATTAACCTCTATGAAAACCTAAATTAAGGGACTCAAGTAGTGGTGTCGGGGATGCAGGAGCATCTCAAAGCCCATATAGCATGCATGAAGTCAGGAACAGCAGATTTTTTCTTGCTACACAACATGTACAGAGTTATAAAAGATTGAGCCAATTACACAAATTCTCGGGCAACTAATTCGCAGCACAATGGGTAGCTAGAAAGAATATATATATATATATATATATTATATATATATGAAATTTGCGTGTATTCCTACATAGTTAAAATACCTATGTAGGCTCTTTTGAAGGCTTCTCTCCAAAAGAGTGTATTCCCTTCATCTTCAACCACTCTACTAATTTGCAGCCCCTTAATCTCCAAATCATTAGAACAAATCCCAAAGAGATTAGTGTATTGCGTCTGCCACAGATGGTTTTCGCTTGCCACTAAATTCCACAACCTTCATCAAAACAAGCAAGAAGCATTAGAGGTAAATACGGACAGACTAAATGCAGTTTACTAGGATCACAACAAAATTGAATTTGAAGGGAAGAGCAGATTACCGACAGACAAGTCCAACAGAGACTAAAGATTGCATATCCAAGACGCTGAATATGTGAACAAGAACATCTTCTGGCAGCTGGGTAAAACCTGGAAAGGAAACAAAAAGTTAAAATGGGTTGCTTGCAGCCCTAAACAATTTAGCAAATTTTAGATGATCCCTGACTTGGAACATGCAAATTTCAGAATATATATATATATATATATGAAGCGTAGCGATTTTCTCACTCCATTTTTCTCCTCATGCACTCCTCCCTCTTTTTTCTAGCCTTAGGATTGACCGATTGAATGAAAGAAAGGAGAATCAATGGCTAAAAACAAGGGAAGGAGTGCATGATCCAGGAGAAAAAAGGAGGGTGAAAAGTGAGCTAGACATACTGACTCACACGCTGAGTAAATGATGGCACATTTAAGTAAGGCCCACAATACAATTCAATTATAGGTTAATTTGTTAGGATAGCAAACCCATGCCACCTGCTTGAAATACTCGAGGGAAAAATTATTTAGTAGCAATTGAATTTCAAGGATAGAATGTATATTCCCCAAACTAAGAGAGATGTTGAGAGTTACACTCAATTAACCAAATGGAGCAACGAACTCAAAAATTAAAATTTTATCTTAAAAAAAAAAAAAAAACTATTTTCAAATCAATAACGATTTTGTACCACACGAAGGAAAACGTACTACATAACCAAAAGTAAAATAAAAACTATAAAAATTAACAACACTTTTAATGACACATATAATTAAAACTAGGGATAGGAAACCTAATCAAACTAGACTACATAACATAATCAAACTAGGAAACATAACTAGTTGACTCATACAATTACAATCAAATACAGGTTAGGAGCAAGAATGAGCCTTTGATGACACATATAAATAGAGAAGCTGCAGATGCAATGAGATCTATGATCCCATCAACAAATAGTTACTTTATATTATTCTCTGTCGGCTATGCATCATCATGCACAAACCAAAATGAGTTAATTGGCTACCTATAGTAGTTATCTTCAAAAACCGAATAAATCCAAAAAAATATGGCGCAGTATTTCCTCTGAGACATTAGCCATCAATTATTATGCCTCTTAATTAACCTATAAGAAACATATAACCTCTATGAAAACCTAAGTTAAGGGACTCAAGTAGTGGTGTCGGGGATGCAGGAGCATCTCAAAGCCCATATAGCAGGAACAGCTGATTTTTTCTAGCTACACAACATGTACAGAGTTATAAAAGATTGAGCCAATTACACAAATTCTCGGGCAACTAATTCGCAGCACAATGGGTAGCTAGAAAGAATATCTATATATATATATATATGAAGTGTGGCGATTTTCTCACTCCCTTTTTCTCCTCATGCACTCCTCCCTCTTTTTTCTAGCCTTAGTATTGAATAAAAGAAGGAGAATCAATGGATAAAAACAAGGGAAGGAGTGCATGAGGAGAAAAAAGGAGGGTGAGAATCACTACCTATATATATTAAGTAAGCTAGACATACTGACTCACACGCTAAGTAAATGATGGCACATTTGAGTAAGGGCCTTTTACTTTTCTATTCTCGATATCATTCAAATACTGCATACAGAAACAGCACAAAGTCATAAAACATTTTTCTACAAACAATACAATTCAATTATAGGTTAATTTGTTAGGATAGCAAACCCATGCCACCTGCTTGAAAGACTCGAGGGAAAAAAATTATTTAGTAGCAATTGAATTTCAAGGATAAAAAATGGAGCAACGAACTCAAAAATTAAAAATTTTATCTTAAAAAAAATATATTTCAAATCAATAACGATAATGTACCACACGAAGGAAAACCTACTACATAACCAAAAGTAAAATAGAAACTAAAAAAACTAACACCTTGTTTCCTCAAAATACGTCGCAAAGTATGGAACCCTAAAAACAGATCTGAACTCCCGCCCAAGCAAATTCCAGATAATCTTCCTCACAAACCCTAAAATTAACAAAAATCAAAAGCATACCAAGAGTACGGATCTGCTCGTCCTCATCGCGCACTTCCCGTCGGAGCTTCGCCGGTTCCTGGCCGGATCCTGATCCTACGGGGTACATGGCTTCGGATTTACCTTTGGTTTTGGTTTCGGATTTGGATTTGGATTTGGCTATGAGTGTGAGTTTGGGGTGTTTTCCGCGGAGCCTGGCTTTGTGTGAAAGAGAGAGAGATTGCAGTCAAAAGATATGCGTGTCAAGCAGATACTGTTCTTCGGTTTTGTATATGTTCGTCACATCAGGGGCATGACTCTCATAGTCTCATCTTTATTTTTTGGTAAAATTACAGTTTAATCTTTGACATAAATTCAATTTAGGCACATAACTATATATGTTATTTCAACGGGATCCACGAACTTTCAAATATTTCAAATATACACCTGATTTATTATATAAATTGAAAAATAAAATTTCGTCCATCAATTTATTGAGAGATCAGTTAAATGTCAACTTGGCTTTTGTTAATGGGGATTAATTGGCGACGTGGCACTAACTCAGCATACATTTTCCTCCAAATGAGCAACACATGTCCACTTGACACGAGCTCACACACTCATCACCTCTTTCTCGCTCTTCGAACGCTCTTCTGACCATTTAGTCTCCCAAAAACATCACGTTTTCTCCCAAATTCGAATATAAATCCTTCACTTGTGTTCAACGAGCGAGAAAGAGATAATGAGTTTGTGGACCCATGTCAGGGGTTAAGTGGACCCGTGTTGCTCATTTGGCGGGAAATGAGCGACACATGTTCACCTAACCCCTGACACGAGCCCACAAACTCTCTCTATCTCTCTCTCTATTATTATTAAATTGTGGGTCTGTGTTGCTCATTTGGCGGGAAATGTTTGCTGAGATAGCGTCACATCACCAAGTAATCCCGGTTAGCAAAAGCCAAGCTGTCATTTAACTGATCTCTCAACGAATCAATGGACAGAAATTCATTTTTCAATTTAGATAATAGATCGGGTGTATATTTGAAATATTTTAAAGTTCATGGACTCCGTTGAAATAGCTTATATAGTTATGTGTCTAAATTGAATTTATACCTTAATCTTTCTATCATTTCTTATTTAAAAAAAAAAAACCTTATAATTTTTTTTATTTTTTTTTTCAAATAAAGCCCTTATTTTTTCTAAATAAATTTCTTTGATCATTATCTTGTCAAAGAAATATGTCATTATTTTATTATTTTTTGAATATATAGAGTACGGATTAACATCATACCTTCCCCTAGAGTATGAAATGAGGTTTGTGAAGGCTAAGCTCAAAATCTTAGAGTTAAAACCTAATATAAAGCCAATAAACCAGAACTTGACAAAAAAGTAAAAATACACTACTGAACACTTGAAAATGACTGCCGACTGCTCGACGCGTGGTATGTGCGAAAAAAATAAAAAATAATGGACCAATATTATCTAACATTGAATGGTTATAATATTATTAGATTTGAATTAGAATTTTAAAAGTCATAAGGATTTAGTCAGTAAATTGTAAAATTAAAGAACCTAAATGGAAGTCTCCCTTCTTTTTTTACTAATACACGTGGCATGAGTCTAGTGCTTCTAATTTTCTGCATGCATGCGTGGAGATGGAGAAAAACTTCTCTGCCATCTGATCGTGCCACGGTGACATCTTAAATCAATGACACACTGTTATATGTGATAATTTTGACATATGGTAGTGTGCCCTTGGCTTAAGATGCCAAGTGGCACAATCTCTGTTGCAAGAAAGTTCTTCTTGTGAAGATAATTTTGACACATGGTAGTATGCCCTTGCTGTGAGGGGGGTGGTGTAAGGTGGGCGGGGGGAGGTGGAGTGGTGGGGGGGGGGGGGGGCGAGGGAAGGAGGGGCTGGGTTGGCAGGGTGGATAGAGCTAGGTGGTAGGGGAAACCGAGTATGAAATGTACGATGGTTGACTGGCTGAGGAAAGCAGGTCGGACCTTGGCGTGAGCTCGACTTTACGGAGGATTTGGGTTCGGGGGTCGCGGTTTCTGGAGGGGCTGGGTGGTGGGGGATGGAAGGGCAAGGTGGCGGGGGAGGGAGGAGCTGGGTGCACTGCCGGGGAAGGGAAGGGTAAGATGGAGCCATTTGAAATAAGCCTTATAGTTCATGGGCAAAAATGAACTTGAACCATATATAAATTATAAATTTTGAACAATTAATTAATTGGAAAGAGTTCTTATATCAAATGATATTAGGGTAAGGGTGTACAAGATATATAAATAATAGTGTAAAAACATGTGATATGCTTATGGAATAAAAAATAAAAAATATATTAATGTAAAAACTTCTAATGGAATATTTAATTTCTGTTAGTAAAATTAATTAATTAAAGAGTGTTAGGTGTAAAGTAAATTAATTGATTGGTCTTGTTGGGAACTTGGGATATAATAAATAATATTCTTGTAAACAAATGAACATAAGAAACTGGTGGCGTGGTGGGTGTTGCTCTATGTAGTAAATAAATTGTTCCTGTGTTTGAATCACATTTGGACCAAAATGGAAATGTTTTTGCTGTGAAACAGAAAGATGTCGGGTCGGGTCGGGTTGGGACGGGTATTTGAAAGATCAACCCGTAGACCAACCCATTTAAGGTCCGGTAGGTAGGTTTAGGGGTTGGCAATGGGCCGGGCCGGGCAAATCTTTCGGGTTTGGGCCGGGCTTGGGCTTGAATTAAAGGAGCCCAATAGGGCTTTTGGGCCTGGCCGAGCTGGGCTTGGGCCTTAATACATAAGCCCAAGGCCCGCCCATCGGGCTTGGGGCTTGCGGGCTTGGAGGGCCGGGCTGGGCTAGGCCCGAACGGGTGGCCCATAATGAGCCCAAAGCCTATTTACACATATATATCTTCAATAAAAAAATATAGGATTTTGGCTATGTTGTGATTTGAACATGAGACCTCATGTAACAAGTTTCAACTCTCAACCAACTGAGCTGACTAGTTTATTTGTTTAGTTTGTGAATCATAACATATTTAATAGCTCTTTCGTTTGTTTACTTCAATAAATTATTAATATGTTTATAAAGTTATTATATAATACTATTATGTTAGTGTACAGGCTCATTCTGTTGAGGTATATCTCAACTTATTTATGTTGAGGTATGACCTTGTTGGGGCCCACATGAGTCATTTTGTATCGATCCGAACCGTTCGCAAGGATCATCTTCATTAATAGATCATCCTTGCAAAAAATTAGCCAAATCGGAAATCATTTGCCTATCTAACTTTGATAAAACAAATGGACGGTTTCATCGAAAATACTTGGTTCGTCCATTTTTTTGATCAAAGTTAGATAGACAAATGATTTCCGATTTGGCTAATTTTTTGCAAGGATGATCTATCTATGGAGATGTAAAAATTGAACGGTTCGGATCGACACAAAACGGCTCGTGTGGGCCCCAACAGGGTATACCTCAACATAAATAAGTTGAGGTATACCTCAACAGAAGGAGCCTGTGTTAGTGTAATACCATAAATAATAAATTTTTAAAATTATATACAATATTACAACTATAATAAAACATAAATATACATGTGTATATACAAATTTTATAATACAACTATAATTAAAGTTATTAAACCACGATCGTTCATTAATTCGACTACCGTTATCTCACTTTTACATCTCTGATTGAGCTAATTTTTTGCATGGATTATCTTTGAGTTGGAAACTAAAACATGAACGGTTCGGATCGTTAAAAACACGATTGAGATGTGAGCTTCTACATATAAATACACTTGAAAAGTATAATTTTAATAATTTTCCCGTTGAAACCTTGTCGTTTCCATAATTGTGAAGACCACAACGTAATTTCAACAATTTGAGCCGTTAATTTTCTATGTTCATAGTCAAAGATCATCCATACAAAAAATCGGCCAAATCGGAATTCATTTACCTGTTCGATTATCATTAGAAAAACCACGATCGTTCATAAGTTGGACCACCGGTACCTAACTTCTACATCTCCGATTGAGCTATTTTTTTGCAGTGACGATATTTGAGTGGAGAACTAAAAAATGAACGGTTCAGATCATTGAAAATACAATTGCATTATATGTTTATAAAACATATGTAATAAAAACTCTAAACCCCAAACCAAACCCCAAATAATACTTTTAAAACAATCCAAACCCCAAATAATCCATTTAAATATTTAATACAAAACTTGAGATTCCTTATATATTAAATTATTAATACATTATATTAATTATATAAAACTTAATTTATTAGAGTAAACAAACAAAAAACCTATTAAATATGTTATGATTCACAAACTAGACAAATAAACTAGTCAGCTTAGTTGGTTGAGAGTTGAAGCTAGTTCTGTAAGGTCTCATGTTCGAATAAAAACATAGTCAAAATCTTATATATATTTTTTTTATTAAAGATATATTTGTGTGTAAACGGGCTTTGGACTGGGCTTCGGGCGGGCTTAATCAGGCCGGGCTTTGGGCGGGTCGTGGGCTTCAAGGAGATGGCCCAAGCCCAGGCTAAGGAACTTTCGAGCCGGCCCAAATTTCGGGCCTCTAAAATGTGGGATAGAAACCAACCCAATCTAACCCAATGTGGTCGGGTTGGAACGGTTATTGTCTACCCCTTGTTATGAACGATGGTTTTCAAACCACCTTTATAGTATCCTCCAGGTTATCAGATTTAATAGGTCTTTGAGACCCATCACGGTACACATTTAGGCTTTGGGCCGTGTGCCGGGATGCTTCGCCCTTTGGGGGCCGCTCTGCGTGCACGTACGACTAGGATTGCCTACACGTGTATGGATCTTACTCCTCGCGTGTGTATGGCCAAGACATTGCCTGCCTGTGCGATGCAGGAATTCCGTACAGGTGTATGACCAGGTTTTTCAGGGTATAAGCATGGTGGTAATTAAATGGTTATCTTCAAAAGTTATTAAATATGAATTTAAGTAAGGAATTCTTTTGAGTTTAATCAAGGTTGCTGTTACGATGTTTATGGTTATTTTATTTTAGAAGGTTGTTATCTTGAGAAATTATATATTGTTTTATTTAATTTCTTAAGTTTAAATAAACTTTGTGACTTTCTTAAGGATAGTAAGATGGTTTTAAAACTGGGGGATTTTAAAGAGTAATGTGAGGTCTTAGAGCTAAGCGTGGTTGTGAAGGATTTCTGAACAGAAAGTTTACCTTTGTTTTCGTTTCCATAAATCTGTCCACTCATTGAGTTATCTCACAATTTCCCTATTTTTGTCTAAATTTTTCCCCCCAGGTAGTAGCTTTGGTGGAGGTTGAGCCAATCACATCAAGACATTAACGTCCATTTCCTTACTCGGACCCTATAGGCACCACTTTAATTTTGTAAAAATTCATTGTAACAGAATAGTGGCTCTGATAACCACACTTAAATTTTAAGATTGTTTTCTTTGTAATTGTTGGGTCTGAGACCCTTTTTGGTTGTGGTAGAGACGGTTGTTGATTTTAGAAGTGTTCTTACAGTTTTTATAAATTTTGGGTTAGTCCATTTTCAGAAGAGGTTATGCCAAACTTTCGGTAGAATTTTCCTTGAATTTGGATCCCGCAGGACCCCTCCGAGTTTCAGGGTGAAATCCGGGGGCAGTCCTGTCAGGAGTCACCTTTGTTCTCGCTGTCACTATTGTTCTCATTGTCCTGATAAATGAACAGAATAAGGGTGTCTTTAAGAAATTTTAATGCAAATCAAATGGACTATATTAGAAGTAGCATGCCTTAGCCTTCATAACTGATACTATTACCGGCATGAACATATTGTTACAAAAATGAGCTTTAACGTTCTGGCAGACCATTTTCCATTTATTTTTGTAAGTTCTCACCTGTTTTACATATGTTAGCTAGGGTACAATGACATGATGAATATATTTTCAAGTAGGATGAAAGAAAATGTTCTACCATATTTAAGAAGTTTTTTTTTTAATTTACTTTGGCCAAAAGACTTCACTATTTACATTATAATGTCTAGGAAATGACATACGTACACTAGTAGGAAACAAGAAGGGTCAAATTAACCAAAATAACTACTCTTACAGTTCTATTTCCTTCAGAGGCCTAAATTGAATGTCAATAATCAACTATTCACTTTTCCCTCAAGCGGAAAAAAAATTGTCAAAATTTGAAAGCCAAGGAAAGACGTCATGACGGAATAATAGGATTTCATACGTAGTTGGCTTTTCACTGAGAAAACTTCAATTTACTTCATTACCTCTATGTTTTAAGGTGTTCTGCATGTCTTAAAAGGACTAGATAAACCTTTTTTTTGTTGTTGTCTTTTTCTTTTCTTTTTTCAAAGGCAACTTTCAGAACAAATGTCCATTGCACTAAATTATTGAACTTCTAAAGACTAGATAAGCAAACAAGGAAGAGAGAGAGTTGTACCATAGTTGAGAAAGCTTGGGCGAGAGTGATAATGGGATGGTGGCGGAATACTGGAATTGCCAAATTAAACATGAGTTTACTTTGTGCAGGGTCCTTCCAATAAGGGATCCCTCATTTAGTGTTAAATGAGGGATCACCCTGTAGGGCCCACACGAGTAGTTTTGTGTTGATTCGAACTGTCCATTTTTTACATCTCCATTGATAGATCATTCCTGCAAAAAATTAGTCAAATCAGAAATCATTTACCTGTTTGATTAAGCAGTCAAAGTTTAGGTGTTTCTAAAGGCACTTGTTGTTCGTCTATTTGTTTTAAACTTTGACCGCTTAAATAAACGAGTAAAATTTTTTTGATTTGGCTGATTTTTTACAGGGATGATTTATCAATGGAGATGTAAAAAATGGACGATTCGGATCAACACAAAACTACCTGTGTGGGCCCCACAGGGTGATCCCTCATTTAACACTAAATGAGGGATCCCTTATTGGAAGGGCCTTGTACTTTATGATAATGTGGTTTAGGTTTTTTTTTTTTTGTCATTTTAAGAATGTGTTAATAGTTATCGTTGTTAATTACAGTCTAGAAACATATGAGCCATTTGAGGTAGAAGGCAGGGGAATAGTTTTAATTTCTTGGCTATATATTGGACAAATTTGCATATGCCAGAGTATTGCTTGGCCTGGTAAATCAGTGGTTACATGATTTAAAGGATGACATAGAAGAACCACTACAAGCTCGTTTTAACTTCAAGAACAATTTTGTGGGCTCTGTGAACCAGATATCCTGCAACTTGTACTTATCTGTCAATTAGATTGTTGATGGTTTTTGTCCCTGTCAGGTACTATATATAAATACTACTTTGTTAGCTTTATAGAATTCCTAAATATGATTTAATTATAGGTGTTACTTCTTGTAGACATGCAGATGTCATGGCATTTCACTGGAAGATACTGTTAGAAATAGAACCAAGGAACCTTTGTGTCCAGGCTGTAATCTTGGAACATGTGATGTGATTAGTGTTTTTAAAAACATGTCAGGCGCACTTCAGGGCAAGGTAGCGGCCAAGAGCGCACAACATCCAGGTGTTCGTCGAAAGTCCTGAAAGGCGAGCGCTTCAGACCAAAGGCGTATACCTTGCTACAGAAAGGCGTGAAAGGCGACGCGAAGTGGGATTTTTTTTTTTAAAAACTTTCTCAAAACGATGTCGTTTTGGGCTGAGAGTTTAATTAACTCAAAACTTTCCCTTTTCCCCTTTCAGAATAACACATTCACACCCCTCTTCAGTCTCTATGTTCTCTCATCTCTATGCGACTGCGAAGAAAAAAAGTTTGGGTCTCTCGATCTCTTTGTTCTCGGGTGTTGGAGGAGAGTTGCAGCAGAATCAGCATAAAGGCCTCTCGATCTGTCTGTAGTCTGTATGTTTTTTTCTTCTCATCTTCTTTGATTAAAACTTGGATTTGGCTGGAATTTGATTTGGGTAGCTAATTTTGCTATATCCTACCATTTTCACCCATATATTATATAGGCATTTTTTTGTACATTATCCTTGAGTTACTAAATGCAACAAAATCCTTTAGTACATGAAATTAATGATCGAAAATGTCTTGCCAATTCACAAGAACTATTTGAAACCGACGCCATAAGAAATGTGCCAATTGTGACCTATGAAAGTAGATTAGACTGATAGTCCATTCTTACTCCTCATGAATCCGTTCCTACACCTCGAGAGTTCCATTCCTACTCCTGTACGTTCCTGAGCCTACTCCTAATGAGCCTATTCATCATGTGCCTATTACTCATGCTAGTTCCTCTTCAATTTCAAGGAAACAAAGAAGTTGTGAAAGCTTATGTAAGTATTAAATTTAAAAGTGAACTATGAAGTGAAGACTACATATGATGTGTAGTTTTTAGTTTTTAACCATTAAATTATTTGATAATTTGAAATTCCAATTAAATGTGTAGGTAAAGGTCGTGGAAAAGTCAATGCTCTTCTCCCGGGTCAAAAATCAATGCTTGTGGATGAAGATGATGAAGTAGAACTAGAAGCTCCTCTTCAATTTGATAGTACACTTCCTCCTTCCCACATTGATTCCTTGGACAAGGATGATAATGATATTAGTTTGAATGATATTGATGATGATGAGTGGGATGAATGAAGTGGTTGTTTTTCTTATGTTTTTGTGAATGATCTTGTTAAATCAATATGTTTGTTTGAATTTCTATTTAATTTTGACAATATTATTGAATTTGATATGTTATATGCAAGGTATTAAATTTCGTTTTTTTAGGGTTCCGAAATCGAAACACATATTTAACACTTTTTCGTGAAGATTTTGCCGAAATTTTGAAAATTTCGGCGAAATTTACCGAAATTTATTGAAATTTATCGAAATTTATCAACATTATTGAAATTTTCCTATTTTCTCCAACTTCAGAAATTCACCAAAAATAGTTTGAGACTCAAAATAATTCACCGAAAAATTATACGGACTCGTATTGATGAGTACTAATTTCCTATGATCTCAAAATAGTCAAATTGCTTAAAAAAAAAATTATGAAAAATCCTACTCTCATAATTTAATTCTGAAAAAAATAATAATCGCCAAATTCTTGAATTTTCATTTTCTAAAATTCATTTCCACAAAACTAAGCTCTGAAACCATAACCAAAGGTCTAAGTTAGTTAAAATAAACTTAAGGAAATTTCTAATTCCTTTAAACAAACCTTAAAACAAGTTTGAA
>NC_141374.1:5074256-5239965 GCF_963921425.1 Dryas octopetala | reverse complement strand
ACGTAGGTAGGGCTGGGTTGGTTTAATCGAAAAATCGAGACCGCACCCGAAACCGCTCCAACCGATGCCGAGAATAACCGTACCGAGATATCGGTTTCCAACCGAACCGGTATGTTCAGTTCCGGTTCCGGTTCTCAGATCTTAGAACTGTTGGTTTACCGAATCAAACCGAATATATATAACATTTAATTTAAATATTACATTTTTATACATTTCTATACCCTAAAATACCTTTCTATAATATATTTATATAATTTATATAACAAATATATAAATTTATAAACCCTAAAACCCTATAATTATAATTTCTATGTTTTTTAATTTATATAATACATTTATATATAAAAACTAATTAAAAATACCCTAAACCCTACTATTATATCATATCCTAAACAATTTATACCATATAACTATAAACTAAATACTAAACCCTATATCATATTCATATATCCCATACCCTAAACCCTAAACCCTATTGTGTATTTTAAAAATTTTAAATCTTATACCTTATAAGGCTTATTATATCCTATACCAATATACCATATACAAAATAGTTTCAACTAGTATTAGGTTTTCAATTAAACTAGTTTATATGTGTTTTAACTTTTAATTTGTTTAATTAAAATTTTAATACTCTAAAATTGCTAAAAGCCTAAAAGTTGTACCGATGAGGGAGGCTTTAGTAGTGGAATGGCATTGCGGCATTGCGGCATTGCATTCAGCGGCTTTATTCATTTAAATTTATGCACTCATTATTCATTTTACAACTATTTCTATCACTACCTTATGAGATGAGAAAAACTTTAATATACACTAACATTTTTTGACGTGTAAGGGAGGGGTATGTACATCTGTTTCATGCAAGATTTTTTCTGGAAGACGTCCCTTGGAAAACAAAAAAAACCAAAAACAAAAGCAAAAGCAGAAAGTCAAAGAAGAAAACAACAAAGAAAGAGAATGAACTCCAAATTTCGCCTGTAGAATTAACACTCCAGGTGTAAAGGTCTTGTTTGGTCCTATGTTGAAAGCTCCTAAACACATTTTTATTAATTTCTTCAGTTCTCCGTGACATCAAGTTTATGGTTATTACGTGCAGCTTATGCGTGAGGGAGTGTTAATGCATGTTGAGTTAGCTTTTGAGTAAATTACCAAATAGAAGAGTCTGTTTTCCTGTAAAATTTATAGTATTTTAGCTCTTGAAATAAACAATTGTTCCATTGTTAGGTTCACTTCCTACCAATCTTAACTTGATTGGAGCAGTAGTAAGTAATAGTGCACATTGGTCCAAGCAAATTATCAAATAGAAGTGTCTATTCCTGTTTAAATTTGATGCTTCAAGTGGTATGGTTTTTAATATGAGTATTTGTACACGAGGCAGCCAGCTAGTTCTTAATTAATCGCAGAATGTCGTATATGTGATTAACAGAAACTAATGATTTCCAAGCAGTAGTTAATTGTGAGGACAACTGAGCAGCTGATAGTTTCATCCAACTACGGCAAGCAAGCTTTGCCTGACTGCAGGAATTGAACAGAGCAAAGAGCCAAATATACCATTCAGAGCATAAGCAATGGCACAAAATGGGAGAGCCTCAGGTTCCTTGGCTGACAATGCTGCTGTTCCCAATCCATGAGCACTGGAACAACCAAAAACCAAACAAAGCATAAGTGCATAATAGTCAGTTCATCGAATTATAGTTTTCTAAATTGATTATGAGATGAGTAATGCTCTGAAATCTAGTCACTAGCGCGCCTGTCTGAGTGGAGAGTGAAACTAAGGAAAAGCCAAGTATCAATAACATTAAATCACAGCATAAAAGAATTTTGTATCCCAGAGGTAAAATCTTCATTATTTAACATCATTTAAGAAGAGGGCTGCTATTTGCACACCCTCTTTTTTCTTTTTGCACACCCCTTTTGAAAAAAAAAAAAAGCCTCAAGAAAAATACCACTTTAACCCTCCCCTCACCCACACACCCCATTCCCATCCCCCCCCCCCCCCCCCCCCGTACACACCCCTCCATCTTTCTCAAGCTTGCACAGCCACGCCCACCACCATTCTCCCTCTCTCTACCATCTCTGCCGACCACCCCAGCCCCGCCCCAGCCCACCCCAACCCAGGCCCGACCACCCCAGCCCCGCCCCTTCTCACCCCAACCCAGCCCCGACCACCCCAGCCCTCCAGCCACCGCGCGCAGCGGCTTCCAACCACCGGCGTGCCCTTCTCTCTCTCTCTCTCTCTCTCTCTCTCTCTCTCTCTCTCTCTCTCTCTCTCTCTCTCCGAGTAGCTGGTTCGGCGGGCACTTGCCGAACGGGTCCTTGATGTTCGGTGGGTACCTACCGAACAACACTCACATCGTTCGGCGGATGCCTGCCGAACGAGTGTGACATTTTCGGCGGGCCAGTGTCGAACGGATGCGCAGCTGCGCGCGGGAGGAGAGAGAGAGAGGAGGTGCTGCTGCTACAGGGCTGGGGTGCGGGAGGGAATGAGGTGGTCCGGTGAGGGGCTGAGTGGGTGGGTCGGGGCTGGGGTGGGCTGTGAGGGGTGGTCGGGGCTGGGTTGGGGTGGGCTGGGGAAGAGAGAGAGGAGGTGGTGCTGCGGGGGGGGTCGGTGCAGGGGCTGAGGGGCTAGGTGGGTTGGGTGGAGGGGGGAGGCCGGAGGGGGAGGGAGGGAGGGGTGGGTCGGGTGAGGGGGTTGAGGGGCTGGGTTGGTTGGGTGGAGGGGCTGGCTGGCTGGTTGGGTGGAGGGGCTGGCTGGCTGGCTGGAGAAGAAGAAGAAAAAAAAAAAAAAAAAAACAGGGGGAGGGGGGTGTGAACGTGAGAAAAAATAGAGGAAAAGAAAGAAGGGTGTGTAATGAAATGAGGGTATTTTAGTAATGGGTTGGGTGTGTGTTGAGAGATTTTGAATTTGAAGTAAGTGTGTGGGGTGTGTAGGAGAAAAAAAGAGAAAAAGGGTGTGCAAAAAGAAAAAAAAGGGTGTGCAAATAGCAGCCCTCTTTAAGAACTGGCAACAAAATTTTCCTGCATTTTATTTATATGGTTTAATCAATTTCTTTAATTTTTAATAGTTTGACCATTTCATGCAGATGGTTCAGCAGTGATGCATACCTAGATGCAGTAGCTATTCCTCGAGCAATAGGATCACGAAACTGTAGTTTATCAAGTGTTGCTTGCACAAAATTAGCTCCAACCAGACCAGTTACTACAACGACGGCAGCTGTGAGAGATGCATTGGTACCTACAACATATGCAAAGTACAAATATATATTTAAAAGACGAAAGTTAAGTTTAAACATGTACTGAATGCAATAATGTGTTTGGAGCATTATATAATTCTAGCAGTTTGCAAAAGAAATAAATTAGGCAAGCAATAAATAGGAACAGTCTACACTTTATTAGTTTAATATTTTAGAAATTCATGTCAAACTTAGCACATGATTATCAGGTCAGAGATTTTCTTGTTTGCAAATGAAAAGTATGAACTAATACCTTCAAACAAAGACACAATGCTGAGTGCTAATGCCACAGTTATACATCGTGGTAGAATTGAGACAGTCAAACTTGGTTCTAACCCAACAAGACGTCCAACAAGAGCAGTTGAATATAACGAGAATATGGTTGACAGGATGACAGATGTGAAAATCTCAGCTGCATGCCTCTTGACGAGCTGAAAAATTGTATAGCAGCAATAATCTTCTTCAAAAATTTGTAATATAGATTTAGAACATGTTCAAAATGCTAAGTTGGTTTTAATACCAACTAGAAGTTGGGGGCAAATTAAGAATGCACACAGTTACATCAGTTTCACAGTGAACTGGAGTATGGCTGTAGGAATAGAAGGCAAACCCAAAATTTGAGCACCAATATATACCTATATAAGAAACTAACCTGTCCCAAGGCATTTTGCAATCATCTTTTTTTTTTCTTGCCTGTAGGGCCTCAATCTATTCTCAACCTAGGATATATTTCGGATTACCAAGTACAAAGAAAGATGATCATGAAATATTCTAATTATATAATGAAAGGGTTATCCTAGTTAATAATGCATTGAAGAGTGGTACTGTCCCAAGCATATTTACTCCACTAGTTGATGAATACAATGTTCCTAAGAAACAAATTTCCAATGGATTATCCATAAAACTCGGTCCAGCTACTCAATAACACTTTTTAACTCACCCAGCAAAATAAAATAACTATAAATAATACAAAATAGGAAACCCATGGCAACTTGAATGTTATTTACCTTCCTCTGTTTGAACATTGAGAAGGCAAATGAGAGGATAACTGACCCCAAGAATCCCATCAGAATATCACCAGCTCCAGGATTAGATGAAACCTTCGTAAGGTATGATTCTGTGCATATCAAGAAGAAGAATGATCATTTCTATGTACTAAAGTTACAAAGGGTCCATTTGGATGGAAGGATTTAAATGAGGAAACTTGGATTTGAGTTTTTATGTTAATAAATCCACATATAAAATCGATTATTTAAGAAATAGAGGGATTTGAAATAACTCTTCTCTTGAGTATTTGAAATCCCTTCTTTTTTTAAATAATCAAATATATATGTAGACTTTATTAACATGAAAAAATTAATATTTTAAAAGGAATAAAAACTCAAATTCATATCCCTCATATTAAATCCTTCCATCCAAATGGAGAGAGAGTAGCAGACATAAGTTTTCACTTGTCATGTAAAAACCACAATTGGTATGCCATTTTACCTTTCAAACCAACAAAGAGAGGATACTTTGTCAACAATGACTTAGAAACCTCAAACCAAATGATGCTAAACCATATGAGAATCCTTAGACACAATCATAAAAACATCACAGACCATCGTGTATTTTCCCACATTCAAATGTTCTTTGCAATCATCTGTCCTTGTAATACCCTTGAAGAAATTAACACCAAAGTCATTGCTTTTTTATGCATCCTAATAGACTAGCCCCACAGTTTTATGACATCTTAAGTGCTTCTATAAATTTTGGGACATGGAAGTTCTTTTATTTTTATAATCCAAGTATATATAATGCCTCTTCTTCAACCTTGCCATTTATTTCTAAATCCTTTAGCTAATTGCATTTTAATGGAAAAGAATTTAGAGTTCCAACTCCCAAGTAGTACCTGTCAGGAAGAGCTGTACAAGTTTTCTATCTGTTATTAAAGCTATACGAAGCTAGCTATAGGCTCTCCGTATATTAAATGAAATTATAGACTAGTTGAAAGAAAAATAAAGAAATAAACAAGAGCTTTGCTCATCCATAATCTATTAATTTTATGTGCAACTCACAAAGTCCTCTTAATGACTTTCTTTCTTTTATTAGTCAAAGGAAGATGTATGTACCAAGCTCCTTATGGATGTGTTCATAAATCCTGTGAACTTTCTTGTTTTATGAATCATCCAACTCAGTATCCTCATTCAATTTACGACTGTTTATGAGAATAGTCATTGAACTTTCTTGGAATGATATGAAAATCTAACATGAGGTAACAATGAAAAGTGATATGAGAGTTATATATTTTGCTTTTATGCTTAAGATAGACAGATAAGGAGAAAGAATTAACAAATCTGCTAAGGTTGGGGAGGTGTAGTGAAGGGAGGCAATTGCCAGTAAGATATTTTATTGACCTGATATTTACAATAAAAATTACTATATTTTTTCTCATTATTATTATTTTTGTTTTTATAAACCTCAAGAATTCAAATGAAAGTTTTGTGCCAAGCATCCTCAATACAAACTACCTTAGCATTTTCTACAATAAATTTTGGAAGGAGTGTACTCCAATAAACATGCCAACTTCTACCAGCATACCTGGGTGGCATCAACTCCTGATTTTAATTTTCATATAATTTAGACAAACAGTCAAAACTTCTAATCTTGAGCATTGAAGAACTTTACATGACCTAAGTCCCTATCCTTCCCATACCCTCATAAATTTGTTTACATATCTTTTCCCATTCCTTGTACATGACTCAAAACGTGTACATCAAAATTCTCTTAATTTTAACAAAATATCATATTCATGGACATGATAGTATGATACAAAGCATAAAATGTTTCCCTCAATACTCATTTGGTGTAATTCTTTAACTTCATCTAATAATGAGATGTCCATTTAGTCCTTTTGATGGTAGTTCAGATATTCCTTTCTGTAATTATATTAGATTTAGGGAAAGGAAAACGAAAAAAATAAAATAAAATAAAATAAATCCACAAACGGAGAAACATACAAAATCCATAAAAATAAAAATAAAAAAGGAATAAAGAAAATAGAAAAGATAAGGTTAAACCAAGGGATCCAAAAGTCTAAGATGGATTCTGATAAGTATTTGTGGTTGTTTTAAGTTGTTAAAAACGTAATTTATTGACTTTTGTTGCTCAGCAACCAAAGGGAGCATAGTGTAGTAGTGGAAACCAAGAAAGTTATCTCAGAAGTGTACCAAGAACAGGATCAAGCCCAGACTGGGAGAAGTATCCAAAAGCCAATGCTGCCAGATCTGCAGATAGTGCACAGCAAATAATCGGGTGGAAAACCTTCTTCACATCAGATGGCAATCTGAAAGTTAGAAGTCAACAAACGAGTGAGAACTTCAAAAACAAGAAAATCTAGCTAAGAGTTTGAGTTCCTGTACTAAAACGAAAAACTTTATTTGGTTGTTTATTTGTTTATTTACTTTTGATAAAAAGATCCTTGTGCAGGTAGACCTAAACTATGGAAAATGAAGTTTTACCCAGAACCAACAATGTAGCCTAACACAGTGGATGAAAGTAGGAATGGAAGACATGTTCGAGCACTTGTCCCCAGGACTGTTGGGTATAATAATGCACCAACAAAGGATATAAGGAGGATCCCACTCCAAGACCACACTTCAATGGTGGAAAATGGAGAGGGTTTTGCCATCGGCTCAGCATCTGTCATTTCTGTCTTTACCATTTTTCTTACAGCTATTGCTGTATATCCTGCAACAGCAAGTGAAGCCAGCCAGCCTCCAACTGCAGCAAATCATTAAGCACTACCATGTAATTGTACCAAAAAAAAAATAACAAAAGAAAAAAAGCATGCAGGCAGGCACTTACAATGTACTTACATACAAAGGTACACGAGAAAGAGAGAATGAGAGAGGTAACAGGAAACAATATCTTGAAAAAATCTACAGTTTAGATGGATGTCTTTTAACTTTTAACTGCTTAAGTTCAATTTCCATTGCTTAGTGTAAGGGCGGCACTTGTAATGCCACAGGCCAATCTTGCCCTAGGTCATTAGTCAAGGCCATGGACGCTTGCCTGTGTGTGTAGGTATTTGGTAATTGACAAATTATTTTCTCCTGTCCTATGAATCCTCAAGCAATATTTCCTCATGTAACTTTTGAAATGGCTTAGAATGCTCTTTACAAGGGTGACTAGTCGGCAGAATATTAGACTAGAGTGGGCTAGGTGTCCTAATACTCAGCATTCTACTTCTGTTTTCTCTGTTCTCATATGTCCCAACTTGATTTCTTGGATTGCTAATAAACAGCCTATTATTTCCCCTTTGACTGTTGAGTGAGAGTATCACTTACTTGCTCAAGTATGTGTTGAGATGTTTTTGGATTATGTACCTGCTTCACAAGCTCCACATTTCTATTTCTACTATGACAACCATTGCACTACATACATGGCCTCCAGTCCTATTTTCCATGCTTGTAGCACATTGAGCTAGGATCACTTCATTCGTGATTATTTACTATCTGGAAGTCATTGTGTTCAGTTTGTTCCTTCAACCAGCAAATTTCTTTATTAAGGGGGCTCACAAGCATTGTTGTGAGCTTTTGCTTTCCAAAATTCTTACATGACAGATAGTCAGCAACAGCATGTTCACTTCACCAAAATGAAATTGCCAAAAAGAAGCTTGCAGGCTATGCAAAGCGGTATTCGTAGATTGTACAAAGAACCCTAGAGTGTTTAGTTGAAGACCTTATTTCTCCCAAGAGAAACCGTGAACCAGAATAGAAGAGCTTGCCCCACCCATGAGTAAATACTAAGGGATATCATAAAATGGAAAGTGAAAGAAAATCCTTGCCTACCAGTTGCAGAAAACCCCAAATAAATCATATACACCAGACGAAGAAAGTATTTCAAGTCATGAGCAAAGAAAAAGAGAAAGATAGATACCACACAAAAATTTGAGTGTTCGACAACCTTGCCTGTCAGTTCAGAAGTGAGTTCTAAGGAGAGAATTTTTGGCAGTTCAGGTATGTCTCCTCTCAGAGATTGAGTGGCTTTTCACAGCTAGTTGCTTCTAGGGGTAATAGTGATCCTAATTATAATTCTATCCTCAACCACAGAGCTAGAAAAAAGCATTAGCTATTGATGATTAGTATTAAGCTCATCACAAATCTAAACAATTGGGAAACAAGTGGCAAACAATAATTCACATTGTCAACCAAAATTAACAGTAGTCATTGGAAAATTCAAGTAGTAAATAGCTTCATCGGAGAAAATTATCTTAGAGTTGCAAAAGCTGACATACCTATAATGAAGCAAATCTTGATGCCCGAGGCCGTGGGAATACTTTTAACAGAAAGTGGCAAAACAACCAAAGATGGAACATAGAACAATGGCAGCCATCTCTGAATGAACAGTAGTGCCGGCTCAAAGAAGTTCATCAAGCTTGTTGCCACAACAGGGACAGTGGAATCAAGAATAATTAGAATGGAGAATATACAAAACATCCCGAAAAGCGCACTTGGGAACTTAATGGCAGCTGCCACAAATGCTGCCTTCAAAAATTTGTCCATTGCAAGAATAATACCAACTGAAACAATCAGATGCAAAATCCCAAGCACCTGTAATACATCAAAGCTAAGAACGTATTAACAAAATATCATTTTATCCCTTAAAGTTGCAAAAACTCATTTACGCACACTTTGAGAGACAGTACTGGAAGTGGCACCACTCTCTGAACCAGTTGATTTCACTAAAACCTGTCTATTAGAGCAGGTTTCTTGATACCCCATTTGCAAGAACCTGGAATTGAGTCCAAGAACTGTACTGGGTCTGGCAAATTTTTGGAAATGAGTCCGTTTATGTGACAATCTGACGCCATTGAAAGCAACAGCTGAATTATTATTTTTTGGATGGTGTCTCTGAAAATTTGAAAGTGAAGGCAGACAACAAGGAAAAAAGAATATTGAATTGGGGTGGTTGGGAAGAACATTATTGGGTATGGCTGAGAAGGTAGACATGGAAAGAGTAAGGGAATGAGTGAAGCTTAGAGCAACAGGGGAAACATTGAAATTGTGTGGACCTACCCCAACTTTTTAGGAGGAGAAGGATGAGATTTTTCCCCCACCCCATCCCATCCCACCCACCCAATCTTTCTTTCCCTTTGTAAGTTCATTTTGTACTTTTCCCGTACTTTCAAAAGTTACGGTTACAGTTAGTTTATAATTTTGAGCGTGCTATTTGCATACCTCATTTCTCCCACTACACACCCTCTTCACTTAATTTAGAAATTAACACGTTTAATCCAAAGTGAAAAGACCTTAAAAGATAACCCATATTATGTGAAAAAAAAAAAAAACTCTCTTTACACACCCGAAACCCATCACTCTTAAACCCCACTCACAACTTTTAAGACACACCCCTTCCTCCTATAACCTCATTCTTCATCTTTCATCCACTAAACTCTAAACCATGTCTCTTGTTCTATATAAGTAATCATATTGTAGAAAAACTTACTAGTTTTGATGAATGGAGCCTCCACTCGTCTCTTATTCGTCTTTAGATGAGGTATGATAGTAAATTTTTATGTTTTTTGAAATTTTTTTTCATGTTCTTCATTTTTTTGTCGTGGTTCGTTCTGCGAACCAATGCCGAACAATTTTAAAATGTTCAACAGATGCCTACCGAATAAATGAAAACTATTCTCTAGATCACTACCAAACGAAAATCACAAAGAATTATTAAAAAAGATCATTCGGTGGTTAATTGCCGGATACCTTTCATACCATTTGGCAGTCATCTACCAAATTATTTACTCATGTTCGTCAGGAAACCCACCGAATGAAATTTTGATATTTTTTAGAAGTGATCTCGTTTGGTAGGCATCTACTGAACGTTCTTATATTTGTTCGGCGACACTCCACCGAACGGTCTGTTCTAACTACATTTTCTTATGTTATGTGTATAGCGAGCAGTATGGTGATGCTTCTACTTGAAACAACAAGGTTAGGGCTAGGGGTGGGCATAAAAACCGTTACACCGAACAACCGAACCAAGCAGATGGGAAAAAATCGTGGAAAAACAGTGTTGACTAAAACCAGTCAACACCGACACCGAAACCGAACTGAACCGGATCCACATGGGTTGGTCTAGGTTCTGGACATTGAAACACCAATCCGAACCGAACCAAATCGAGAACACAAATGATATCTACATTCAATTAAAAAATTTAAGATTTTGGCTAAGCTGGGAGTCGAACAATAGACCTCAAACACCAAATTTATGCTCCCAACCAACTGAGCTTATTTGTTAGTTGTCCATTTTATGAATCCTAACTTATTTAATAGGTGTTTCCTTAGACACTTAGACTAAGTTGACTAATACAGTCAATCCTCATTGCTCATTAAGTCATTGAGTCTGAGTCATTTGACTCATTTCCTTCTTCAGTTTCCTGATTGCCTTTCGAAGAGAGAGAGAGAGAGACACACACACACACCAGTAGACCACCATCACCATCCGAGACCACCACCACCATCGCCTGCGAGTCTTCGACCATGACCATCCGAGACCACCACCATCGCCTGCGAGTCTGTGACCACTAGTCCACCACCATCACCATCACCATCATTCCAAAATCCCCAAATCCCGAATTCACCCAAACCCTAAATCCACCACCACCGGCATTCTCCACCATCATATCCACCACCATAGACCACCACTCCACCCCCAGTGACCTCCACCACCATCCTTCACCACCCTAAAATCCCAAATTTTAGAGTGCGAACCTAAAATACCCAAAATCCAAAACTCTTAGGAGGGTGTACTCAATCTATACTTTTAATGACTTTTAAGGAGTTTTTTTAAGTGACAGAATTTTATAGACTTTCATGGAATTTTATTAAAAAACTTTCATAGACATTGATAGACTTTCAACGACTTTTAATAATTTCATTGATTTCTAATAATTTCAATAACTTCTAATAATTTCAATAACTTCTTGATACAACTGTGAAATATTATGAGATTTTTGAAGATGTGAAATATTAATTATGAGATATTTTTTTGAAGAGGCATGGATTACAAGAAATTAAAGTAGCACAAAACATGATGCCTCCTCTATTCAAATCCACTCATAAACTAACTAATGTAAAGTAAATTCCCTGCTTAAACCACAAAAAAAGAAAACAAAAACAAAGAGAGATTTGTAGAGGTGCATATCAATATAAATGCAATGTCACATATAAAAAATTGATAACATAACCAATATATCATAAGGACTTCCAACCAAGAAGAAAATACCAAAAGGAACTTGTATATCTGAACTACACAAAAGTGAAGGAACCATGACAGAGAGCCATACCCAAAGTAACATGTCTGCATACTGACCTTACAAGTATGCCAAAATCGTAATACAAATTTGTTTAAAAATACAATACTCAATATCCTTAATGTCCATTATTATTAACCTGCCCAACATCTCTCCACATATCAGTAGCTATACTAGCCCTCCATTCATTAGCATTCTCTCGTTGTTGTTCTTGCGTCTCAAAAAGCGGTATAAAATCATCCATTTCATTAATTGGTAATGATGAAGACGATGAAGGTTCATTTTCTGGTTCAACCGGAAATTCATCAGAACGACACTCTTTGCGAAGAAAATTGTGTAATCCCACACAAGCCAACACTAACTCTGCTTGTGTACTATAGGGAAATGGAGGAGCTGATTTGAAAATTGTGAATCGCGATTTAAATATACCAAATATCCTCTCAATTACATTCCTCAAGGAAGCATGACGAAGATTGAACAATTCGTTTGCGTTTTCAGGATCACGACCTTGACCTGCAAAATCTTGAAGATGATAACGAACACCTCGAAATGGAGCTAAAAATTGGCGTCGATTTGGAAATCCACAATCTACCAAGAAAAATTTACCTGATTATACAATACTTTTATTAGTATGCAATGTATGACCTCTATAAATTGGACATAAATAAAAGCCAAAAAAACAAATAAAAAGCAAAACAAAACAATTAAAGTCATACCTTGTGGCGCTTTAAGTCCGTTCCTCCTTGATAAAGCATCATTTAGCACTCTTGAATCATGAGCAGATTTTTCCCACCCACTAAGTACGTATATAAATTCCAAATCAAAATTACAAGCTGCGAACACATTTTGTGAAATACTTCCATGACGATTACGATAGCTACTTTTGTCACGTCCAGTTACCATTGCTGGAATATGTGTACCATCAATAGCTCCAATGCAATCCTGAAATAAATAAAAAAATAAAAATTTAAATATTCACGTAATAATAATAGTAATAATAATAATATTTTATCACTTACCTTGAAGTACGGGTAAAACCTTGTACTTTCCCTTATTCTAGCTGGCACTGTGGGTCTAGGTTTGATCATCATGTCTACTGCTATTGTGTTCAATGCCCTTAAAATCTTGTTAAAATTTCTGCTCGCAGTGGCATGTGATCGATAAAATGTTTTACGACTTAAACAATATCGAGAATTTTGGCCCACAGTGAGTAAGAATGTTGCAAGCATTTCTTCAATGCAAATATACCTTGTATCCCGTAAGAGTGTTTTTTCTCTAATGATATGGCATAATTTTAAAAACACATCAGGATACATTCTGTACAATTGCCGGAAGTGTGCAGGATCCTCATTCAATGTTTTATGTATATATTCGTATCCATTTGTAGAAATTGATCGCCAAGCTAGAAGACGTTGAACACATTCACGACGCATGATAGCTATAAGCTCATTTAGAACATGGAGGATTGCTTCCATTGCCATCAATGAATACCTGATGGTTTCATAAAATTCTTCTTCCACTTCTTCTTCTTCCAGTTCTTCTTCCTCTACTACATTATCTTCATGCATGTTAGACTGAGACATATATACAAAACCACCAGAGAAGAAAAAAATAATAAATCTTTAGATGCAAGGAATGAAGTAGGATAAAAACTAATTTGTGTAGAATAGACATTTTCAACTCAACATGAAAAATTTCTTTTTGAAGCTTAACAGTTGGGGTTACATGCTTTTACTTAATACGATTGAAATCTGAATGTACCATGTAACTACTAATCTTTCACATTTTACAATTACCTGGTGTTCTGACATTAACCCCCACCTCTTCTGTCACAGCAATCTATCACTTTGAAACACCTAATTCTTCAGCTAGGAACCTGAGACATGTTAAAGCAAATAGTTTCATTAAGCAATGTGAAAGGTTGGCTTAACGTGAATGCATGCAAGAAATCAAATTAATAGGAATCCTTTCAGCAAATGATTGATCATTTAATTTTTATAATTTGTTGGTGTGTTTTTTGACTAGTCAGGAACCACTAAAGTCATAATCACATGCCAATGCTACTCACTACTAAAAAAGTGTGAGTCAATAAGCCACGAGAGCTAAGACTAATAACTACAAAAATATACGTCATAAAGTCAAGGATGTAAATATTTTCAACATAATTTATCCTGTTAAATTATCACTGTCAATTTTCCTTTTATAGAAAGAAGAGAAAGAAAATGTTGCTATCTTGGCAGGGAAAACATAGATTGCGTTGGGCAATAGCAACAACTATTGGAAGCAATATTCACACTTTTATTCTTATTGGACAAGAGGACATGACTACAAAAAATAAAGAAAAAAAGGATTATCAGTATGTATAAGAACATGGTCGGAGAAGGCATCAATTGCAGCAAGAATGCCCCTGTATTTGTTTGTTCCATACTAACTTTCATAAGAATGCCCCTGTATTTGTTTGTTCCATACTAACTTTCCAATCAGATGTCTGCCTAGGCTCAATAGTTTAGGAGTAATGCAGAAACAAGAAATAAACATTCATAGTTTAAAACTAGTTGTGTCAATTATACTGTAACAGAGTTGTGCCAATTAAACTCCCATAGTGTAAAACTAGTTTCATCCATCATATAATAAAACATCACAGTTATGAAAAAAAAACAGTAAACAAGAAAACTTGGCAAAGCAAGCATAACAGACCCATTCCAGAGGAAAAAAAAAAAACAAAAAAAAAAACTGAATACAACTAATAACAGTTACTTAAAAACCAATAACAATAGTATGCATTGCTACTCCAAAATGTTACACAATTCATACATAAGTCTATTCCAAAAGTTTAGTGAATTCAAACATATGAGAATTAACTTGTCAAAAACGAATTGTAATTTACACACTAATAGGTTAGATTAATAAATGAGAAAAAATATCATCAAAAAATACATAAGTATCGTATATTTCTGCTATAGTATCAACACTCATCATATCCATAGACCATAAACCCATCATATGTAGAAAAAAATATATATATCCTAAATCCACCATATTTGTAAGGCACCCATAAACCCTAAGCCCATCATATCCAAAGAAACAAACAACAAATTAAATCAGGAAATAACAAACAATTTAACAAACTAAACAAGTATAACACTATGAATGTAACATAACAACAGCAAAATCAGGAAATAACAAACAATTTAACAAACAAAACAAGTATAACACCATGAATGAAAACATAACAAACAGGCCAGAAAAAAAAAAATTTTATACAAAGAAAGAAAGACATAACACTTAATCCACCCAAACTCTTATCTATTTTCCATAATCAAGTTGAAATCAAGCATAACATCACTATAACCAGCAACCCATGAAAGAGATGAGAAAACTATATACTACCCAAGGAATCTATGCAAAAGATGAAGAGAAATAACCGTGAAATCAAAGCTCTGGATGAGAAAGAAGGGTGTTGGTCGATGAGAAATAACTGTGAAATCAAGCTATGGCTTCCTCCCTCAGGAACGTTTGGCATCCTCCTTCCCTTCAGAGAAGTGTTGTGGGCCTGTTCATCTTACCATGTTGTTTCACGTCAAAAGTCAGTGGGGAGAATGTGAGAGAAATTAGGAGATTTGGTATTTATATCTAAAGCCCAAAAGTCTTTCAAAGTCTATTAACTTGAGAACTCTTTGAAAGTCATTGACATTTTGAGTACTATATGACTTTCATAGACTTTTAAAAAGTCTTGAATGAGTACCCCTAGACTTTTATAGACTTTTTAAAAATCTATAAAAATCTTGATTGAGTACTCCCTGACTTCTTAAGTCTTTAAAAGTCATTAAAAGTTTAGATTGAGTACACCCCCCTTAGTCTTTCATCTCTCAAGTCGCAACCTATTCTCTCAGTCTCTCATCTCGTTAATTACAGTATACATCCCCATTTGCTGGGTAAGTACTCACATTTCGATTTAGGGTTTGTTTTTTTCAATTTGGGGGAACTTGGGAGATTGTAATTTTGGTTTTTGTATGTTAAAATTCTTGAATTATGACTTGATTTCAGGTGGTTGGAAGCTTGGAGAAGTTCAATTGGACCAGCAACCAACTCAATTTGGTAAGTTGATGTCTTGCTGAGATATATCGATGTGGTTTCTGCAATCTGAGTTTATGGTTGCATTTTCTGGTTTTGAATATTTAAAGAAATGGTTTTTTTTTCTTTTTTTATGAATTTTGAATATTCGATTGAGTACTGGGTTCACCTGTAAGGGTCTTCTAATTTTCTATGTGCTTTTCTAAATTTAGAGAAATGGGTTTATTGAGGCTGGTGTAATTTGTGCTTGATGATGATCTGAATATATATCTAATTATCTAATTTCTACTTTGTATAATAAGGGATGGCAGAATCATCTACTGCCTCTGCACCCTCACCCTCACCTTCACCATCAACAGCACCATCACCATCACCATCACCATCACCATCACCATCACCATCACCATCACCATCGTCCCCAGCAACACCATCATTACCAGCAGGTCCAGCACCATCCCAACCCAACCCTACTAGTGGTCTTCCACCCGTACACCCAAGTGGAGCCAGGAAACCATCTAAGGAAAAATCTGAGGTATGAGAGCATTTCATTAAGTATGATGACATAGTAGAGTTTGTTAAGGAAGATGGGACTAAAGGGAAGATTATAAAAAAGAGGGCTAGGTGTAAGTATTGCAAAGACCACTATGTTGCTGACCCTGTGACAAATGGCACCTCAGCTATGAAAAAACACCTTGCACAGTTATGTAAAAATTATCCTGGGAGAGTACATGACAAAAAACAGAAAACTTTATCTTTTGATCAAACTGTTGGTCAACTTATGGCTAGGGGAGGTAATAAAGATGAATGCTTAAAGGCTTGTGTAGAAATGGTGATAATAGATAAGCTGACATTTAGTTTTGTTGAGGGTAACGGGTTTAGGCATTTTTGTAGTGTTGCATGCCCCTTTTTCCAAGTCCCTTCTCGTAGGACACTAGTGAGGGCTTTCATGGTCATGTATGATGACTTGAAACTGAAATTGAAGAGTGAATGAGCATCACATAGAGTGCGCCTCACCACCGACACTTGGACAAGTTGTCAAAATATCAACTACATGGTGATCACAGCACACTTTATAGATGATGATTGGAATTTGCACAAAAGAGTCTTGAACTTTTGTGTCATAGCTACTCACAAAGGGAACTCAATAGGAAAAATACTTGAACAATGTTTGCTAGAGTGGGGTTTGGAGAAAATACTTACTATCACTGCTGATAATGCTTCTAAAAAACACCATTGCAATAGATTATTTAAGGGGTAAGATGAAGCATTGGACAAAATCCAAGGTTGTGTTATGGGGGAAGTACATGCATGTTAGGTGTTGTGCACACATAGTCAATTTGATAGGTGGAGAAGGCTTGAAAAAGTTAGATAGGTCAATCTTGGCCATTAGGAATGCTGTCAAGTATGTGAGGTTTTCTCCACAAAGATTGGAGTATTTCAAGACTTGTGTTTTGAAGGAAAAAATAGAGTGTAAGGGTCTAGTGGTGTTGGATGTCCCAACTAGGTGGAATTCCACCTATATGATGTTGAATGCAGCCTTGAAGTTTGAGAAGGCTTTTTCTAGAATGGTAGAAGAAGAGGATACTTCATATTTGGGTTGGTTTGGTGAAGAGGATGAAGGGGAACAAGGGGTGGCACCTGCTGCCAATCGTAGAAAAAGGGTAGGACCACCTAACTCAAATGATTGGAACAATGCTGGCATCTTTGTGGACTTCCTTAAAGTGTTTTATGGTACGACATGTAAGATGTCATTATCTTTACACCCTGCTGTCCATGAAACATTTCACGATTTGATTTCCATTGAAGCGGAAATTAATTGTTTGTTCCTAAGTGAGGATGAAATGCCAATTGATAATGAATTTGAATCGAATGGGCAAATGATGTTGAATGATATGGCTGCCGGGATGAAACTAATTAAATTTGATAAGTATTGGGGTGATCTAAACAAGATCAACCAATTCTTGATGGTTGCACTTGTGCTTGATCCCCGATACAAGTTAGGCAATTTTGCACATGTTTTACAAAAGTATTGCTTAGATGAAGTTGCTGCCCTTAGGAAGACAATGGAGATGAAGGAGATTTTAATGAAGCTATTTGTTGAATATGAAAGTCGCCAACCCCAAACTCCTACTTATAGTGGAAGTAGTGTCATTAAGACTAGCACAATTACAACTTCTACAAGTTATAGGGCAGCTTCTAGGGAACCTCGGGGGGGGGGGGGGGGAAGAAAATGACATGAAATGACTAGATGTTGGATGGAAGAAGCTGCAGCAAGTAATACGGTCGTATTGGAACATGAAGTTGATAGGTACTTGACTGATCCTATTGAGGCAACGGATCCGGACATTGAGTTTGATGTTTTGAAGTGGTGGAAGCTTAATGGGGTCCAATATCCGGGGCTGGAAGCAAGTGCAAAGGATATCCTTGCAATTCCAGTTTCAACAGTGGCTAGTGAAGCTTGCTTTAGCACAGGAGGACGTGTAGTGAATTCATTTCGGGCATCCTTGACTCCAAGGATGGTGGAGGCTTTAATCTGTTGTCAAAACTGGTTAAGGTCCAAAGATATCTCCAATCTTCAAAATGAACCATCAATTGAAGAACTGGAGTTTTATGAATCAATTGAAGCAGGTATCATTGTATCAAACTTTCCACTATGTACAAATTCATTCAATGAATTGTTTTTCTTATTATAACATTGACTTTCAAGCTAACATGTGTACTGTTATTGTTGTACAGAACTCATGAGCACTGTCACAACCCCTAAAACTGCTCCTGCTACATTTCAGTGTTAGAATGTCAAGAATCTGTATGAATACATGTTGACTTAGAGTTGGTGGCTTGCTGCAGTAAATAGATGATAGTTTAGATTTAGGGCTTGTTGGTGACTTGAACTTTGTGGTTTTTATTTTAATATTTTATCACTGATGTAGTGAAGTGAACTAGTGAAGACTGTGAGTCTGTAAAGTGTGAACTGTGAAGTACTGGCGTACTGGGAAGTTTTCATTTTTGAATTTTGATCAAGGTAGGTTGCAGTAAAAAGTTGGGCTGGGCTACATGTTTGATGTTTGATGTTTGATTGTTTGGCCTAATTTATGTTTTGCTCAAGCCCAAAAGGCAAAATATGCAGTATTCTACTATTCTTATTTCTTTCATTTAGATTTGGGCTTCAAAATTTGTGTTCCTTAACTGAGGCCCAAAATGTTAAGGGGTTGGCCCAACACCGAAAGCCCATCAGCACCGAACCAGAACCGGCAGGTCTGGTTTGGTTCAGTTCTATGCTCTTTTTTTTGGTGTTCAGTACCGAACCACACCGAATTTAAGATGCTAGCTTGGTGTGCGGTGTGGAGGGGATACCGAGCCGAGCCGAACCATGCCCACCCCTAGTTGGGGCATACACTGGGGGCGAAGTTGTGACTGAATACTTACGTGACTATACTAATGAATTCACAACAAACGAGGTATCCATTTGTATATTTAAAAATGATGTTGTATATAGTGGTAGTTGATATGTGAATAATATAAATTATATGTGTAGATATTTCATTCGAGGAAAGCATTGGTTAACTGGGCACGTGCACAAGGAAGGAGGAACAAATAATCATTGTCATTATGAGGTATAATGCAGCAGAGGTGGAGAAAAAGAAAGCTAGAGTATTTTTTAGTTGTCATTTTTATGCATTTTGTCAAGGTGTATTTGTTATTCCTCATGCTAATATCCATGTAACATTTGATTAATTTAGCCATATAAGAATAATATTAATTAAGCTAGCCTAAATATAGTTGAATTGCATAACTAAAATATAATCGAATTATAAATAAAACACATCTTCGAATTACATAATATCCATATCCGAATTAACATAAAAATATTTCCGAATAATCATTGGTGGGGATGACGTCTCGATGAGCGTTGGTAGTTTTGGACATGCACCTTAAAGATCACGTTCCTAATTTCAAATAGAAGCAAAAAATTTATGGTTAGTGCATATCCTATAACAATATAACAATATAATACCAACTTATAAACTATTAGGTATAACAAGATCATACCACGTTATTCCAAATGGCAGTAGTTACGTGAGTTCTATAGCTTCTCAACACGGATGTATCCATGGGACCTTCGGGGAAAGGTTGAGCTAACTTGTTGGGGTTGTCCTCATCATCAACAGTCTGTGAACCTGGCTGCACATGAACCTGAACCTTAGTTTCTTCAACAACCGCTTCACGATTAATTCGTGATACTTTTCTTCTTCTCTCAAAAGCTGTGGGTCATGTTCTATCTGCAACTTCGAATGATTCCCCTTTGGACGAAGATGAAGCATGTTTCCTGCTTCTATTTATACATGTATTTTCAAACAAGAAATTGACAATTACATTAAGAAATATAAGATTTTTCAAAAGCTTAAAAACAAAATTTAAAAAACCATGCAGATGGTTTGGCAGAAAGTCATCGAACAAACAGGAAACATTCGGCAGGTTACTGTCGAACCAATATGAATTGTTCAGAAGACACTTGTCGAACAACTTTTTTATTAAAAAAAAAAATTGGGTTTCGTTCGGTTGTGTTTTGCCGAACTATCTCAGTTCTATTTGGCGGATAGTTGCCGAATGAATCAAAATGGTTTGGCAGACTAGTGTCAAACCAACCGCAAAAGTGACAACCCCCAACCTGAAATTTCAATCTTAAACCCTAAAAATCTGCACTCCAAAACATCTCAAACGAACAAAAAAGGTGTTGAGATGGATGAACCAATTGAAATTACATAAGAAAGCCTTAGATTTACATTTGAATCTAAAAACTTTAAGTTATGGCATACCTCCAACTTGCAGCAATAGTGGGGAAAAAAGATGTTGTTGCAGCGTGGTGAGGTGGTGAGATTGTGAGATGGTGTAGGGTCCGGTGACCTCGAAGGTGGCTTCAACGACGGCCTAGATGACGACTTTGACGACGGCGTTGACGGTGGGTTGACGGTGGGGAGCCAAGAGAGGTGTCGTTTGTTGTGTGTTAGGTGGTAGGGTGTGTACGTAGTGTTTGGATGTATTGGGTGAGATGTGTAGTGTTTAGATGTGTTAGGTGAGTATGTAGTGAGAAATTTGGTGAGAGGAATAAAATAAGGGTATTTTGATAATGAGAGGGGTGTATTATGAGAAATTATAAATTTTAGAAAGTCGAAGGAGATGTGTAGTGAGAAGAAATGGAGTGTAAATAACAGCACTCATATTTTTTTTAGGCATAAATTCAATTTAAACATATAACTATATATGCTATTTCAACGAGGTCCACGAACTTTCAAATATTTCAAATATACACCTGATTTATTATGTAAATTGAAAAATAAAATTCCGTCCATCAATTTATTGAGAGATCAGTTAAATGTCAGCTTGGCTTTTGTTAAGGGGGATTAATTGGCGACATGGCACCAACTCAGCATACATTTCCCACCAAATGAGCAACACATGTCCACTTGACACGAGCCCACACACCCATCACCTCTTTCCCGCTCGTCAAACGCTCTCCTGACCATTTAGTCTCTCAAAAACATCACGTTTTCTCCCAAATTCGAATATAAATCTTCACTTGTGTTCAACGAGCGAGAAAAAGATGATGAGTTTGTGGACCCGTGTCAGGGGTTAGGTGGACCCGTGTCGCTCATTTGGCGGGAAATGAGCGACACAGGTCCACCTAACCCCTGACACGGGCTCACAAACTCTCTCTCTCTATTATTATTAAATTGTGGGCATGTGTCGCTCATTTGACGGGAAATGTTTGCTGAGATAGCGTCACATCGTCAAGTAATCCCGGTCAGCAAAAGCTAAGCTGTCATTTAACTAATCTCTCAACGAATCAATAGACATAAATTCATTTTTCAATTTAGATAATAGATCGGGTGTATATTTGAAATATTTTAAAGTTCATGGACCCCGTTGAAATAGCATATAGTTATGTATCTAAATTGAATTTATGCCTTTTTTTTATTTTGAACAAAAGTCCAAATAAATTTGGTGTAATTCTGTTCATACCCCACAATTTTCTCATCACACCCTACACTTTTTTAAATGAGAAAAAACACAACAGCAGTAGTGATGCCAATGGGAATGGCGTCTCTACTCTCCCACATCACCTCCCTCTCTCTCCCTCTCAAGCCCCACCAAATCCTCAAGCGGAAGCCCCACCTCTCTCTCTTGAGTCTCTTCCCTCACTCTCCAAACCCCAGAAGAACCCTCTACCGCAGACACTTCTCTGTCTCCTGCAGTTGCTCTTCATCCTCTGCAGTTCCTCAAACCCCACACCCTCCAAGCAGCTTCAATGGAGACCTTGGGCCGTACTTGTCCTGTTCTATGCCCTATAAACGCCTTAAAGTCGCCGTCTTGCTTAGCGGCGGTGTCGATAGCAGTGTCGCCCTCCGCCTTCTCCATGCCGCCGGTCACTCCTGCACCGCCTTCTACCTCAAAATTTGGTTCCAGGTACGTTCACATGAAACCCATTTTGATACTTGTATGAGAATTGGGAAAATCTTCTTTTGGGTATTGAAGAAATAAAGTAATATGTCAACTTTTTCGGTTATTGATCGGAAACATTTAATATTTTGGATGTTCAGATTCTGCTGAGTCTCATCTTGTGTTTAATTTTGGGCTGAAGATCAAAATTTTTTTCAAATGGGATTTCTTTGACTTAATGAGTCATTAGTTAGTGAACTCTGCTCCAGTGTGTTTCCCATGATTTAATTGGATTATTATGAGACATGTATTCCTTATTCATTTAAGGCTCAAAATTTTGTGACTTGGAACTTCTTTTTATTTTATAATCCAAGTTTATGTATGATGTCTCTTCTCCAAACTTGCTATTAATTTATAAATCCTATAGTTAATTGCATTTTAATGGAAAGGAATCTTGAGTTCCAACTCCCAAGAAGTAACTGTCAGGACGAGCTATACAAATTTCTATCTATTACTAAAGCTGTACGAAGCTAGTAATAGGCACTCACAGTTACAGGGTATTTCTGGCAAGTAGTTTGGTTCTTGATATAAAGGTGATTTCTAATAATATGTACACACAGGTAGTTTGTAAGTAAAATGTTGAGAAGTCGGACTAGAAATTTTTCAGATGGAATGAAATGAAAACAAATAGTAGATCTAACATGAGACAACATTGAAAAGTGATATGAGAGTTTATACATTGACTTCTTTGGTAATCTTTTTGAGTGTTTGAGTCTCTACAGAAAGAGCTGCTTTTGATGTGTGGTTTTATGTAGGAAGACTTTGAGAACTTTTGGTCAGAATGCCCATGGGAAGAAGATTTGAAGTATGCCAAAGCTGTCTGTAATCAGGTCAGTTTCTTTCTATCGCCACTTACAATCTTTATTTGAAACTATAAACATAAGTGGGGTGAAAAGGATTTTCAATCTCTTCCCCCCTCCTCCCCACTCCCCCCCAAATGAGGCTTCATTTCGAGTGTTTGCATGTTTTTGGATTCTATGGTTTGCAGACACACACACACAAATGCACTCATCTTTTTGAATTTCATTCCCTTTCTTGAATTGTTTGTCATTTTCCATCCATTTCCTTACATTAAGAAGCATACATGCATGCTTTTAATGGAATCTTGCTATTATGTGTGATAGAAGAGATTTATGTTTAGTTTCTTGGTATAGCTTATGCAAAGTGGAGACTTTTCAACTGAAAATAAATGACATTGATTTTCAGGTTGATGTCCCACTAGAAGTTGTGCATTTGACAGATGAATATTGGAAGAATGTGGTATGTATTTCTTCCAATGTTTCTATTGTATTTGTAGATTATGTTCTAATAGCAGTCACATCTCTATGTAGTCTGTCAGTAGCCCTGTGCTTGATCATTTTGTTCTGTGTATCTCACAGCTGTTTAGTATTCCATTATTTAAGTCAGTTTAAATAAATAATCATTTTTTCCCAGTTTTTAGTTGGGTAACTGGATTAAGTTATTGGTCTTTTTTCCCCCAATTAAGCCATGAAAACATTGGTCCATGTTTCAGGTGTCCTACATTATTGAAGAGTATCAATGTGGTCGAACTCCTAACCCAGACGTTCTTTGCAATACAAGAATAAAGTTTGGTATGTAGTCACCTGAATTTAAGATTTAGTTCTTACTATTATGTTCCTGATTCCAAATTTAGTTCTTTGTCTCTTAAGCTTATTTAACCTCTCAGGTGCATTCATGGAAGCCATCAGCAGTATGGATTTTGACTATGTTGCATCTGGACATTATGCAAATGTTGTCCACCCATCTGCAGATCAAATGCATAAGGATTCTGTTTTAGAACTATCACAAGACATGGTACCTATATGCGATACATATTTGTCAACTTTTATACTTGCTGCCCTTTAAGATTATTAATCTTGACTTGTTTAACTTGTTAAGTTTGATTCATTTGATATTCGAATAGGTTATTGTGCTATATAGACATATATATAAGTTTTGTTGTCATCATACAATCCTCAAGTTTGGTGTTGCTCTGAGATCATAAGCCTTGAAACATCATGGAGTTCAATGTTTGCAATCATCATATTGCATTTTCTTTAGTGCAATTTGTTATATGCATATTGCCTGTTAATAATATCTTTAATATTACAATTTTCAGGTGAAGGATCAGACATACTTCCTTTCGCATCTTTCTCAGGTCCAGCTTAAGCGATTAATATTCCCACTTGGTTGTATGTCAAAGGTTAGTGGGGACTAGTTTACTGCTATGCTGCACTTCACTAAATACTTATTTTAGCTGATTCTAGAACATATGCATATATTGAATATTCATTATCTCTTGAATGTAGATGAGCATCACAAATTTTAGCTGGGGAGGAAAGCATGTTATTGTACAAACAATTGAAAAGGCTCACTGCAACTGTATATAGTTGTTCAATAATAAAAATGTAAATGGGTTGATATATTAATTTGTTGATATGATCTTGAATTTGCAACCTACATGCATGAGGTTTCTCATTGCTGATGGGAAGTCGAGCATTATTGTTGTCAATCTGCGGAAAGCTGTAATTTCTTGTATAGTTATTTGCAGCCTCTCCTTTCATTATATTCTTTGTTTAAGCTATGTAATCCTTGAAAATTCACATTTTGTTATTTTTCTGGCTGTTGTGGAAACTCTTGTGTAATTCTTTAATCCCGATTCCTTTATCTTATCTCTGTGAATATCTCTATAGGATGGAGTTCGTAAACTTGCCACAAAGTTTGATCTGCCTAACAAAGAGAGAAAGGATTCACAAGGAATATGCTTTCTTGGGAAGGTATGTCTTCTGAAGCTGTTCTCAACATTCATACCCCTTTCCAGAATATAAATTTACATATAAATTTAAAGTATCCTTGCTGTGACATTTTTCATGGAGGTAAATTATGAACATTAACTTGAAGTATAGATGAAAGTCATACATATCTCTGACCCTTAAGTCTCAAAATGTACTGTTTGATTCTTTTTGTTCCAATATCATCCCCTGAATCGCACAACTATCTTTTTGGATGCCAAAATTTAAATGGTATAATTTGGAGTTATAAGTGATTCTTTATATAACTTACCAATATTCTTCCTGAAGTTATCCTTTGTGGGTTTACTTGAGCGACCAATTTAAAACCCTACCATCATTCTCTCGGTTTTTTGTTTCCTTTTTGTTATAGATAAAGTTCAGTGAATTTATTGCAAGACACATAGGGGAGAAGGAAGGTGTCATATTGGAAGCTGAGACTGGAGATTTCCTTGGAAAACATCAGGGGTTTTGGTTCTACACAATTGGTCAACGTCAAGGTCTACGCCTCCCAGGAGGACCCTGGTATGTTCTCTCACTGTTAATAGTTGGACCCCTTTCCAAGGTTTTCTGGTACTTGTTCTTTATTCAATTTTTCAATGTAAAATCTGGTCATGGGGAAGCATTAGTGGCACTGATATATTGACTATTTTTTATTTATTATCCAGTTAGTATTTTATAGCTATATGTTTTTGGATTGAACATAACGAGTGTAATTTGAATAATATTTAGGATACTCCTACATAATGTAGCTAGTAGCTACTAAAATCCTGTAGGATGCTCCTATCCTACATAATGTGGTTGTGCCTATCTAGCGTTCAGATTCAGGGTCATCATTGGGTTGGGTTGTCCCATCAAAATAGGATTTCCAGCCAGACTAGGCCTTGGTCTTTTGGGCTGTTGACCAGTCAACTGACCCTGTTGGGCTGGCCCACCACATAAATGTAGGGCCCATGCCCTACCCGCATGCCATGGGCCAATGGGACTCTAGTAGGCTGGCTCTTGGGCTGCCAGTAATAGTCGGACCGTCAACCCACTAGTTTGTTTAATAAAAAAATAATATAAAAAAATAAATACTTAAAACAGAAAATAAAAAATTATATAGAAATTGAAGCATCTAACTTTATTTATGAATCAAAATAGAATATATATTATACAAATATAATTTGAAAATAAGAATATAAGGAGCCAAATATTGAAATAATATATAATTATATAAAAATGTTATATAATCTTTAGAATTATATATTATTATTTTTAACTATTCTTATATATTATTTTTATTAAATCGAGTCAAGTCATCATGTAATGGAGTAGTGTGTTAGTATGATAATTGAAAAATAAGAGAGCAATATTCTTGATTAGGGATCACTATAAGAAGCCAAATATTGAAATGTATTTTCTAATTATTATCAAGTTGATATTTTTGTATATATATTATGCGAAATATATCTTATAAACACTGGAAAACACTATCCGAAAGTTCTTTGGTTGGTGTTATTTTAGATTCTAGGTATAAAATGGAAGTTTTGCAACCTTTCTTAGAAATAATACAGATGAATCAAATCAATTCTTTTTTGAATTTCTACACGTGCAATTCCCTTGACACTAGAGGATATTTTCATATTTTTTGTACGTAATTTTTATACAATTGTATTATGGAACATGATAAATTCAATCAGACACTAAAACTATTTGTTTATATGCTATGAACATATTTTTCACGTATCTTTGTTGTATCCTACCATTTCGAGAATCATTGTATTAGCTTATATATCCAATTCTGGATCCTTGAACCACTTCAAGCAAGAATTTCACCTTTTCTGTGGGTCGTCTTATCTTATGCAGGTATGTTGTTGAGAAGGAAATTAAAAACAATGTAGTTTTTGTGTCAAGGAATTACTTTTCAGTTGACAAAAGAAGGCGCCTATTTCGTGTTGGCTCCTTGAAATGGCTATGTGGGTTGCCTCCAGACCAGATCAGTCAGCTAGAGTGCAAGGTACAAATATTAAAAATCTATCTCCTATTCTACTATCGGATTGTCATTATTTTAGTTTTCAGAATGCTGTTATTTATTTTTCTTATGAGTGTTCTGTGTAAAATTTGGTCTTATAATCTTAAATGAATCGTATGATAGCCGACTGAAACCATCAAATTCCTAAATATTCTGTAAATAGTGGCAGTCTCATAAATAATGACTCTCTTGTCTACAGCATAGAAAACTTACCATAGTTTGATTTGTTCTCTGTCTCTCTTTCACTCCGTATCAACGTCAAAACTTGCCATTGATACGTTTGGAACTTAATGGACCATCATTCATCACACAAGGTCTGAAATCAAATGTGGACTAATTGTGAGACATATGGTTTTGGGTATTGATTAGTCTCCCAAGGAAGGGTAATCATGTAGTAGAACCAGGAATGCTTTGAATCATGTTATGTGGTTTGTAGTTTAGTGTTTAGAATCCAAGTCAATAGAAGCTGAAATGTTCTAAAATCTTCAGGTCAGACATGGGCCTGGTTTTCACAATTGTAGCTTGATAATGGAACCTGGTGAAGATGGCCATGAAGATGTTGCAGTTGTCCACTTATCTGAAGATGACCAAGGCCTGGCAGCTGGGCAGTTTGTGGCCTTCTACCGAGGGAGAACCTGCTTGGGCTCCGGTGTAATATTGAAGTCTTGGGATGATCAAGGTTTTCCTGTATGTGAAAAAGCTCTTGAAATTGCAAAAATGGAAGATAAATCACTTCTTGGTAAACCAGTTAAGATAAAAGTAAAACCAGAGAATCATATATCGGAGTCTGGTCAGATGGATGGTATGGAACTTTGTGGAGGACCAAAAAATTCTGGAATTGCTGCTGCCAAACAACGCATGCAGGCATCTCAGGGAGAAGCAATCATCAGATTCCCTGTAAATTGGCTGCAGAAGTTTCGAGAGAAGTGGTTGCGCATGTTCTAGCTTTTGCCATCGAAAGTGCAGAGTTACAAGAATATATGGCTGGAAAAAAGAAAAAGTACTACAAGTTACAAGTAGAGATGGCCCTTTCTTTCCGGGGATGCTCTGTTCATGTATAGAAATATTTGTAATAAAATTTATTTATGAGAGTTTGTAATAGTCATATGGAGTCTTTGCCCTTGGGACAATTATTTTCACTTAGTTGAGTGTAATGATAACCACATTTTTGTCATAGGGAGGGCTCCATTTAAGCCAATTATTTTCCATCTTTCACTCATGTATTGACATATTGTATCTTGATTACTTGACCAAATCTGCTTGAATTTTCGCAATTTTAAACTTGTAATCGTTGTCCCTATTCTTTGCAATTCTTCATATATTTTCAGAAAAATATCACATTCAGCATATTTTCACAACCCAACTACACTAGCATTTCTTAAAACAATAATTACAATTAGAAGGCACATCACTTCATGGACATCATAAAGTAACTAGAAAAGAAGATTACATGGTTAGAAGTTCTTGTAAGCTAGCATACTAGCAAATTAATTTTCGTTATGGTAGGCATAGTGTTGTGGGGAGGATGAATGGTAAACATAATTAGGTGGTGAGTTTGAATTATAGACGTATCGGGGTGGAGAGGATTGATAATAGACATATTCGGGTGGGGATGGGGTATGATGGACATGATGGGGTGGAGAGGGGGAACTGAGTTCGCTTGTTATGGGAGTAGCAATGTGAGTTTGATGTAGACAATGAGTTTCATGTTTGTCTACTCTAACTTCGACCAACTCCTGTTCCTCAAATGACCGGAAAATAGGGTGTAAGTAGGCATCAGCCAAGTATGATTTCAAATTTAGGTCAGGTTCCGAAGTTCGCTCCATAATGTCTTTTGCCATGGCTTCCTGAGGAAGAAAACAAGGAAGATAATTTCCATCAGAGATTTGAACAGAAAACTTGCATGCTTTTGAGGAATCGTATAAACCTCCAAGAAATTTATACTTCATAGCATATTAATCCATTAAAAGAATGATAGACAAACTATATCAATTCACATTAGGCACATCAGAAGGGACCTTGATCAAATAAGTTACAGCTTCTACCACAAAGTGCACCACAGACATGTGTCTAACTTGGTCACACCTCAACCCAAAAAAATAAAAAACTTGGTCACACAAACAAAAGACCAAGGCACATGAATTTGTATTAAATTTCAATTAGTGCATTTGCCATTGCCTAACACTCAAGGATAGATTAGACTGGGGCATATGCGCATATCAAAAGGGACCTTGATCATATCAGCCAAAGCTTCAACCTAGAGTACTTTGCAATGTGTACATTGGTCACATCAGAAAGGGAAGGAGCACATTGACTTTGTATAACTTCAAAATATGTAAACTGCCCTTGCTAACACTCGAGAATATAGGCAAGTAGAGTATATAAAAAGCCAATCCATATTAATCAGCTCCAAATAATACAAGGCCCTCCCAAATATAAACACACCATTAAATTATCACAGAACTGTTAAATCAACTCACCAAAGCCCCACTACTATGCAGCCAATTTATCACAAAGAGGTACTGTATCCGTTTGGACAAGGAAGGACCTATTGCTAACAGATAATAGACTCAATTTCCATGGAACACTTGGAGGCAGCTAAAGGAAATTACTCATACTAAATGTGCTTGAAGGTTCACTTTAGCATATGGAAAAATTAAACCAAGTGTCTGGAGGACACCTTTTAAATACACAACTGCTAATGCATTAGGTTGTAAATGCAAGAAGATCACTTGGAATAAATTGAATGTGATAGACCCAAAAATTAACTAAGAGTTCCACGCTTACCTCAAGTGGGTACTTTCTAAAGGCAGGTTCAAAACGATACTTGCAGTACTTGTGGAATGATAATGTTAATATGGGTAGAGCAACGAGAAATGGAGTAGAATTAGCAGCCTTTTTTGTGCTTAGCAAACCCATCAAAAGTAGTTGAGATATCAATAGGCTTGCTATTATGCGGCTATGAACTTGTGGCCAAAATGCAGCAGCACTTTCATATTGTTGATTGTACACATTGATTATCTGCAAGCAGATAGAGAACAAATTAAATGCAGAACTAATAAGAAAATCAATATGCAATGCTTACAGTTATGATCTGAGGGGGAAATCTCAAAAACATTTATTGCCTTTTCTTTATAATTTCTTCATATCCAAAACCTCTAATCGTCTTCCTTTCAGAAAATGAAAACACCCTACATATTTCAATGAAGTGCTGGTATATAAATCTTTTTACTCCATTTACATTGAGATGGCAAATGGATATTGTTTCAGTCCTAAATTACCCATGACTTCTAATATACAACTATTCGCTTCTGAGTTTTTGAAAACCGTGCAAAATCATTCTTAGACCCATTTATACTAGTGCATGTTTATTCTTGAGTTTTGGAATCTTCTTCAGGACACTTGTAAAATGCTACTAGATGCATTATTAAAGGAAAAGAATAAAACATGATGAACAAACTGACCTGGTGACGGTAGACTAAGTATGCAAAGGCAAAGAAGACTAGTATAAAAGGAAGCAGGATTGGAGTAATCACAGCATACACAATCCCCAGAAGGAAGTATAGTTGAAGACTAGGGAGAGTCTCTGGAAGATCCACACTCCCAGGGTCCGTTGTCTTCTCTCTGTCTCTCACAGTTTTTACCACAAACATGTTCTTAAGATGAAATATAACCAATGGCTTCAAACGGAGAATCTCACCAGCAATTGCAGCCCACCCATCAATCATTATATATGTAATAAAGAAAGTAGCCTTCATTGGTATAGACACTCCAATGGTTCTTGGGATCCTATAATAAACCAGGTTCCTTAATAATCAGCCATATAAAAAAAATAAAAGACGGATATTAACCAAGTTATATAAAAAGTACAAAATTCAAATCTTTGCGTACAAATTAAAATCACTGTAAAGATTTGTACCAATAATGTTACACTAGCGACGTCAGATAAGAACTACAATCTTTACATATAATATAGTTAATAGCATCTGAGATTAATTCTGATATTCATAATATTAGTAAAAATCTTTTCTGATTGAAAAGTTTCTGCAAGGCGTCTGAATTCCGGACAACCAGTAGAGAAGTTCTTTTTATGTATATATAAGTACCCTAGATCTCCCAAGTGCATTGGTGATGTGGGAATCATGGGTGTCACAATCTCCCCTTGTTAAGACCTTGGCATCCTTGCCAAGAGGTAATCACTCATATACTAATCGACATGCCTTTCTGATGTGAGACGCAAACCTGCCTACGGATCCATGTTATCCCATAGCTCAAGGGGGAAGGTGCCTTTTTCCTCACCAGCAGCAGGGAGCCATTGTCATAACCATGACCCTTGAGTACCACATAGGCTATGGGCTAGGTTGCATTCTCATACCATTTGTAACAACCTAAGATCAACTATAAAGTGCTAGCTGAAGTTGACTTTTGGACTCCTAAGCCTTACTTAAGTACCTTAAATCTCTCAAGCACCTTACTGATGTGGAGTTAAAACCAATTGGCTATGGGTGGAGAGGCCCAAGATGTTATAAATTGTAAGGTAAGGCTTTACTTCCCCAACATGGGATACTCTCAACAGCGCACCAACAACAAGGGCTCGAAAAAACCCTCGTATACACAAAGTATACATTTACAAGTGTAGTGAATCTATGAAATAGCTACCTCTTCTGCCTAAATTCTAGCATTGAACCATTCGAACAGAAGACTAAAGTAAAAACATAACTGTATAACTACACAACATTAACTAATGTATCCTAAAAAATCTGTCTCCTCCTCTCCTTCCAAAGACTCTACAAAACTGTGCAGGGTAAATTTCCAAATCAATGTCGCAATTAAGAAAATAAGCAAAATAACATTATAGCCTTTAATATCAAACTTAGAAACCATAAAATATCCAGTGATAAAGATAGAATATTACTGTGTAGCTGATTGATGAAGAAATGAATGCAGTTGCTCAAAAGCTGTTCCAGTCACTATGCTTCCCAAAAATACGTTGACTAACATAAAGTAATAGTATTTCGCTGACGTCTTCCGTTCTAGGGTTGATAATGCTATATGCCCCTCAATTTTTGACATGATCATTAATACTGTTGGGAGAATGTACATAAATATCTTCAGGGCAAGGCCAGGAAGAAAACCCTGTAGAAATGACTTGATGAATTTCCTGTGAAAAATTACAGTTAATTTTTTGTAAGTATAACCAAATTTTAAAAAATTAAAAAGCCATATAACATATCAAAATTAAAGAAAAGAGAAAGCAGCTGCTGCAAGACATATGAAAAGGCCAAAAGGCCATGTCACAGCGTCTAGCCTATAAAAGTATGAATGCACAAACAACTTAAATAGATTCCCAAGCATAAGTTAATCAGGGGTTTCCAATGCAAACTTGTTAAAAAGAAATGAGTTCATATTTCATACTCTCAACTGAAATTAGCAATAGTATCTCTAAGTTGAAGCAAATTCTTGAAGTTTCAATGAGTTAAAATTGGACAGCAGGTAAACAAGAAGTTGGAGAAAATTCTAGCATACACCAAATCAACCATTGCAACATTGCAATACACAAGGACTCATTTGATTGGATAAGTAAATTCTACATAAATGAGCACAAGAGAAAAGGATTTTACTGTGAGATATAAATAATCAAATACATGGAAATAATTATTTGCACAATTATTTCAGTTATATAATTAATGGGAAACATTTGAATAGAAAAGGATGTGTGTGTGTGTAGAGAGAGAGAGAGAGAGAGAGAGCATTAGGTCTCCTTTTTTCTTTTTTGGCAAAAGCATTTCTTTCAAGGGGAGGTCGACTTACATTTAATTCAAGTGGTTCTAAGCAGTCTACCCACTTACTGTTTATCTTTGTTCAAGATTACAATAGGGGTGGCAAAGAGGTTGGAAAAAATGATGAGGGTGGGCAGGAGTAGAAGGTCAGAAACATCATCTCATAAGCTTGGAGGTATTGTCCAGATGTAGCGAAAAAGGGGGACTTAGTATTGGGAAATTATTTCTGAGGAATAGAGCTTTTTGTGTGAAGTGGCTTTGGAGGTTTCCAAGGGAGAGGAGTCCTTGTGGCATGCAGTATTAAGGAGTAGATTTGGTCTCCATGAGAATGGCTTGGTTGGAAAATCAGCAATCTGAGTCTCCTGTAGAAATCCTTGGACGAATATTTCTAAAGGGCTGGATAAATTCTTGAAGTGCTGTCAATTGGTGATAGGCAATGGGGTAAACATCAGATTTCGGGAGGATGTGCTGTTGGGGGACCAGCCTCAGGAAACTCTTTTCCCGTGGCTCTTCAGGTTATCCAGCTACCACAATTTAGTCATTTCCAGGTTTGCTTCTTTGCCTTTTGGGAGTTCGGATTTTGGTTTCAGAAGAAACTTGAATGAAGAGGTAGAGGAGTTATCAGCTATGCTCGTGCTACTAGAAAGTGTTCATTTGATCAGAGACAGAGATGATTCGAGGCATTGGAGGTTGGAGACATTCAGGGATTCTTCCTGCAAATTGCATTTCAGAATTTTTAATGATACAGTGGATTTGTCAACCTATGATCCAGCTGTGGCAATACGGGATGCAAGGGTTCCAACCAAGGTAACTTGGGTTGGTTTGTGGCACATAAGAGGGTGAATACGTGTGATTTGCTACAAAAAAAAAAAAAAAAAAAGGAGACCTAATTGCTGTTTTTTTCCTAGTTGGTGTATTATGTGCAAGTTGAAGGGGGAGAGTGCAGATCATCTATTAGTTCGGTGGCATAAATGCATAATTTGTTTAGGGAGGCTGGAGTGAGTTGGGTGATATCAGATGGGTACCACTCTCTTCTTAGCGAAAGACGTGCTGCTTTTGGCAGAGGAAAGAGGGCTAGAGTTCTGTGGGATTGCTGCAGAATGGCTGTCCTGTGAGTGGTTTGGATGGAGAGGAATAGGAGTAAATTTGATGATTATAAGGAGGTAGGGTTTTTTTCTTCACTTTGGGCTTTGGTCTCAATAGAATTTAAGGATCTATCTTTGTTAAAGCTTTTTATATTTAATTCTTATGTAGATTTATAGATGTGTTCATTTTCAACAGTGGACTCCTTGTCTACTGCTATTGTACCATTCCTTTAAACGATTAATATATAATGATAAAATTCAAAGAAGCAAAAACATGATCTTTTAATGCATTAAGGTGTGAAGCAAGGGGGTATAGAACTCCTATAATATTCTTTTAAACTTCATTTGTGCTTATTGGTGAAAAAGAGATGATGCACTTTTATCATGAAACATTAAGAAATAAAAAATAATTCAAATGTTTTTTGATGTATCATGGTAGGTATTGTACAATTATTCTATTAAAAGACAAAAGTACAACATATGGTAACATTACTTCTATTCTATCCATAGCCTAAGAAAAGGAGCAACACTTTCTGGACCCTCCAAATTTGCAAGGGCTTGCACAAAGGCTATGATTGTATCATAACAAAGCAAACACTGACAGAGCAATATTACAAGTCGTTTAATAGAATGAATATGAAAATACCTTGGGCACTTAATCAAAACATGAACTTCCAACATGAAATGTAAAGCAAATAAATTGATGTACTATGGTATATGTTATTTAACAATAGAATCAAAAAACCATATAATGTGGTAGGTTTACTTACAATTCTATAACCGGCCTGAGAAAAGGAGCAACTCTTTCGAGACCCTCTAAATTTGCAAGGGATTGCACAAAGGCTATCGGTATCATGTAGAAGAACACCAAAGCAAACACTGATAAAGATATTACTAGTTTTCGGATGCTTAAAGAAACAAATGGTATAGCCAAATTCCGCCAATAAACATCACGGGGTTCTGGGGCCCAATTTGTCAGCCATAGTGTGGGATTCTTGCTCTGTTGTGTTTGTGCACAAACAGCAGCTCCCCAGCGTGAATTAAAAGATACAAAAGCAACCGGCAAGATAGATTTGGAGTCTTTGAGAATTTTTTGTCGTTCCAGTGCCATCTAAAGTACATCACAAGAACAGAATATAAATATGGTATGTATGTATGTATGTATATATACACATGTGAGAGGAAATCCAACCGTGCACCAAATAAATTTTATTTTATTTTTTTAAAAAAAAGAGGAAACCCAACCGAAAATACAGAACATATGTGTGCTGTACTTTATAGAAAGAACTAACCCTAAAGAAGATAGATATATAAAGTTGAAAATTGATACCATAAAAACATAAAAAGTATAACATTATCAATGCTACGCACAACTTACTTTTTTATCAAACTCCTTAATCAGTTGTTTGTAGTACTCAATGGAATCAACTCTTTCACCCCAAAGCCCCAGAAATCCTTTCTGAAAATGCAAAGAGTTGTTAAATGATCAATTGTAGATGAATTGTTGAATGAGTACATACATTTATTGTCTAAAAATGTCATACTATATCAGTAGTGAATTAGTGATATGCACATTTGAAATGTTTATATCCTTTAAGCACATATGAACACAGTACCTTTCTAGTTGGTTTTTTGTCTGGATGCCTTTCAAACTTAAGCTGGTTATAGTCTAGCCAATTCTGGAGCCGATTTCGCTTTCTCACAAGTTTGGCAAATTTGTTTGCGTTGTACACTGCCTGAATAAATAAAGGTAACCCTCATAAAACAAAAGAGTTTACTATGAAAAGAGGGCACAGCTAGTGCAGTGTATATCGTTCACCCATTAAACTCCACACTACAGAGCTTATTTATCCATAATAGAAAATGTCATAATAATATTTTATTACCTGGTGACAAAGATAATGATCCGGGTGGTTCGTTTGAAAGAAGTGGTCCACACTATCGGAGAATGAGCGACCAGAGACATGTGGTATATTCCTAACAACTACCTGAAAGAAACAATAAAATTGAAAATCATAGCATTAAACTTAGAGTTTTAAGCGATCTTCAAACAAAAAGAATAACTTTTGGAAGTGGCAACATTGGGAAATTTTTTCCTAAGACTGGAGATATCTGGGCAAAGCAGGGAAGATATTTATTAAAAACAAAACAGAAAAGCAAAGTCATGCAGATTGCACTTGGTAAATTTAAAAGTGAAGATCAAAAAGATTTATACAAGCATCTGTTCACCCTTAGAAATAGAACCACACATTAAGGAGATTATATCATACTAGCTCATCTAGAATATAAGTTTAAAAAAAAAAAAACACAAACAAACTTAAAGAAGGTGATATGGTTCTGCTTATGAACTTTGATAGTTTCTTTCTGCTTCATGTTATTATTTATTTTTTAATCTTCTTTGTATAGTTATTACACCATATACTTTCATAAAGATCATGCACATAATAATTATATAACAGCATGATCCTTAACTTACACGATTGAATAGCTATTGACTATAGTATAGAATTATAAAAATACATGACTATTTCTTCTCAAGTAACAACATGCTTAACATAAATGTAAACATGCTAAGAAAAAAAGGTGATATAATTTTTCTAATGACTTTTGGTAAATTCTAATTCGTCTTATTTAATCTTTTTGTAAGGTTATTTACACCATATACTTTTTATCAGGATCATGCAAGATATGTAATAAATTAAATATCATCATCATCCTTACTTACATGAATGAATAGTTGGTATCTATAGTATAGAATGACAAAAAAATACATAACTGTTTCTTCTCAATTAATAGCATGCTTAATAGTTTTCCACAATTGTGCATCGATCGATGATTTACTCACCGTGAACTGTTCTGCACGCCTGTGCTGAGAAGCTAAGAATTGCAACCTCATTGATGCTACATAGTCATACTCCTTGTATAACATGTAACAAGTCCAGAGTGTGAACAAGTATTCCAATGCTATGTGGACAAAAAACCTGAAATTTAGATTTCAACTCTTAAGTAAAATCTGCATTACCTATGACATAAAAATTAGAATATAACTCGTAGAAAAATATGCAAAAATATGATGGTGGATGCCATATTGTTAATTTCAAAGTACCACTCTACTTCAAAATACCAATCCTATGATGTTTGTTCTCATGACAAAGGAAAAACAAGCCAGGAACAAATGGGGAAAAAAAATAGGAAAAGAAGATCAGCCCAGCATGAACCATGTATTATTTGTAGTTGCAGCTAAAAGATGAAAGGAAGAGAGACAGAAAACCTACCAACTATTGGCAATCAATATTCCATTCTTTACTCCACTTACAAGGAGATAAACAGATGAAGAAAATTAGTAAGCGGTGAATATAATGGAGTTTCCTTAGGCCCTTTGTAATTAATAATGTATTATTAATTTCAAGCAGCAAATTCTGAATTATTTGACCCCAATTGCTTCTCTTGGTGGACGCATTAATCACAGGGGAACAACAATTTGCAGTGTATATGGGTGAGATTATTCAAATGGCTTTTAGGATAGTATTATACTATTAGCTTTGATACCCAAACTGAAATTTTAGTTCTGATACCAGTTATACCACTTGTTGAGGCAGTTAAAGTATATCAACACCAAGATCAATTTATGATAGAGTCAATCACAAAACCAAGAAAAAAATATAAGGAAGTTTGGAAAGTGATGTCTATACCCACAGATAAGAGAGAAATAATCCACTATAAACTACTAGAGAAGTGATAGAATTTAATAAATATTAAGACCATTTCCTGAAACAAATTCGATTCTGTAGTGACTGATATTATTGCCTGCTAGAACATTAAAAAAAATAAAAAATAAAAAATAAAGGTGATGTCCATAATCTACTAGCTTAAGGTTTTGGGAAAAATGGCAAACCAACAATCTTTATAATGGTATCAGAGCATAAGTTGAATTGGACATGGTGGGCTCTAATGGTGGAGAGAGACCCACATGTGAAGGGGAGTGTTAAAATATAAAACACTTGTTTGCCCTTATCCTAATTCCTAACAGCTTAAGCTTTTGGGAATAATGGTAAACCAACAAATTTTAGCATTACCCTATCCCAAGCCCAAAAATAATTCCCTGCTACCGTGGTCTTCGGCATTTCTTGTCTCCCTCACCTCTATATGAAACCCTACAGATTTCTTATGATTGACATATCTTTACAACAGTAAGTGATGGCTACATTTCGTATTTAAAGAGCCGAGCAATTTTGTTTGAACAGGGAAAACATTGCTCGCTATACAAAGATAACTATCAAATATTTGACTATCAAACTAAAATGAATTTTACGCATATTTTAAAAAAATTAACTCAATGTAACAATGCAGGTAACATTGCTCATCTACGAGATATCATCGGTCAGTAAACAATTGCTGGATGTATGGATTGAACTTGCAAAATAAAAAAGAAGCATGCATAACTGTAGTGTTGATTTGGTCTTTATTTACTCATAAATATCATGAACTTCATCTCTCTAATGTAAAAATTCAATTAAATAAAAAGTGAATCATACGCCTCATATGTTAATCAGTTTCCAGACCAGTCTGAATATTTCTAAAGGTGTAAAAGGGTCACAGATTACCTTATTGATTTAGGGCGCACATTTGAGATGGAGAGCTTATCAATATCACTCACAACCAACTCTTTCCTAAGGAAAAATAATGTTCCACTTGATACATTGACTGGTATGAGAATAAGAAGTGCTAGGACTGCCATTGGAACAAAAATCTTCAAGCTGCGAATAAAAATTGATATAAGAAAAAACCAAGTTTAGTTATAATAATGCCCAGGATATTAAGCTTCAAAATCTAAAAACTGAGCAAAGGCTATGAATCGATAATAAACATATATCACAGTCACATAAGTATACACACCCAAATGCATACATATAATATGATAGAGCCTGTACTTGCTATGGCTATTGCTGATTAATCTTTTCTTCCTTTTTTTTTTTGAGGTTACTTGTAATCCATTTTCCACTTATATTGAAGTCATCATTGCAGGCATGTAGTCAATAAAACGAGGCAAACGTGAAACTCCCTGTGTATGTATGTGTGCGTGTGAGGAAGAATAGACTTTTCTGTTAACATTCGTCCACATAAGAATACAAGCTGAGATGAGCCATTGTTTGTCCACACACTATTAACCGTTTTGAATAGCATTGAATACCATGTTAACAAATTCAATTCATTGCTTTAAGATAAATCGGGAATGAGCAAATCCTAAATAATGAAAGCATAAACCAAGTAGTGGCATCTTATATGACTTTAGTGCACAACATCATTTACTGTATCCTAGATGTTTCAGTGGTTCACATCACCTCTGCATTGAATTTATATTGTGACCTGTTGAATATAACACCTCTTAGTTTAACATTCAAACACTAAGCAAGCTGTCAATGGACAAATTGTTGGTAGAAAGACTTTTAAAGATATGCTTAGGCCTCCAAAGTGCCAGGATAGATGATGAATGCAGTTCTAGTTCTATCAAAACATAACTAGATGGACCACACACACTATGTGTGTATTTAAAATTTCAAGTGTGGTGTGTTTGGATAAGAGTTGTTGGTTGACATATAATAATCTGTAATTACAATTACCCTTAATTTTTAATTTTAATATTACAATTGTTAAATGTAATAAGGGTATAGTTGAAATTCGAATGTAATGGTTGACAAGATGGGTCCTCTTAATTATAAAGATGATATATAATATGGTTTTCTCAAAAAAAAAATATATATAATATATATATAATTTGGCTTTACGAAAGTGTGAAGGGCAAAAGCCAAAATCAAGTCTATTGTATTACATATGCAACGCTCCCCCCCAGTCTGAAAAACCCAAGCATCAAAAGACAAAAATTGCTCAAATAACTAACAAATCAAGCTTTAAAATACTTTCAATTTCAGGACAAAATGGAATCGTTTGAACGGTACAAATTCTGTAATTATGGATGCTAACAAACCATGGACACATAATTGTATCTGTGGGTACTGATGTCTGTCCCATGCAAAACAATCAACACCAAAAGCCAACCCACACCAATACACAGTTGCATACAGATTGAATCTAATGTGAATCCAAGTAAAATTCAACGCAAAATATTGCAACCCACAGCTAATCGATCCAAACAATGAATTCATCCTAAACTCAAAATATAAACCTACCATACGCAGAGAAGAAAGGAACATTCAAGTTTTTCAAGTCCAATTTTATAAATTCTTTGAATCCAAAAGAACGTACTTCTAAGCAAAAGAGTCAAAAAGTAGTTATTTTGTGTAGCAAAAAAAAAAAAGTAATTTGTTTCCATCCGAAAGTTATTTCGCTAGAAACAAACAATACCCAGAATTAAAAATCATGTAAGATTACTACCAAATGAAAATTAAAAAGAACAACCAGGATCCAGGAGCGTAAATTCATAGCTGTACGACAAAAAAAATTTAAAAAAAACCGCAATTTTCTGTTCCAAGTCAAACTTAGGACTAACCCACAATAATTTATTACATAAATGAAAACAACTTAAAACCATGTAATATCACCCAAAATTCCAGTACTTTCTCAGAAAAGCAAGCAAAAGCCAAAAAATTGTAGAAGAAATGAAATTCAAGGGAAAGAATTGTAGTTACCCCAGAATGTAAATTCTGAGAAAAACAGCAGAGTCAAGGCCAGCATGGTTGATAATCTCAGCCTCACTCATTCTCATGGCCTGAGGCATCCAATTCAAGAAAGTGAGGTAAGTCTTGAGATTGAGGTTGACAAACTTGCCCACAAAGTTCCCAGAGCGCCTTGTTGGGCTGTTTCTTGAACCATTAATGTACCATTTGGGATAATAGACCCTGTCATTGACAGGCTGGATTCTGAGCAGAGCAAAGGCCAAAAGAAAAGCAAAGGCACCCAGTATGTTGATCAATGCTGAGACCCCAATATCACCAAGAGTTGCCATTGAAATTGAAGCAACTCCTCAGAACAAGAAAAGTTGCGTAGAGAGGGAGAGTAAAGAAAGAGGAAAGTGGGGGTGGGAGAGGCTAGAGAGTAGAGAGCAGACTAAAGGTGAAAGCTGAAGTAACACACTGGATTGGAAGATAGAGAAAGAAAGAAGGAAAAGCATATATCTTTTTAGCAATCTCTTTTTTTGTATGAAAGTGGCCAGTGGGTCTCGTGATCTGTTAAGGAAGTAGCATTTTATACACAAACACATCATAAAGCTGTTTTTATTCTTCTTTTTTTTTGTGTTTTGGTTCATGGGTTTTGTTTCTTTTCTATCCTCAGCGTTATAACAGTGGTTTGTTGCATAACTTGCATGTGAAAGCGTGATTGAGTGAAGTGGCTGACTACTACTTGAGTGTTTTTGGTTGAGAGAGGAGAAAGGTGGGGCTGGAATTGGATGCTCTTTTCTAAAATATAATTAATATATTAATATACGGTATAATTAATTTAATATATTTATATTTATAAAATATAATAATAATATTTATTTATATTATAATATATAAATTAATTTTATCACATAATAATATATCAGTAATAATGTTTCGTTATTTTTTTATGATATCTTGTTCGGGTTCATGTTGCTAATTATTATTAGTTGTTGTCACTTGTCAATGTTTTGCATTTATGGAACAATAAAATTTAAAATATCACTTTTTTTCTTTTGTCTCTTTCAGTTCCCACCTTTTGCATGCGGCGGGAAAGCTGGATGCCATCATGGAATTTCCTATAGTTACGGCAAATAATCAGCTATCTCATTTTAGTTTAATAATTTTTTTAGTCCATGTAGAATTAATTTTGTAAAATAAGTTAAATAACTCATTTAAATATTTGATAAACTTTTTTGTTCTTCAGCTCCAAGAATAAATTTTGAGTGCCGTGCACACTTTTTTTTTTTTTTTTGACACTCTTTTCTCCTATATATCTTATATTCTCTTTTAAAATTTTAAATTTTTCTTTAACACACCCTTTTAATTATCTTAATACTCTTATTTTATCCATTTCACCCGACCACCTCCCTCACCCAATTACCTTCCTCCCTCTCTCTCTCTCTCCTTCTTGCAGCACCACCCTTCTCTCTCTCTCTCTCTTTGCAGCACCACCCTTATCTCTCTCTCTCTCTCTCTCTCTCTCTCTCTTTCCTTCCAGCGCAACACCACCCTCCCTCTCTCCGAACACCAACTAAAAAAAAACAAGTTGCAGGTTCGGCGGACCAATGTTGTACCTGGTTGTTTCATTCGACAGGTACCCGTCGAACAATCCAATTTTATTTGACAAATATCCCCTTTGCAAAAACATCCCCTTTTTTAAAATTTTTAAGCCCAATACATCCCCTTTACAACCCATGTCCAAAGCCCAATCTGAAAGTCAGTCGAACAACATACACAATAAAGCCATTCTTTTTTGGGCCACTGCAGGCCCACCACTTAACTTATATTTCTACATAATGGAACTTAGAAATGGGTCTCTCTCAATTGAACTAAACCACGTTCTGATTCTACTGCAGAGTGTAGACCGTCTCTCTCTCCCAAATCGCAGTCCACCAAAAGAACCAAAACCCTTTTTCTGGTGGACGAAATGATGCAGAGATTATGCTCCAAACTTCGCTCTTTACCGATAAATACAGCCCAAAGTCTACCATCTCTCTCTTCTTCTTTGCTCCGGTCTTCTCCTCGGCTTCAGCTTCACCAGCCTCTTCCTTTCGCTTCAAATTATAATCAATGGAGCTCAAGGTCCCTTTTCAATGCCCATTCACCAACCCAACCTTCACTGGCTGTCACCACTCTCCGCTCTTCCACATTCCCCGTCTCTGTAAGTTAGGCGTTTTTCGTTTTGTTTTGTTTTGGTTTTTTTGTCCAGCAATCTTGTTTGCTTGATTAGTGAGGAAATGCCTGAGAAATATTGCTTGAATCGTAAGTAATGCATAAAATTTAACAGAAAATACCTGGCTTTTATGGGTTTCAATGTTCTTTTTTAATTTTTAATTTTTAATTTTCCCCCCTATTTCCTAATCGATCAAGTGGAATTGTGAAGTGGGGACCTTGTTAAGTGCGTTTTGATATAGAATGTGTATTTGTGTTTTTAAGAGAAATGATGTTTTATATTTGTATGTTAAGATGGTCCAAGTGCGGCATGTTTCGTCAAGAGAGCGTAAGAAGAGGAGGAAGCCGATGACACCAGTCACTTCCAAGCTAAAGAAAATCAAAATGAAGTCTTACTCGTAGGTTTATGCCTTTAAATCACAATATTATGTTAGTTTTTGGAAATGCTAATAAAGATTCGTATAATAATTGGTTTTAGAATTTCTTGATCAGGTCTTACAGGTCTAGGTTTAGGACAATGAATGATGGAAATATTCGACGCTGGAGGGAAGGCAAGCGGCACAATGCGCATTTCAATACACACACAACACAGTCTAGAAATCTTCTTTGATAAGGGCTTTTTTGGGCCAAATTTTATTTTTGGCTAAGTTAGAAAAATGTGTAATTCTGTTGAATTGGTTTATTAATGCATGTGGGGTGCAACTTGAACAGGCTCAACCCCATGTTGTGTAAACCGAATCCAAATTTGAGTCCATATATTAAAAGTAGTACGGGTTGAGTTTTGAGTTAAGAAAATGCCAACCTGATCAAATATGAGTGGAGAATCCAAACATACAAATCAACACCTTATCTCAAGTTCCAATCCAAGAGTCAACCCAAATTACTAACCCAAATTCATTATTTAATATAGATCAAATAATTAAGTTTTAGCAAAGGCTATTCTGGGAGAGTGGGCTGATCTGGGAGAGTCCAGACTCTTGTGCTGCTTTGGTGTTGGAGACAAATTATTTTTTTTTGGCTTTCATAATATCCTAGAGCTTGTTTTCTAGGATTCCTTAGAATAGAGGACTCCTTGTCTGCTGCATTGTACTATGCACTAATTTTATTTTAATGAAAGTCTGTTTCTTATCAAAAAATAATAACTTAAGTTTTGGAATAAGACCCCCGCTACCCATACTGATAGACTGCTACACGCCTTGTGAATAGGGATGGCGATTACCCTGCCAACCTGGTGCACTGCTGGGCTCTGTCACTAATGGGGCAGGGGCTGTATAACACTATCTACCTCATTTATCCATTCAAGTTCATAAAGATATATAATATTCTTTTCAGGTCCGAATGTCTGGATATTTCTAAGTTATATATTCAGTGTCGATCGATCAGCAGGGATGGCCCAAACCAACTGCTAGAAGCATAGTTGCTTCCATCCGCAATTTTTCCCCCCATTTTTCATTCTATTCTCAAAGGATTGCTTACTTTAGGGTGTAGACTCACCATTAAAGCTTATATATTAGGTTTTCACTCTTGGTCCCAGTTCTAAGTCAGAGGCTTAGTCCTGGGCTTTCATAGAGGATAATTCTTCTCCATCCAAGGTTATGGATGCTGCATCAGTTAGCTTGTAGTTTCATATTTTGGTTTATTTTGTCTTGCTCTTTCCACTTAAGTGGTTATAGTGTGCACTAGTTCAGTACTTGATGCTAACATTATGTGGGTCAATAGCTCCCATGTCTGGCCAGTAGACTTTATTATTGCTTTTGGATACAAACGTTGCTAACTTGTGTCCCCTTTTCCATTCTGAATATTAATGTCAGAGACTGCTTTCATTTTTCTGTAATAGAAAACATAAACACTTTGATTGCTTTGTGAGGGGTAAGAGCAGAACTATTGTTTCGCTTCAAAATAGTGCAAATGGAATGAAGTTCCCCCCACCTTCTCCTGTTTGCTTCCATTATTAAGAGATTAAAAACCTTCTCATGGGTCCTTTGTCTTTGTGTGGGTGCATGACTCCTTTACTTAAATTAATCTTCAACATTTTCAGTTTCTTACTGATTGGGCTAGTGATGAAAATTACAATGGGGGTAGTGTGTGTTGATCTTCTGCACATACTGGATGTGGTAATGTAGTTATTTCTGAATGTTTGATAATCCTTTATTGGATATGGTAATTGTGTCTTGGAAGTGCTTCTCATGTAATTTTTTCTTTGAGACTTATGCATTATACGAAAGACTACTTGTGGTTTCTTTGTCAAGTTACTTCTATTGGGTGTATTGCTTGGCTAATTTTGATATTTGTTTTCAGTGCTGCAATTAAGAACTTCAGTATCAGTGTTTACCTATCTATTTTTCTGTTCACTTTAGATTGTTTTCTTATAATATACTGAAGTCATCTTGCCAAATACATTTTTACCTGTAAATTTTATCAATAATTACAGACATTTACAATCGTTAGATGCTTAACTGTTACTAGGAAGAGTAAAGAGTTTCAATCTTGCAGAAGAATATAATAACTTGTGCATACAAAAGATCTTATACCAATTTTCTGTATAAAGTTTTCGTGACTCTGAACCCCAGAACTTAGCATGTACAGTTGTGGAACCTACTTTGGTAGCTTGTTTAACAATGCATTCAATTAGATCTCTTGGTATGAATCAATTGACTAGGCCTACACTTAACTTGAGGAGGAGGTCCAAAGACCATTGAGATGAACCATGAGGTAACTAATCTCACATATAAGGTATGACTATAAGACTAAATTGGAAGCCCAGATATTACTAGTGTGTAGGCCCAAGAGCAAGACCAGTCTAGCTATTACTAGTGTGTAGGACTAACCCACAATAATTTATTACATAAATGAAAACAACTTAAAACCATGTAATATCACCCAAAATTCCAGTACTTTCTCAGAAAAGCAAGCAAAAGCCAAAAAATTGTAGAAGAAATGAAATTCAAGGGAAAGAATTGTAGTTACCCCAGAATGTAAATTCTGAGAAAAACAGCAGAGTCAAGGCCAGCATGGTTGATAATCTCAGCCTCACTCATTCTCATGGCCTGAGGCATCCAATTCAAGAAAGTGAGGTAAGTCTTGAGATTGAGGTTGACAAACTTGCCCACAAAGTTCCCAGAGCGCCTTGTTGGGCTGTTTCTTGAACCATTAATGTACCATTTGGGATAATAGACCCTGTCATTGACAGGCTGGATTCTGAGCAGAGCAAAGGCCAAAAGAAAAGCAAAGGCACCCAGTATGTTGATCAATGCTGAGACCCCAATATCACCAAGAGTTGCCATTGAAATTGAAGCAACTCCTTAGAACAAGAAAAGTTGGGTAGAGAGGGAGAGTAAAGAAAGAGGAAAGTGGTGGTGGAAGAGGCTAGAGAGTAGAGAGCAGACTAAAGGTAAAAGCTGAAGTAACACACTGGATTGGAAGATAGAGAAAGAAAGAAGGAAAAGAATATATCTTTTTAGTAATTTCTTTTGAGTGCTGCTATTTACATACCCTATTTTTTCTTTTTGCATACCCCTATTAAAAAAAAAAAACCAAAAAAAAAAAAGACAATACACCCCTCCCTTCTTTCCCTCTATTTTTTCTCTCGTTCACACCCCTTTTCCCTTGTTTTTTTTTTTTTTTTCTTCTTCTCCAGCCAGCCCCTCCACCCAACCCACCTAGCCCCTCAACCCCCTCACCCGACCCACCCCTCCCTCCCTCCCCCTCCGGCCTCCTTCTTCCACCCAACCCACCTAGCCCCTCAGCCCCTGCACCAACCCCCCTTAGCCGTTGCACCGACCCCCCCAGCCCCTGCACCACCAAAACAGCCAACCCACCGACCCCCCTCAGCCCCTGCACCACCAAAACAGCCACATGCTTCTCTCTCTCTCTCTCTCTCTCTCTCTCTCTCTCTCTCTCTCTCTCTCTCTCTCTCTCTCTCGCCCAAGCAAATAGCAAAAAAAAAAAAAAAAAGGTTGCAGGTGGTTCGGCACTGGTCTGCCGAACCACCTGCAACTTTTTTTTTTTTTTGCTATTTGCTTGGGCGAGAGAGAGAGAGGGAGAGAGAGAGAGAGAGAAGAATGTGGCTGTTTTGGTGGTGCAGCGGCTGAGGGGGGTCAGTGCAGCGGCTGAGGGGGGTCGGTGGGTTGGCTGTTTTGGTGTTGCAGGGGCTGGGGGGATCGGTGCAGCGGCTGAGGGGGGTCGGTGCAGGGGCTGAGGGGTTGGGTGGAGGGGGGAGGCCGGAGGGGGAGGGAGGGAGGGGTGGGTTGAGGGGCTGGCTGGAGAAGAAGAAGAAGAAAAAAAAATAGGGGAAGGGGGGTGTGAACGAGAGAAAAAAGAGAGGGAAAGAAGAGAGAGTGTGTAATGAAATGAGAGTATTTTTTGGTAATGGGTTGGGTGTGTGTTGAGAGGTTTTGAATTTGAGGTAAGTGTGTGAGGTGTGTAGGAGAAAAAAAGAGAAAAAAAGGTGTGCAAAAAAAAAAAAAAAAGGTGTGTAAATAGCAGCCTTCTTTCTTTTTTTGTATGAAAGTGGCCAGTGGGTGTATAAGCAATGGTCTCGTGATCTGTTAAGGAAGTAGCATTTTATACGCAAACACATCACAAAGCTGTTTTTATTCTTATTTTTTTTGTATTTTGGATCATGGGTTTTGTTTGTTTTTTATCCTCAGCGTTATAACAGTGGTTTGTTGCATGTGAAAGCGTGATTGAGTGAAGTGGCTGACTACTACTTGAGTGTTTTTCGATGAGAGAGAAGAGAAAGGTGGGGCTGATTGAGGCCGGTCTTTGGTATTAGATGCCCTTTTGGAAAATATAATTAATATATTGATAGGTGACGTAATGAATTTAAGAGATAATTAGATTTAAATTTTTTTAAAAAATAATTTTTAGATGAAAATTGAGAATGTTTTAAAATTTATAAGAAAATTTTCTTAATTTATAATAATTTATAAGAAAAATTTTTTAATTCATAATAAAGTCCTTTTAATTTATAAGAAAATTCTTTTAATTCATAATAAAATCTTTTCCTGATTTGAAGGGTATTTCCCTCTATTTGAAGAGTATTTCCCTTCCTAGAATGTAGAATGGACTTTATAAAGACTGTATGTTAAGTTTTAACTCCGAGATTTTGGGCGAAGCCCAAATTCTTGGAGTTAAAACTTAACATAAAGTTGTTGAAAAAGAAAAATAAAATGACTTAATTAAAAACCTTAAATTACTATCGGTCTTAGTTTAAGAAAGACTCATAAAATAAACTAAACTCTAAATCTCTCTTAATTTAATGTGTAAAAATATTATTAAATAATATATTTATATTTATAAAATATAATATTAATAATATTCACTCATATTATAATATATAAATTAATTTTATCACATAATAATATATTAATTATACATAATAATTTTTAACTGTTTTTTTTACGATGTCTTGTTCGGGTTCATGTTGCTAATTATTATTAGTTGTTGTCACTTGTCAATGTTTTGCATTTATGGAACAATAAAATTTAAAATATGTCACTTTTTTTTTCTTTTGTCTCTTTCAGTTCCCACCTTTTGCTTGCGGCGGAAAAGCTGGATGCCATCATGGAATTTCCTATAGTTACGGCAAATAATCAGCTATCTCATTTTTGTTTAATAATTGTTGCACACACTTTTTTTTTTTTTCTTTTCTCCTATATACCTCTTATTCTCTTTTTAAATTTAAAATTTCTCTTTTAACACATTCCTCTAATTACCCTAATACTTCTATTTTATCCATTTCACTCAACCACCTCCCTCGCCCAATCATCTCCCTCTCTCTCTCTCTCTCTCAACACCACCCTCCCTCTCTCCGACACCAACTTAAAAACAAAAAGTTGCAGGTTCGGCAGACCAATGCTGTACCTGGTTGTTTCATTCGGCAGATACCGGTGGAACAATCCTATTCTATTCGACTAATATCCGCTTTGTAAAAACATCCCCTTTTAAAAAAATTTTAAGCCCAATACATCCCCTTTGCAACCCATATCCAAAGCCCAATCTGAAAGTCAGTCGAACAACATACACAATAAAGCCATTCTTTTTTGGGCCACTGCAGGCCCACCACTCAATTTTTTTTTGGGCCACTGCCCACCACTTAACTTATATTTCTACATAATTGAACTAAGAAATGGTCTCTCTCATTCTCTTCTCTCTCAATTGAACTAAACCACGTTCTCATTCTACTGCAGAGTGTAGACTCTCTCTCTCTCTCTCTCTCTCCCAAATCGCAGTCCACCAAAAGAACCAAAACCCTTTTTCTGGTGGACGAAATGATGCAGAGATTATGCTCCAAACTTCGCTCTTTACCTGTAAATACAGCCCAAAGTCTACCATCTCTCTCTTCTTCTTTGCTCCGGTCTTCTCCTCGGCTTCAGCTTCACCAGCCTCTCCCTTTAGCTTCAAATTATAATCAATGGAGCTCAAGGTCCCTTTTCAATGCCCATTCACCAACCCAACCTTCACTGGCTGTCACCACTCTCCGCTCTTCCACATTCCCCGTCTCAGTAAGTTAGGCGTTTTTCGTTTTGTTTTGTTTTGTTTTTTTTTGGTCCAGCAATCTTGTTTGCTTGATTAGTGAGAAAATGCCTGAGAAATATTGCTTGAATCGTAAGTAATGCATAAAATTTAACAGAAAATACCTGGCTTTTATGGGTTTGAATGTTCTTTTTTAATTTTTATTTTTAATTTCCCCCCCTATTTTCTACTCGATCAAGTGGAATTGTGAAGTGGGGACCTTGTTAAGTGCGTTTTGATATAGAATCTGTATTTGTGTTTTTAAGAGAAATGATGTTTTATATTTGTATGTTAAGATGGTCCAAGTGCGGCATGTTTCGTCAAGAGAGCGTAAGAAGAGGAGGAAGCCGATGACACCAGTCACTTCCAAGCTAAAGAAAATCAAAATGAAGTCTTACTCGTAGGTTTATGCCTTTCAATCACAATATTATGTTAGATTTTGGAAATGCTAATAAAGATTCGTATAATAATTGGTTTTAGAATTTCTTGATCAGGTCTTACAAGTCTAGGTTTAGGACAATGAATGATGGAAATATTCGACGCTGGAGGGAAGGCAAGCGGCACAATGCGCATTTGAAGGTGCGCTTTGCTATTTTATTGTTAAGCTTGGGTTTGATATCCAGAGTTGGTCAATGCTCATCTAGCAAGTCATTATGTTTCAATCATGTTAGAATTCTACACGGCTTAATGCTTTACTACGTGCTCAATTATGCATTTCAATACACACACAACACAGTCTAGAAATCTTCTTTGATAAGGGCTTTTTGGGCCAAATTTTATTTTTGGCTAAGTTAGAAAAATGTGTAATTCTGTTGAATTGGTTTATTAATGTATGTGGGGTGCAACTTGGACAGGCTCAACCCCATGTTGTGTAAACCAAATCCAAATTTGAGCCCATATGGACATATTAAAAGTAGTACGGGTTGAGTTTTGAGTTAAGAAAATGCCAACCTGATCAAATATGAGTGGAGAATCCAAACATACAAATCAACACCTTAACTCAAGTTCCAATCCAAGAGTCAACCCAAATTACTAACCCAAATACCCACAACCCAAATTCATTATTTAATATAGATCAAATAATTAAGTTTAAGCAAAGGCTGTTCTGGGAGAGTCCGGACTCTTGTGCTGCTTTGGTGTTGGAGACTTTTAAGTTTTTTTTTTGGCTTTCATAATATCCTAGAGCTTGTTTTCTAGGATTCCTTAGAATAGAGGACTCCTTGTCTGCTGCATTGTACTATGCACTAATTTTATTTTAATGAAAGTCTGTTTCTTATCAAAAAATAATAACTTAAGTTTTGGAATAAGACCCCCGATACCCAGACTGATAGACTGCTACATGCCTTGTGAATAGGGATGGCGGTTACCCTGCCAACCTGGTGCCCTGCTGGGCTCCGTCACTAATGGGGCAGGGGCTGTATAACACTATCTACCTCATTTATCCATTCAAGTTTATAAAGATATATAATATTCTTCTCAGGTCCGAATGTCTGGATATTTCTAAGTTATAGATTCAGTGTCGATCGATCAGCAGGGATGGCCCAAACCAACTGCTAGAAGCATAGTTGCTTCCATCCGCAATTTTTCCCCCCATTTTTCATTCTATTCTCAAAGGATTGCTTACTTTAGGGTGTAGACTCACCATTAAAGCTTATAAATTAGATTTTCACTCTTGGTCCCAGTTCTAAGTCAGAGGCTTAGTCCTCGGCTTTCATAGAGGATAATTCTTCTCTATCCAAGGTTATGGATGCTGCGTCAGTTAGGTTGTAGTTTCATATTTTGGTTTATTTTGTCTTGCTCTTTCCATTTAAGTGGTTATATTGTGCACTAGTTCAGTACTTGATGCTAACATAATGTGGGTCAATAGCTCCCATGTCTGGCCAGTAGACTTTATTATTGCTTTTGGATACATACATTGCTAACTTGTGTCCCCTTTTCCATTCTGAATATTAATGTCAGAGACTGCTTTCATTTTTCTGTAATAGAAAACATAAACACTTCGATTGCTTCGTGAGGAGTAAGAGCAGAACTATTGTTTCTCTTCAAAATAGTGCAAATGGAATGGAGTTCCCCCCACCTTCTCCTGTTTGCTTCCATTATTAAGAGATTAAAAACCTTCTCATGGGTCCTTTGTCTTTGTGTGGGTGCATGACTCCTTTTCTTAAATTAATCTTCAACATTTTCAGTTTCTTACTGATTGGGCTAGTGATGAAAATTACAATGGGGGTAGTGTGTGTTGATCTTCTGCACATACTGGATGTGGTAATGTAGTTATTTCTGAATGTTTGATAATCCTTTGTTGGATATGGTAATTGTGTCTTGGAAGTGCTTCTCATGTAATTTTTTCTTTGAGACTTATGCATTATATGAAAGACTACTTGTGGTTTCTTTGTCAAGTTACTTCTATTGGGTGTATTGCTTGGCTAATTTTGATATTTGTTTTCTGTGCTGCAATTAAGAACTTCAGTATCAGTTTTTACCTGTCTATTTTTCTGTTCACTTTAGATTGTTTTCTTATAATATACTGAAGTCATCTTGCCAAATACATTTTTACCTGTAAATTTTATCAATAATTACAGACATTTACAATCGTTAGATGCTTTACTGTTACTAGGAAGAGTAAAGAGCATCGATCTTGCAGAAGAATATAATAACTTGTGCATACAAAAGATCTTATACCAATTTTCTGTATAAAGTTTTCTTGACTCTGAACCCCAGAACTTAGCATGTACAGTAGTGGAACCTACTTTCGTAGCTTTTTTAACAATGCATTCAATAAGATCTCTTGGTATGAATCAATTGACTAGGCCCACACTTAACTTGAGGAGGAGGTCCAAAGACCATTGAGATAAACCATGAGGCCTAGGAACTAATCTCACATATATGGTACGACTATAAGACTAAATTGGAAGCCCAGATATTACTAGTGTGTAGGCCCAAGAGCAAGACCAGTCTAGCTAGGTTATTAAAACTACATTTACTTAAACCTAGCCCAGGGCTTTTACCATAATGTGGCTTTGATAGGACGAAGAGTAAGCACATCTCATTCATCTGTTATAAGTATAAGTTCAATGTCAAGGATGGCCAAATCCGATTTCATTAAGATTAGAAGTCCAATTTCTAACCAAGCATGGAAATCACCTAAGTATATTAAAGCCAAACCTGATTAAGATTAGAGAGCAAGGCCTTGTTCGAGAGCCATTTGACCATGAGCTAGGTGGTGAGAGGAAGCAATGCCAAGTGTCTAAACACCCTAGTCATATCAAGCCATGCAGAAGTTCCTTCTGATATCAGCCCTAATGATGAAACTGGCTCCCAGGTAAAGAGAAAAAAAGAAAGCTAAATAATCTTACAAATTCTCCCCATTGTTGGGTAAGTGGCTCACTTAAGAAAGGAACAGTTTTGGTAACTTGATGTTGTATACTTGTTGACTTTGGTTTCCAATTGTTGCATGAGAGCATTTTTCTTGGAAGTATTTGCTTGGAGGGACTTTGCTTTTCTTGGAAGTAATTTCATTGGAGAATACTTTTTCTATTGTAACTTGGAGAAGTTTAGAGCCTATAAAGAGGATCTTAGAGGCATAGCCAACACACAATAATTTAGAGAGACTTTTAGAGATTTAGAGAAGTTTAGAGAGTTTAAAGATTAGAGATATTTTGTCATCTCGTGAGTTTGGGTGTAATTGGGGATTCTCTATTGAGAATTTGTGTGAGAGAAGAGAGGTTATATATATGTGAGGAGGAACCTATTTGTTCTTCATTATAATCTTCTTCGTCTCTTTTAGTGGATTATCATAGTCATTGTCGGTGGACGTATCCCAAAATGCGTTGTATATCATATTATCAATATTTTTCCATATCTACTTATCAAATCTTGATATTTTTAAATCTTCCTCCTTTATAGTCTTTTTTTTTTTTTTTTTAATATGAAAAGAAAAAAAGAAAAAAAGAAAGATAGTTATTGGCAGAATTGGCAGTCCAAGAGCATAAAAGTGAATTTGATGTGTTTATATATATATATATATATATGTATGTATGTATACACATTTTGATAAGAAACATACTTCCATTAAAATAAATACAGGGTACAAGGAGTCCACTGAACAATCTAAAGTATAATCTGAAACGAACATAAACATAAAAAGTATTACAATCAAACAGTAAAGTAACAGTAGGCTAAAGCACAACTGCACTCCAATCATAAAAAATAGCCTGAAAAGAATAGTCCCTAAACTCAGAAGACATTGATTCCCAAAGGGAAGCCCGAAATCAAACCCTATCCATAACTGCTCCACCTCCTCACCCCTTGCACCCTCAAAGGTCCTCCTCTTCCTTTCCATCCACACCACCCAAAAAATGCCAATGCATCGCATTACCCCAACACCATGCCCCCCTTTCTTCCTCCAAAAAACTTGAACCTTTCACACAGTAAACTCCTGCATGATGCTGGAATGTCCTAACTCACATTTGTCTCTTTGAAACCATAGGAATAATGCAACTGGGCAATGATGCAGCCAGTGATTTTCCCTTTCAGCATCTTCTGGGACATCAGGCACCAGTGAGGTGAAAGGCACCAAGAAGGCTGTCTTATTTGAACCATATCACAAGTATTCATCCTCCCATGAGCTATAATCCAAGCTAACACCTTTACCTTTGGAGGTATTTTAACCTTCTAAATTGCACAGGAGGGACGAAAAGGAGAGAGAAAGATTGTCCATCAGTTGCTTTGAATATGATTTACTAGAGAAGACTCCTGATGACTCCAACTTCCATATTCTTTTATCCGATCTAGATTGAACCAATAAATCAATTTTATAAGACAGCCAATAACTCTGTTAACTCCCCCACCTCCCGATCATTTAGATTTCTTTGAAACCTAAAATACCAAGACAAAGGAAAATGAGAAGGATTAACACAAGCCTTGCAATTGGAGCATTATGGAAAAGAGAGAATTTGTATAAACAAGGAAAAATGAGTAGAATGCTGTTTCCCCCACCCAACACTCTTCCTGAAACCTCACCCTCCTCTCCGTTACCCACCCCAAACCCAAAAAAAAAAAAAAAAAGAAGCAGAAGAAAGAAGACCTTGAGAGATATCTTTTCAAGGACATCAACTGTAACCTCTAGTTACAATATTGAAATCCCACCCATGTCCATGCAATCCATATTTACTTTTAATGACAGCATACCTAAGAGCTTCTCTCCTATTGGAATCTCCACAACCATTGTTGCTTTTAAGTTGCATTTTACGGGGCAGAGTTAAAAATCTTGATTGTTTTAGGTCTTTCTTGGTAATCAAAAGTATTGATGGCAATAATGATCACTAGATACGAAGCAATCGGAGTTGAATCCTGGAATAGTTACAAGTCCATAGAAATTGAGTGGCCTGCTGAGTGGGGTCATTGTCTCGTAGAATTTGTATGAATTACCCATCCATTTGAGTTTTGGGAAAGTATTGATGACATTAATGATCACTAGATATGAAGCAATCGGAGTTTGAATCCTGGAACAGATTCCATAGAAAGTTAGAAACTGAGTGGCCTGCCATGGGGTCATTGTCTTGTAGAATATATTACTCATCCACTTGCACAGATGTGAGTTCAAGATATGTGATACGATATGGGAATATGGCAAACTCCAAAAACTAGGATATGGTATGGGAATATGGCAAACTCCAAAAACTAGGATATGGATACGACGATAAAATAATATATATTAGGCATTTGAAAAAATAAGTTACATAACAATCGCATATCCATTGATTCCTTGTTCATGCATTAAGCATTATGTTCATTTTTCACCATACTGCAAGCCAAAAAAAAAAAAGACACAAAATTCAGAAATTTAGAACCCCATCTCCTAATTAACTTCATTCATCATCACTGTCATTGTCCTTACTGCCATCATGGGTAAATAATACATCCTCTAATTTTAGTTCACCAAGGGATAGATTTGCAATCTCAAATTTTTATTTTCTTTCCTTTTGACCCAAAATTTTTCTAACATTATGAACATATCCAATTTTTAAAAGAAAATTGAGAACGTCCATTCGAGTATCCTGACAGTACTGTGGAGTATCCTAAAGTCAGATATGCCAAGAAGACAACCTGTAAGTATTTGGATACATATCAGGGAGTATCACTATCTGATACTCCATATCTAAAATTTTGGTAGTATCCGTGCTTCATAGGCTGTCACTAGAAGCAAGTATGAGTTACATGAAAATGGGTAGGATGCCAGATTAGTAGTGAGGGGGCTCAAGTTGCTGTCTTTCAAAGACATTTCTCAAAGTATTAACACTTTTTTTGGGGTTTTGCTGCCAGTTTGTTGTGGGAGATAGGGTTAGGGTTCAGTTTTGGGAGGAGAGTTGGGTTAGCGAATGTGCCTTGTTCAATTTGTTTTCTTGTTTATTTAGACTGTCCAGTGTTCATAATATTTCTATTGCTAGACTGTAACCCAACTTCGTACTTCCTTTAAGTTGGGATTTTGGCTTTCGAACAAATTATAATGAATCTGAAATTGGAAAGTTCACTTCTTTGCTGTCTTTGTTAGAGATGTTTGATTGTCTTCTTCTATAACAGATTGTAGAAGGTGGAGATTAGAGTCTTCTGGGATTTTATTCATTTTAATCTTTGTTTGGAAGTTATGTGGCTGTCCATCTCTATCCACATTCCAACCATTCTCTTAGGGAAGGCTAAAGTACCTCTCAAGGTACAAATTCTTGCTGGGATGTTGCTCTTGGTAGGGCAAATACCTATGATTCGATTCAAAGGAGTAGAACCAATGTTTGCCTTTCTCCCCATTGGTGCATAATGTGTAAAGGAGGGAATGAAAGTGTGGATCATTTGTTTCTTGATTTCCCTAGCCTAAAGTTGTGGTTGAAGGTGTTAACAGAAATTAATTTGATTTGGGTGATTCCAGCTGCATGTTTTTCCGTTTTTTGTGAAAAACATAAGGCCTTTGGTGGTGGTAAGAAGGCAATAGTCTTTCGGAGTTGTGTGCTAGCATTGATTTGGGTAATTTACCTGCCAATACCTTGATTCTATGAGTATCTATTTACTGATATGTTCTAAGAACAGCACTATCTTGCACAGTTTTATATTAACCATACAGTCATGAAAACTAAAGGGGATCTGGTCTGAGTTGTAAATTCCTAAGGAAATATAATAAAGTGGTTTTGGAAGCTGGTATGTCTTGGGCCGTAATCTTCCTGTAAATAAGGGAAGATGGAGTGGCATTGTTGTTATTAGGATTACAATTTTTTTATCCGGATCATGTTCAAGTAACATGTTATCCATATATTGATGCTTGGCTCCTAGTTAGAACAATCTGTTTGGGAAGCATCATTAGGGGAGGTCTGTATGTTTGTCCATTGCCCTATTGATGCAGTTAAATGCCTCTTATTGGTCTTTGACCTGCATGATCAGACCTGGGTTCCTTTTATTGCCAGTGTACCTTTTTCCTTATAATTGTGAGTTCATAATTCACTAGTTTTTGTAATGCAGCAGAACTCAAGCATATCAATTTATTCTTGAGATTAATGAAATTAATGTTTGGTGCAGTCGAAGATATCTAAGCGTAGACTCAGACAACCTGCCATTGTCCATGCTGCTTATGCTAAAGTGATGAAGAAGCTCAATTTTTGCGGTTAAAAATTTGGTAGCCCCTGTAGGTTTTGCCAATTCCTGGAATGAAAGAGGGAACACTTTGCATTTTAAAATGTGATCTTTCTATTGTCTACTTTTCTGATTCCTTCGCAGGTCTTAAAGCAGCGCTGTGGCTAGCTGGTTTCAACTATTGATAATTTCAATTTGAGGCTATTTTTGTATTACTGTTGTTTATCAGAAAAGAAATTTAACAAGTTCTTGTCTTGGTGAACTATTCGAGATCAAAGCATGATGGTAAACGCAATGATATGGAAGTTATAAAAGAGAATTTGCGATATAATGTGCCCATTTTAATGGCCAAAAAAAGTTCCATGGTGTCTAAGCATTGATAAATTAGCCGTTTTGAAGCTTTTGCACGTATGTACTCCATTATTTGTAATAATATTTGTTTTTTGGGCCAATAATAATTTAAGTGACTCAAAATAACTACAAAAATGATTTATTTAGAATAGTCGGTTTGTTAGACCATATTGCACGGGCGAGCTCAAAATGCTGTCCTCACTCTTCTTAAACGGATGACAACCCTAAAATCATTTATTTTGGCTTTTTGACCCCATATTGTAGGGTGGATCTCAAAATATATGAAAAATCTCCCTCCAAGTAGTACATATGACTTTCATCGAATAAAATAAACATAATGGTTCATTCTTGTTCAAAATTTATATTGGGTAAGAAAATAAATTTTTTGGGTATGAATAGAATTTTCTGCCTATAAAACTACTTCTCATAAATAACCACATGTGCAACCCAAATATGCAATCTCTTTTATAATTTAACTTAATAAATCATTCTAAAAAATAATGTAAACTTCTTAAGTAAAATCATCTCAATGCATATATATTATCAAGAACTTGGGTATAATCATTCCCAAAGAAATTGAATATCAATAATAATGCCTATAAAATAATATTATGTCTAAAAAAATATTCATAGATTAATTATGTTTTTTCATAAATGAATTTGGCAAGTTTTGGTGGAAAAAAAAAAAAGAATTTGGCAAGTCATTTGAATTCTCAAAACAAAGAATTATGAAATAAACCATTTTTTCATAATTCACATATAAAAAACTAAAGAGGGCTGCTATTCCGATGATGATTTGGTAGAAGTTCTACACTTGGCAGTTGTGTGTACAGATGATTCTCTCTCAACCAGGCCTACGATGAGGCAAGTTGTACGGCGGCTTAAGCAAATTCAACCCCCATGATGTTAGCTGCCTGGCTAGGCTTGCATTGGTTAACATTAGCAGTCTGTAAGAAGGGTGTGCAAAAAGAGGGGTGCCGTGTGTTTTTTTCTTTGATTTTTTTTTTTGATTTTTTTTTTTTAAGAAATGGTGTGCAAAAAGGAAAAAAATTGGTGTGCAAATAACAGCTCTCAAGCTAAATACTTGGCAAGTCATTCCAAAGTGTTCCATAAATGCACTTTTAAAACATTTATCCCTTTTCATAAATATAAATAACATGAAAAATATAATTCTGATTGGTTGAAGGAAAAAGACTGGTCTATTGGTTGGAGCTAAGAATAAGGAGGTCTTCAAGAGGTAATATTTCCAACTCTAATTATTTAGGTTACGAATTTATTTCTGATAATTACTAATAAATCCACTTTGGACTACCTAATTCTCATAAAGTCCACGTTTGAAATCGAGCTTCCCAGCAGATCCGGTTTCTTTTCATCCGGCCCAAATGTTATTCTGCCTGGTCCACATTTAACTTTCCATCCCTTCATCATCTCTCACTCTGTCTCTCTCCCACTTCCTCTCTCATTTCTCTCATTTCACTCTCCTCACTCGCACATTCCCTCTCTCTCTCTCTCTCTCTCTCTCTCTCTCATTTCTCTCATTTCACTCTCCTCACTCGCACATTCCCTCTCTCTCTCTCTCTCTCTCTCTCTCTCTCTCTCTCTCCTTGATGCATCGCCATCCGCCCATGGATGGCTGTGAGACCCACCTCCCTGTGCTTGCCTCTTCCTCCTCTTCCTTCCCATGGCCCTCGATCGTTCCAGAGGCGATCTGCTTCTTCCGACCAGTTTTCCAGCAACAACGAGATTGTCAACTCACTTAAGGAGCACTTGAAGCAAAAGAGAGCCTCATTGCTCGACATAGATGGTGGGTTTATGTGTGTGTATATATATATTTTTTTTTTTCCTTTTTAATTATTTGTAAGAGTTAATTACACTTACACCCCATGAGGTTTATCGTCTTTTCACATAAACTCGAGGTTTCAACAATTACACATACACCTCCTGAAGTTTCAAAACTGTTGCATATAACCTCCTATAGTGAGACGAAAAAATGATGAGAAATTATACAAAAAGACATGATAAGGAGTTAAATGGTCTAATAAGATTACTCAAGGTGTAAGGTCTAATCTTAATACAAATATTTTCTTTTTTGTTTATTTATTTTTTTCTCTTGTAGGGGGTTATATGCAATAGTTTTGAAACCTCAGGGGGTGTATGTGTAATTTTGAAACCCTAGGGGATATATGTGAAAAGACGATAAACTTTAGGGGGTATAAGTGTAATTAACTCTTATTTGTAAATATAAATTGTTTTTGGAGGTTTCAGATCTAATTGGTTTTAGGTGGTGAATCGCTCCCAAAATTGACTGCATGAGATTTCATCTTGTATTTGAGAACCCTAGAATCTTTTATTGGGTTTTTATCTACTTATATATGTGGCTTTTAATTTTTTATTGTTGCTGCTACTTAGACTTGAACATATGTTTTCTTGCAGAGTTTAAAATTGTATTACTTTTGCTTATTAAAGACTAGGCAATGAGAACGTAGTTTTGATTGTTTTATTGTCTCTCAAATAGGGGGAGAAATTAAAGGATTAGGAGGATGCAGAATAAACTGTAAAAGTGAGGTTCAAAACAATGGCTTGGAGTGGAAATATAATTCTTTATGGGCCTGTAAAAGTGATTGTTATTGCTACATGAAAAGATTCTACAAGAGGTTTGGCTTATGGTACTGTAGATAAATTTGATTTTATGTTTGTAATTGAAGCTTACAAATTAAAAGTGCTTGTCTTGGATATAATACAAGTTAAACTATTTGCTTTATATCAAGTTATTTCAGTTACAAAGTGCTTGTTACTGCCACATGAAAAAATTCATTAAAGGGTGCGGCTCTGTAGGTAATTTTATGTTTCTCTTCTACTATGTATAGATCCGGCAGTTTTTCTATAATGTCATCCTTTCAGCTTGAACTTAGCTACGTCTTCTCCATCTGGTGGACTTTAGTTGGGTTGGTTCAGTCACTGGAGTTTAGTTGGGTTGATATGTAGTTTACTTGTTTATTTGTGGGTCTAATAGGTGATGTGGATCTGATTAATCAATTTGTTTATTTGTTTGGTTGCTATTGATTGCAAAAACTTTAATTTTGGTTTATTTAAATTTGATTACATGTTTGAGAGTGACAACCTATTATTGTGTTTTTTATGTTCCTTTAAGCTCTGAAATTTGATTTATTTTGATGTTTTCATATTGAATGATTATCACGTACTGCCTAGCCGTAGCAATAGGTGATTGTTACTGCCGGATAGTAGCAATATCTGATTGTTACTGCCAGACAGTAGTAATAGGTAATTGTTACTATTAAACAATAACAATACATGTTTGTCACTGCCGACAGTAGTAATAAGTGATTGTTACTATCAAATAATAACAATACCTGATTGTCACTGTCATGCAGTAGCAATAGATGATTGTTCCTCATCTTAAGTTTTTGTGTTTTATGTTGGTTATTAGTATTTAACATGTTGCTGTTACATTTACAACTACTTTATTGATTGATTTGTAATTGTTACTATTTCATAGTAACAAAAATATTAATGTTATGAATTGCTACTATTCGATAGTAACAATTATATTTATGAATAGTAACAATTATATTTACTAGTAAAACACACAAAATTAAGTTATGGATGTGACTCTCTCATCTTTATTTTTTATGTTTTATGTTAGTTATTATTTAACATGTTTATGAAAAAAAAAATAAAAAATTGAAGAATAAAGAAAAAAATGTCATTAAACAAAATTGCATTTCAAAAAATACTGTAGCGTGTTACTGTAGTTTCAAATTTTTAAAAAGTGAGTCGGGTGGAATATTAATTCTAGCGTGTGGGTTGTTGGATCAGGGGAATTTCTCAAGTGGGCTTTATTAAAAAAAAAAAACCCCAATTTATTTTGAGCTTGATTAATCATTTAATCAAGAATTAATTTGGATTTAATTAGCATAATTAATCATGCTTAATTATTTAATTTGGAGAATATATTTGTTTAATTGAGGCTATAGTCTAATTAAGCTTAGTCACTTTGATTTAAAGGATTAAGTTGGATTGATTAATTAATTATCCATAAAAAAAATTGCATAATTGAATTGCTACAAACTGAGGCCTAAAGCTAGTTGGATTTATCTGTTAATCAATTAATCTAATAATGGATTGAGTCACATCAGTAAAAAGTAACCGAACACGTACATGATATATAAGGTTGGTTAGTACTTGCTTCCAAGTTTTGCTGGAAAATGGTGTTTGAGTTTTAAGAGAGACTGTTGTGACTCCTCTAGCGCCTCGAACTGACCTAGTTATGTTGTTGGACTCTAACTAGTCAACCTCCAAACTTAAGTTAAAATTGGACTTAATAGAAACCTTTTAAAGTAAACCTAGAATTACAGAAATTCAGTCTAATAAGACTGGTTTTTGGAATTTTATGGGGACATATGACCGAAAGGAAAGGTCAGGCCGAAACTTTGCCGAAATTGATTTTTAATTAAAGTTATTGCTATTGTCAGATTTAGGAAGACTAGTTACTGAAATATATCATACTGACGTGGTAAAGACAAAGTTGGATTTAGATTGGATGTGGGGACACATGCAAGAGATCCGGACTCTAGGTAAGGGGAATCTCACACCCTGTGTACAGACCCTTTTTATGTATGTTGCATGAGAAAGATGCATGGTTTTTATTTCCATCGGTTGCATGGTTTTATGATGTTATGATATATGTTGCGATATATGTTTTATTTGGATGATTTGAGAGTAAGGGGTAACATAATTGATGACCTTGGGTTTCGATCTCATAAACCTTCGGAGGGGTTTGTGCGGAGCTATTTGATTTGTTTGGTTGGAGGCTAGCTAACATGGCGCTAACATTTAATGGATACTCTCTCTATAATATCAGGTTGATTCTCGACAAGAGTAGTTGTTTGTTTTTTTTGTGCTCGATCATCATGTATGATTTCTCGAGAGCTCTCATTTGGATAAATGTTTGTGAAAGCTTTGTGACTATCATAACTATTTTCGTTCTTAAAGAATTTAGGCTAAGATTTTTTGTTGTGCATTACTTTTAAGGAGTTTTCCTACTAGGCCCAAACATTTGCAAAAATGTTTTCAAACCTGGATAGGGTTCTCTGAGGGGAAGCTATGAACATATATGATGCTTACCCCTACTTTCTCTTGTTCCCTGTGATTGGATCTATTTTCAAGGGATAGTGCACAGAGAAAAGATGGACTTGGACGGAAGTCGTGCAGATTAGCATCAGTGGACTTGTCAACTTTTGGTTTCATTTTGGTGATTCCCACTCAGTTGTTTCCTGAGTTGGTCTTGTGTTTATTTTTCCTTGTATTTTTGGATTTTTGCTTGCACTAGTTTTGAAATCCTTCGTTTGACTATTTTATTTTGAGCCATGTATATGTTTTTCAAGGTTACTCTAAACTATTGTAACCTTAGGAGTTGGATCTTTTATGAAAATTTTTAAATTAACTCCAAATTTTATGTAGTGTATTTAAATACTTTGATTCAACCCAATTTCTAAATTTTTAAGGCTTAACCTATTTTGGGAGTATTTGAGCTTATAACACTCGGGGTACGAGTGTTACGACCTCGAGTATTATCAAGGTATGTGTCGATGTGACATACTCAGGTTCAGGGTGTGACACCTAAATCCTAAACCCTTATATAACTAATTTGTGACTGCACCACAATCATAGTTATTTAAATGTTCATATACTAAAAGTATGTACCTACATTGAAATAATAAACACTAAATTCAAAATCTTAAACACCCTTGAATACGACCAAACATTTATAAACCCCAAAAAAGCAATATAAACCTTAAACCTTTATTGTGAGTGTCCTCATAAATCTTAAACACCAATGTCACTTACTTACGAAATCCTTATAAACCCCATTGAACAATTGTATAATGAAGTATAACTATTAAAAAAACAAGTTTTTAACACAAAACCAACCACAACTCAGATGTTTGGTTGCAGTTCCTTGAAGTATATAAGGTCAAAGGATTCAAATCCCCCAATTACAAATAAACTTATTTTTCCTTCATAATGTCAAAAAGTTATGTGTCGCTTGGGTAACATGGAAAGGAGATGACACATGGTAACAAATTGAACATCCATGTAATTTAATGACTAAAAAATCTAAAATTTACTATGTATAATCGATATACAGCCATGTTGTGTAAACAATTCATGTGTTATAATTAATGGACAACAAGTTTATACTTATAGGGTGTTGTAATTTTTTGTATGAGAAAATTACAAATTTAGTCCACTTATTTTCTATCAAGTTCAATTTTGGTCCACGATTTTTTTTAGGTTCTGTTTTGGTCCACTAATTGTTTAATTTGTTCAATAAATGTCCAAATTTATTTTCTCAAATTTGACCCGCCTTTTACCCTATCAAATCTTACCCAAATTTTGCAAATATATACTTGTTTTAAAGTTATGCATCTTCTCTTTACAACCATATAAAAATAATTTAAATTGGAGTTCTAAAACTCAAGATAATGAACCCAATTAAGGTATCCGAAACAGTTAATTTTTCCCAGAAAATTTTTAGATTTTTCAAACTTCACTTAGCTTCAATTCTTTTGGATTCTAATACTCCAAATTGGTTGTTATAATTAAAAAATGATGAAATATAACTTATATTTCAATTATAATTGAAGAAAAACACAACTCAAAAGATTTAAAATCATAAACCCAAAAACTGAAATTTTGAACTGGAGCTTTAATAAACAAGTGGAACAATTAGTGGACCAAAATATAACTTAAAAAAATCGTGAACCAAAATTGAACTAGATATAAAATAAGTTGACCAAATGTATACTTTCCTCTTTTTAGTATTAATAACGTCTATCCATATTATAACACGTAAATTGGTTATACCACTTGAAAATATATCGATTATAAAGAATAATTTATTTGAAAAACCTCCATATCAACTTTGTCTACGCCATTGCATCTTATAAAATCTAATGGATAAAAAAGCAAAAATGCTTTAAAGCTAACTAAAACCTAATACAGCACTAACCACTCTTTTGGGTCCACTACACAACATGTAAAAGCTTTGAAATTTGAGAGAGAAATCTAAGAATGTATTATTGTAATCTCTGTGTATTGAAAAGAAAAAAATCGCGTGAATAGTACAATAGCTGGATATATACCATAGCTAACAAAACTAATTCTAGTAGACTTTGATAAAAGAACCAACCAAAACATAACACCTGGCAATCTAACAAAACAGATAAAACCAACTAATATTAACACCCTCCCTCAGCTTGATGGTTGAGGTCCAAGCATTAAGTTGGAACCAAGGAATAAAATTTCGAGTTTCGAGGAAATTTCGATGGAAATTTCGAAGATTTTTAAATTTCGACAAAAATTAGACGGAAATGACGGAAATTGCTATCAAAATACGAAAATTTTGAATAAAACTTTAGCATATGTTTATTTAACATATTAACTACTAAATTGATAAAAAATATTGAATAAATCAAATTATATAGTAGGTTTCATGTGATATAAGATGAATATAATGCATGCTGGAGACAAATACTGTTAAATAAAATTAGTATAATGAATAAATGAAATTAGTATATTATTTATACTCTATAATATGTACACTAAACCCTATATATTTTATAATCTATATTCTATATTGTTTAGGATATGATATATGATATTAGGGTTTAGGCCCTTTAGGATATTTTAAATTATTTTTTATATAGAAATATATTAGAGTTTACTAGTTTAGAGTTTAAAAACAACTAAACGAAACTCCAAAACGGCTAAACGAAACCTCAAACCACTTTTTTCTTTAAAATTGCTCAAAGGCCCCAAACCCCAAACCCCAACCCCAATCAACCTTAAACCTTTTAATTTTTTTTTTTTCCTTCCTTTTCTTTTCCACCGAGGCTCTAGCGCTCCACTGTTTTTTCTTCTTCAGTTCTTCTTCATCTCTCTCTCTCTCTCTCTCTCTCTCTCTCTCTCTCTCTCTGTGCATCTCCAATCCATCCCCAGACACCAACCCACCTCTTTCTCTCTCATCTCCCCCTTTCGTCGCCTCGCTTGCCGTCGCCTCTCTCTCCCTGCCGCCACCCCCTCTTTCTCCCTCGATCTTCCCCCTGCCGCCCCTGCCACCGCTCCAATTTTCTCCAAAAACCCAGCCTTCCAAAACCCAAAACCAGATCTCACCGCCAAAAATTTCGCTGAAATTTTGATAATTTCAACGAAATTATCTTGAAAATTTAACAAATATGAGTTTCGATTTCGACACCCCAAAAAATCAAAATTTTCGACGAAATTTCATCGGAAATTTCAAAATTTAACACCTTGGCTGGAACAAAGGTAGGAGTGTTGAGGTGAGCATAGTCCCTTAGTGAACACATCTGCAAGCTGCTCAGCAAAAGAGACAAACTGTAGTACAAGAGAACCAACTTTCACTTTTTTCCCTTGTGAAATGAATATCTACTTCAATGTGCTTATGCTTGGAGTTATGAATGGATAGGAGAGCCATTGAGAAGAATCACAAACCCTGTAGTAGATCTTCTGTCATTAGGGTCACCTGCCCAGTCAGCATCACAATAAGCCTGCAGAGTATCACGCAATCCTGTAGGAGATATGTTGGCATGAAAATCATCTGCCCATTCTACATCATAATAGGCTTGCAAGGTACCTAATTGAGTTGTGCTAGAATCATCTTTCCTATATGTAATCCCATAATCCAGAGTACTCTGTATATATCTCAAAATTCTCTTGATTGCTATAAGATGCTGATCAATAGGATTGTGCATGAACTGACAGACACTATTGACACTGTAAGCAATGTCAGGCCTAATGAATGTCAAATACTGTAAGCAGCCTACCAGACTCCTATAAAATGAAACATCACTCTTGGACAAAATGGTTCCCTCATCCTTGAGCAATTTAACACCAGAAACAGAAACATAAATTCAAAGAACAGAGATTGAATCACAGAATTTCGAAAACCAGAGAGTGAATCACAAAAAAGAAGAACAAAATTGAAGAATTGAATTTGGAAATTGAAGAAGACGATGACACAATTGAACAAATTGAGAAGAAATTGGGGACAAATCAAAGAAACGACAAACTTATCTGAGCAATTAGTATGAAGAAAGCAGAGAAATTACAAAGACCAAGTACGACATCATGGCTCTGATACCATAAAAGCTTTGAAATTTGAGAGAAAAATCTAAGAATGTATTATTGTAATCTCTGTGTATTAAAAAGAATATAATTGCGTGAATAGTACAATAGCTAGATATATACCACAGTTGACAAAACTAATTCTAGCAGACTTTGATAAAAGAACCAACCAAAACATAACACCTGGCAGTCTAACAAAACAGATAAAACCAACTAATATTAACAACATGATCCCATAATTCGAATGGTTCATTTTCTGGTCTCCACTTAAAGATAATCCTTGCAAAAAATCATTAAAATTAGAAATTATTTAGTCATTTGATTATCATCACAATCATTTCAATATATCAAAAAAATTGTGTTCGTTATTTATTTGGGCACAATTAGCTTTATTAAAAAAGCTGATTAACCGATTTCCAATTTAATTATTTTTTGCAAAATTTTTTTTTGAATAGAAACTTAAAAAACAAACAGTTCAAATTATGAAACCATGTTATGTAATAAACCTGAAAAAATGGTTAATGCCGTATTATCTAACTCGTTAGCTCTAGAGCACTATTAGCTAAAAAAAAATGTAAAAATATTTGTAAATATGTTAGTCCCAGGATCCTAAAATATCTCAGATTAGAAACTTCTGGTGATACTATTTGCTTTTTTTTTTTTTTGGTGCAGAATTCGTTTTTCTTCAGAAGTGGTAAATTATATTCTACCTTTCTTAAGAGAATATATATATATATATATATATATATATATATATATATACACTATGAAGTCGGTTAGAATTTAATTCTTAACACAATATGTATACGAAATTAATTATGGAACATAATGACTAAAACACTTGACTTAAGAAAGCATAAGATAGTCCGACTTAGAAACTTTAAGGTGAAGAAGCATGATACGGAAAATAATACATTCCCTAACAAAATAATAAACAAGTAGTCTCGGAATTACAAATACAACATGGGTGAGTTTGAAAATTTGAAATGACGACCCCAAGTTAGCGTAGGTTTAAAGGAACCAACCCTTAAAGAAGGGAGGCCAAGCCGCCAAGGGGCAAGTCGAAAGCCAGTGGAGTTGAAACTCTGAGTTAAAAAAAATGGTTAAATTATATCCACCTCACTAAGATGCACTTTGACCCTTGAATTTGATACAAAGAATGAACAAGAAAATTTCATGTCAATATTCTTCGGTCTCGAGAGGCAAAATTTTTGTGAATTGGAAATAATTTGAATGAGAGAACTTATGGGGGAGAGTCATGAGTGGTTCATTCCCGCTAAGCTTTCGAACTGCCAATCCCAAGGCATATCCTAAAGCCCGTGCAACTGAAACTGCAACTGCATTCCCAACCTGACAATACCTGCACAAAGTACACAGAATACTCTAATGGACAATGTTTCTAGAGTATATGCAAAACATATGATACAATGCATAACTTAACAAGCTGTTGCACATCTTATAACTGTAAGCTGAATTTCTAAATGTTATGTTTCCATGAACTTTGGTCAAGAAGATAATGCAAAGAATTTTTTCTGTTCCCGATGTGCGATCTCTTTCTCAACAATGTGAGAGTAATGTCGTGGAAATAATGCTTGCATGATAGAATATAAGGTTTTAGGCCTCTCTGCTCATTGTCAATTGGTTTTGGGTGGGAGACTCTAACTTCTACAAAAACTATCAAGACATGACTCAAAAACACCAAATTTGTCTTCCTTTCAAGAAACTTAGCAAAGGAATTAAATAATCTCAGTAGCTAATTTAACAAGCCACATGCTCTTTTTATAATTGCTTGTAGGTGTGCAATGTCACAGTCATAAGAATTGAGGGATTATACCTCTCTTTAACTGTCCCACAGAATCTATAATAATCAGGAAAGCCTTGCAATCTTGCACATTCTCGTACAGTGAGGATCCGGTCCTGCTCTGGATGTAGTATTGTCTACAGAAGTTTATAAGGTTACTACACTATCCAAAACATGAGATTCAATTATGAACTAGACTAGAGAGCATGGTCAAACCTGGTTGTGACAACTCGGGAAAGTTACTACAGTGGGCACTGTCTCATCCCACCATAACCTGGCAAATGGTCTAAACATACCCAAAAATTAGAAGAATACCAGAAAAGAAACAGTAATGGGAAAAACACATCAGAAGGCTACCAGAACAAGAGATCTGACCTTTTAGACTTCCCTTGTTCAAATGTAAAGGCATAGTCTGGTACCTAACAGAGAATTTAGGTAAATATGAGCCAATTTGCACTTTTAGGAGGATGTTGTAAAGAATTAGTTATTTTAATAAACATTAACATATAAGGTAATCAAACGTCACCATCATTATAGAAAACCAAAATAGTTTATCTAGTTACTAAATTTTAATTACATTTTCTCATTATTTTCCTTCTCCTGGCTTAGCATGTATCAGATGATCTTTTTGATTAACCTAAATTTGAAATTTTCCCGTCATATTTCTTCTTTTTTCCTCCATAGCTGCAGTGGTAATTGCATTTTAAAATGAGCATTATGAAACGTTACATAATTTGGCACCAAATAGCGTACGGAAAGAAAATGAGGACACACCATATGTATATACATGGCACCCACAGAAACACACCCCGGAGGGACAGGATAAGTTCACACTTATATCGATTCATGGAAGGAATTTTTTAAGAAAATGGATAATATTAAGTCTATTATTCTCCTAGTGGCTAAAGAGCATCAACACTCACTAATGGCTTTCCAGATGGCAACAACAAATAATTTTCAGTTGAATCCCTCCGAGCCACATTATCTTTTCCTACAACAACACCAGGGAGATCCCGGAAATTTGCTCCCTGAAAATAGTTATAGATTAGAAAAACAGATGGGTCAAGAAGTTAACAATATAAAATGGTATAGCAACATATCCATCCTGTAAACTTAATATGTATCCAACCTTTCTTTTCGGAATCTGACAAACCCGTAAGTAATCATCTTCGAATAAAGGGGATGGCCGATGGTCATACAGTGAAAGTTTTGTTTTCATAGTGCCATCTAATGCAGATCCAGTCATCTCTACAGAACAAGCATAAACGAAAGTAAAAAAGGAAATCATCAAAATATTTGCACATGGACATAGGACAGAAGATATAACTCATCAAGGATAACAAGACCACCACGAACAAACACCAAATGTAGGTAGCACTGACATAAACGAAAGATACCAGCAAATTTAATATGACAACTAAGTAATAAGTATGTTATAGATCAATTAGATTTGAAAGTTTTTTCTCTGTATGCTGTGATAAATGGCAAAGTATTTAACATCAGTATATGGTAAATTTAAGCTTAACAAACATTATTCCAAATTCATTTTTCATTATAGCAGCTGGAGGAAAAGAAGTGAAAAGATTAACAGAGAGAGTTGGTTAATCAATAAACCTCCAGATACCCAATGTGGCCATCAAACTAATCAAACAGCCAAAGCACATGGATTATTGCTCATGGGAAAGCTAAGACATACTTGTGATATGGTTTAAGGAAGAAGACCTTCTTGTCTTTCTCCACATTGGTGCGTGATGTGCAAGAAGGATGCTGAGATGTGGATCATTTGTTTTTTTGCATTGTCCGGGAGCATTGACTCTTTGGTTTAGGCTGTTTAGGGAGACATATTTTGTGCTAGGTGATTCCTGCTACATGTGTGGCTTGATTCTGTGAGAAGTATAAGTTTTTTGGAGGTAAAAAAAAAAAGGGGTTGGTGCTGGGAAGATGTGCAGTAGTGGCTGTATTTTGGGTCGTTTGGCAAGAAAGAAATAGATAGATACTTGAGGATGTGAAGGGCGAGGAGGTGAATTATTTGTGGGAGAAGGTTAGGTTCTGGGCTTCTCTGTGGGCATTATTGTCATCAGCGTTTAGGGATAACTAATTTTCTGCTACTTTTTCAGATTGGAGGGCTGCTATTCTCTTGTGTATTTTGTAGATGTATTGGATAATTGTAGCAGATTAGTTTTCCTTTAGAGGACACCTTGTCCTCAGTATTGTACTTTTGTTTCCTATCAAAAAGAAAAAGTTTCTTAAAAAAGAAAGAATACCTTAATGATCCATATAAGAATGAAAAGAATGCCAAACATACTAGTTCGACATTAAACAACCTCCCAATGTTTCAAAATATTTTACAGTGATTAAAACTCAGTTTAACACTGCTCTTCTCATCAATTTGATAATGGCCATCATTATCTCTAATGAATTTAAGGCAAAACTTGCTCAGCAGGGCATGTTACAGCGATTGACATGTCTCTATACTCTTGAACACCATGATGTAGCTGAACTTAAGAATCAAAGCCTTATGTATGTTGTTTGTTGTCTCTGGCGCAATATGTAGGTTCAGCCTTATCTCATAACCGTACTCCTTGTCACATCATACATGGTAAGGCTTCTCCCCAACCCATCTTCCTGATAGTGTCCTCTTTCCTATCTTGCCTTAAGTGTTTAGTACTCGTTACGGTATTTCTAGTCCTAGTCCTCATTACGGTTTTTCTAGTCCAACTCACCAATCAATTGCCTAGTTTATCTATTATCAGGCCTTTCAAACTACTAAAGTGCTTTCTTGAATGCCACATCCTTCATTCGCATTCCTCATTCTGTCTCTGAGGCCTTGCAGGATCCTAATTGGTGGCTACTACAACATGTAAATGGATGCTTTACATAGACACCAAACTTGCAAGATCCCAATTGGTGTTTAGTGTCGAATATTTGAATGATGGTACCATTGAACACTACAAAGCCCACCTTGTTGTGAAAGGATTACTCATTTCCCAAAAAGGACTTCACTATCACTTGACTTCTGCTCATCTAATGGTTTCAACTACTTTCAGGAATATTCTTTTTTTTTTTTAATTTTTTTTTATTGTCAGATTGGAACGCTATTGTTAGCTAGGGATTGGGTTTGAGTAATGTTGCCACTGTTTTAAAATAGTGGTGATAGATTTTGATGAATGGAAGGGTGTTTCATTGTAGGTTGTTTTTTTTTTGTTTTTTTTTTTTTTTAAGGATGTCTTGCCATTGAGTTTAGTAATTCATTAGAAAAATAATAATCTAATTTTTGTTTCTCATAGAAAACATAGCTATAAAAAATAAATCTTATAAATTGGAATAGTAGTTTATGGTGAAGGTGATACAATTACTGGTTGCAAATAAAAACTAATAAATATGTATATTATAAACAAACCTCATTACTCCCTAATGCAAAAAAAATGTTTAAAACAATGTTTAATTTAGGCAAATATTGAAAATATTAATATATAATATAATCCAATTTCTCAATAAGTTTGAAACTTTTACAATACCAGATTGGTTATATTGGCATTTGACACATTTACTGCCGGTACTCTTCTTAAAGAAAATATAAAGGTATTTTTGGAAAAATGATCGAAATAAAATAAACAGTTTTAACATGTATATTTTAATGTATTTTTAATGAAAATATACTATTTATCAGTCTTTTATAATGATATTAGATCCATACAACATCTTATGGTAAATAATTACATTTACAGTGAGCAGAACTCCAATACTAATTCTACTACATAAAAATTTAATTTTTTTATTTTTGTTAAACTCTCTATTCCCACAACCAAGTGCGTTGAACAGATACCAACTTTTCTTTTAAAAATATTATGAATAAAAAAAAGTTCAAGTTAAAATACAAAATGCTTCATATTGTGTTTTTGTCTTTTTTTTAATGTGTTCGTATTGATAGGAATTGGCAGCTGCTATTGTCTTCACTTTGTAAATTGTGGTGGATATCTTATCCATTGATGAAAGTATCTTTCTTTTCAAAAGCAAAAATATTGTATTTTTATCTTAACTTTGTTCACAATTACTGTGGTGAGCTTTTATGTCTGTATTTTGTAAAACATATGTATGTTAGATACATATTATAAGTACACACTGCAAACAATTTTTTATATTTCATTTTCTAGCTGCTAAACTATCCATATATTTTTAAACCCAGGAAGCTCAGAAATTGAAATAATGATTTGTACATTAGCTGCATAACAAATGTTGAGAATATTGAAAATTACCATAATGTGTTGACCTTATATATATCTGGAAATCTGTTTCAGGAGGCTTTTGGAATGACATTTCTTCTCTTGTTTCGTCGTTTGTGATCTATAACATTAAACTAAATTAGAGGTTTTTTTTATTGAAAAGGAATAGCTACGCTTTAAATATAATGAACGCACAGTAGGAAGATCAGAGATTGCATCTTGAAGAATAAGAGCTTCTTCTAGTTCACGACATTGGTCTTCATCATAAGCAACAGTATTGCGCTGCACATGAAGGTAAACAATTTAACTTCTAAAGAAAAATATAACCGAAGGTTTAAACATTTTTATAGAACATGATATAAGAAGTACCTCGAACTCCGATGGAGGCCAGTATCTAATTATAACATCATGTGTTGGAAGAGGAAATTGAGGTAGATTCTGCACAAAAAAAAGGGAAAAATCGCATCGGATTTTTGTTCGGCCATGCCACATGAATGAATAGATCATTCAATCTGTCCCACAAGAATTGGATAAGTTTGATTCATTTTGTATTTCACTAGGTATGAATTTTATGCATTGGACATACATTTTACCAGTGTGTGTGTGATATATATGTTTTCATTCTCATTCTTTAACGTTTGGTCATGCCTCCAGTCATGTGGCCCCCTATAGGCTATAGGTATTGAAGAAAATACAATTACTGCTCTTTTATCTTGGGAAACCTAACATGATTATTAATTAAAGGGTACTTAACTATCAAAAAGAAAAACTTCAAGGGAGGAAATTCATGGAAATAGCCCATTGTACAATTATTATCCTCAAACCATTTATTCCAACTATGAAATAAGAAGAAATCACCTCACAAGGATTAGCACCCCACAAGAAAACACGCAATCGAAATTGTGGAAGACCATAACAACCGGCAGCAATTATTCCTAGCCTTGCTTGGTAATTCATATGCACCAAACGACTAAGTGCATACCTTCCAAGAGAAGCCTTATCAAATCTCAAAATGTCAACTACATTTTCCATCAAAACATACTTTGGCTTCAAAAAGTTGACAATGTCCATAAAGACTACAATTTGACGATTTCTCTCATCATCCAAAGGGGAATCAATGTTTCTAAAGCGATTATAGCCACTAATTCCTTGGCAAGGAGGGCCCCCACAAATTACATCAACATCTCCCTGAAATAAATTTAATATTAGGACTATTAAGGAACAGAAGAGTAATACCATTACAGTAGCATCTTAGCTTGCAAAATCAGTTACTACTTACTGGAAGTGGCAAGATCTTCAATTTCCTCCCATTTCTTACAAACTCCTGTATACTTTCTTGGCAGTTACTGAGAAAGTACAGACAATAAGTACTGATGGACAAACACATATTTCCAATCATAACAAGTGGCAATACCTTAAACTTTCAATTGGTTCCCATGTATCTTCACTGCTATCATAACCCTTCCAACGCACCTAATAAAACAGCTATCAGTAAATAATCATCTATATCAAACAAAAGTTAATGAATATAATTGCAATTCAAGAATTCCACAGAAGAGAAGGAGGTTAAAGTATAGTCTACGGCACTTGACCCTAACAATTAGACATATAAGTTATTAAAAAGAAAAAAACTTCTGATCTTGTATAGTCTAGGGGCACTTGACTAACCAATAGGGCTTCTAAACAGTTAAGAGACAGAATCTAAACTACAGCTCTGTAAATACATTATCATATCATTTAACCACCAGTGTTCGACAAAAGCAGTAGAAAAGAGGTCCACTGATGAAAATGAGATATTTAACTACATAAGATATAAGCCACAAAGACCTCAACAAATAAGTTATCTTAAAGCTGCCTTCCAATCTAGCAAGCTGTCAAAAGCGATAGATCCTTGAATTCTATTGAGACCGAAGCCCAAAGATTAAACAAAAACCTCACCCTTTCACATAGTTCCTCCACCCCACCCCCCTTATAATTACTAGTCCCTTGAAACGCTCTCCACACACGTCAATTGCTTTCTCATCATAAAATTGTAACTTTTTTGTTTAATGTTAACTCACAATAATATTTTATTGTTTTAACTTAAATTATTTATTTAATAGTTTTTCTAAAACACTAACAGATAGATAGATGGATAACTGGGCTTTTTATGCCATAATTCCTAACTTATCTATTTGTAGTAATATAAATATTGTTTAGTTAATTTTTTTTTCTTGGGCTTGTTTTATGACGTGGTTTGATTGAGAGAGAGAGAGAGAGAGAGTAGGTTAGTGCTTTGATTTATTTTATTTTATTTAAATTTTTTGAAATTATTGTTTACTGTTTTGCCCTTACTTTATTTTTCGTAGGAAGGTATTTTTGGAGTTTATGAAAATTTCACCTAAGGGGGGAGATATATAGATAGATAAAAAAATCCTTCTATTCCTTTTCATCAATTTATGAAAATTTATTAATTCAATTTCAAATCTCTAGCATCATTCAGTCCAAGAGGTAGTAAAAAATTGGGACACTCCTTGTGCCTAAAATATAATATCTTGGAGAGAGGACGCATATTGAGTTAACTCATGGACTACCATGTTGCCTCCCTCCTTACATAGTATGTAACAAACTGAAATATCTTGGTCTTGAACAAATACTTTTGGAGCTATTATATGGGCATGAACTGTACACTACCTAATAAAGGACTACCTTAAGACTCAAAAAAGTGTCTTTGACTCTTAAAAGCTCATGAAAAAACCCTAAACCAAAATAATCACAAAAGTACAAAGGGCGAGTCTGCAGCGAATATAAAATTATGCAAACGAGTTTCGTTAAATTCCAAATCTTTCCATTGATATAATAATGCCTGTAGCTCTTAAACTAAAACTTGATTTAACCCTAGACTCCTCTGGACATAACCTACGAACTATGTATGATTTGTCAACCTAAGTCAAACATGGGTGGTCTCACATGGTAAAACTTCAATTTTCCAAAATCTGAAAATGTTAAAAATACAACAGCTAAATCCCTTCTTTCTTGTTTGAATAAGTCAGATGTATTTCAATAATCATTAGACAGGATATTATAAACTGTTGACAGATGTATCTCATGAGATCACAAAACCTATAAATTCATTTACTAAATTATGATATATAAACTGTTGAAAATTACATTCTGCTTACTGTTGGACCATAAGTTGCAGTCTCATCTTCACATCTAAGTTCATGAATTTATGTTCAATCATTTGCATCTCTTTGGTAATAAGTAGTAACAATGTCATATACAGTATACTATAACAATGACCACATTTTCGCCTAAAATTCATTAAGCAATGAGTAAGAACAGCCACGTGCATGACTTAGCCATCAATTTAGGGCCAAACCCACTGGCAATGATAAGATGCTTTTAAATGTAAAGGCAAATAAAAGCCCATGGCAACCTTGCAAATATTGTCATCAGGTGTGACACCCCTAATCCCACAAAGGTATGCACTGGGGAAATCTAGGATACTTAAGTAAATCCTAGGAGCCAAATGTTAACTTCAGCTACCACTAGGGTAGATATCAATAATTTGGAGGAGGACTTGAGTCATTACATCAAGAATCTCATAAACATTTATCTATTACCTTAAAGTTCACTCCACGCTTGCCTTTGTTATTGGGATCACCGTAGCAGATATCAATCATCTTTGAAACTTCATATTCACCGGGGGCAATCTCATTATCATTCTTCGGTGCTCTATATTCACCGGGGGCAATCTCATTATCATTCTTCGGTGCGCTTGCAGTCTTTGATCTTAATGAATGAGTTTTTTCAACATCATTCACCATAAACCGTTTGCAAAACTTTTCCCATTCCCTCAATAGTTCTAGAAAATCCTCAGCAGCTTCATTCCTGACCTACAGATAGAAGAACTATTTTGTAATGTCGTTAAATATTAAGGGGTTAAATTGGCTACTAACCTAGTAATAGATAAGGCATACTCACATGCGTATCTGGATGATTTAACTTTAAGCTTTCACAGGCAGATTTGTCACTGTCAATGGCCCATTTCTAAATAAAGGACACAAAGTAAGATTAATTTGAAGTACAAAAAGGCAGTTATTAGTAATATGAAATGGAATGAAAAAAAATTGAAAAAAAAAAAAAAGGAATACCGTGACAAGATTAACACAAGATAGTTTGGCACCAAGGCCCAATCCAGTTGACATTCCACCACAACCACAATAAAGATCTAAAAGTGCTAATTCTGTGTTGTAAGTTTCAGAACTGGGCATATCCTCCGAGAACTTTGCAGTTGGCACTGTAGGGACTGTTTTGCATGATGATAAGTTGTGGCTCTTAAGAGAATTATCTGAACCAAATTAGACAACTAGGAAATGTCAAGTCTTTGAACTTAGCACTTCAGTATAAATTTTAACTTCCTTGTGTACATTTTAGGTAGATCTTGGAGGCCAAAGAAAGAGTAGGAAAATAAAATCACAGACAATTTATACAAGATGCAAGACTTACCAGACCATTTCCATATTCCATTAGATATAGTTGCTTTAATTAAATGGGATTTTTTCAATTTTGGCACCTGAACATTGGCCCTTATCTCAATTAGGTACCTAAACTATTATTTGTCCCAATTTCATACCCAAACTTTTATTCTATCCCAATTTGGTATATCATGTGACTTTCGTCAACTCCTACCTCATCTATTTACCACGATATCCTCATAATCCTGATATATAAACCTTCATGAATGGACTAAATTGACCTCGGGTATAAGAGATGTGCAAGACATATGACCAAAGTATGTTAGAATTATTTGACAGAAGACAAGTTATATACTGAATTAGGACAAAATAAAAGTTTGGGTATGAAATTAGGACAAATAATAATTTGGGTCCCTAATTGGGACAAGGGATAAAGCTCATTTACCATAATTGAAAAAAACCCTTAATAAATCATTCAAGTAAGGCTCACTATTTTTAAATTTTTTATTTTTTTCTGGCCATTGAAGGCTCTATTTTTAATTAATTTTATAAGAAAAAGATAATCATTTACTAATAAGATTGAAATTACAATAGAGGTAAACAAGCAGTCCACCAGATACATAAACTATAACTTTAACATCCAACTAACATCAAATAACTAAAGGGAACATAATATTCACAAGTTTCAGCTGTTAACGTATTATTGTACAGTTTCTAGTTTAGGGCCAATTGAGTTTAGGGTTATAAATAGAACTATTGTATTGCATAAAATTTTCATCACATTCAATAGTTCAGTAGAATTACAGTCTCACTTTTTCTTGTTTTATGTTGTTATTATGGTATCATAACCATCTTTTCAGAAAATTAAGTTGGAATTCTTTGTTATAAGTCTATTCTGTTTCCCAGTCTACCTTACTATTAGTCTGATACTGCATATGTTGTGCACATTGTTAGTCAATTTGTTGCCTCTCCCACAACTGTTCACTGGACTACAGTTCTTCGTATTCCTCGTTATCTCTGTGGCACCTTAGTATTTGAGACTTCTGCACAATGTTTATCACCTTCTTCCTTTGTCTTAAGAAACTTTGTATTTGACACTGAATTTCTTGTGTCTAGAATATTTTGTTCAAGGTTACTCGAACACTTGTAACCTCGGGAGTTGGTTTTCAATATAAATATTTGAACTTATGTTTTGTATTTCTGCTACCACTAAAACTCTGATCTAACCCATTATGTTAAAAACGACTTAACGTATCTTAAGGAACTTAGGACTACAATGCTCTGGAAATTGTGTGTTGCATGCTCAGAATAATTAGGGTATGTGTCGTTGTGTTGCTGTTAGGTACCCGGGTTTTGGGGCGTGACTAAGTGTGGAGGTTAAACCGACTTACGGAAGGAAGTTGGTATGTTGGAGGAAGAAAAACACAAAGTAGTCACTCAAACAGATCCTCCTCTTTGACCAATCCACTTACCAATCAGCTGCTATTCCTGAGAATAATCCTCAGGCAATCACTAATTCAATGTCTCCTTCCCTTCATCATGATAATTTTTTGAGTCTAAACATGTGTTCCAGCTAGTAGCTTAGATGAATCACATGATTCAGCTGATCAATCTCCATTGGTCCCACAAAATGAGAAGCAACAGAACCTCGCCCTCCTTACTGATTTGGTTTCTGTTCAGGAACCCTGTCCACTATCCCTTATCCAATTATGTGTCATCCCACCACTTGCTTAACGCCTATACAACTTATATAAATGACATCCACATGCTACAGAAACATGAGCTCTAACAACAATAAGGCTAAAGGTCCAAAATAAATTAAGGAAAAAAAAAAAGTAAACAACTTATATAAATGACACCCACATGCTACAAAAACAATGAACTCAATCAGCTTTGAGTGTAAGCTACTTTAGCAACAGGTGTACCAAAGATCTCTCTCTCTCTCTCTCTCTCTCTCTCTCTCTCTCTCCCCCCACCCTTAGGCAAGATCAAATAAATAAATTTATCAGTCACAATATAATCAACTCACCAGTGACCAAGGAGCGAAATGTGGAATATTCCACACAGTATTCCATATCATAGTAGAAGTCAAACGGAACAATGGAGTTTACTTTTAACCCTACCTGTAAAAAGTCACAACATAGTAACAGTTCATTAATATAATATGCAGCATATGCCTAGCAAAAAATGCAAGACAATAAAGCAATCATACAAAGTAAAAAGTAACATTAAAAGGGCAGAAATCAAGATTTGATTATACCCTAGGGGATATCTGTGTAACATTGACTTTTGAAATAAGGCAATCTATTAAATTATCGTTCATTATAGTAGAATAGAATAAACGCCTCTTGTCATGAAAAGTTCCTTCTTCTTTAATAACCTGAGAAACAAATTGAAAAGGCAAATGGTTAGTAGGATAAATACCATCCATGACCAGTCCATACTCAAAACAATTTTTACAAACTCACCGTATCTTCAACCCTATAAAACCACTGGACTCTGAAATAATTTTCTCCATCAGTTGTCTTAAAAAATTCTAATATCCTCCCCACTTCCTTTTTTCCTCCATTTCCCTGTAACCATTGCTTTAACAATTAATTCGCACATTTCTGTCAACATGGGAATGCCAATATAAATACCAAAAACTATGCATGGGCCTTGTTGTGGATATATCCAGTAAAATCTGTAATTAGAGCTACTCTGAGGAGTTACGGGTGTATTGGAAAATGCAATAAACCTGAAACTCCCAGTACAACTGTCTATTCAATAGACCCATAACTCCCAACTATTTTACAGTTCTATCTTAGGGGGGTTTATTCAATATGGAATTCAGGGAAACTTAAAAGAATTTAGTGGAATTGAAAAGTTTAGGCCTCTTTTACCAAGGTAGAGTGTTTAGAGGGTCTATAAAAGTATTGTGGTATTCAATGGTGCAAAGGAGGAGACCTAATTGGTGTTTATCTCCTTAATGGTGTGTGATGTGCAGAAGGGATGCAGAAAGTGTGAATCTAGTTCTACATTGTCCTATTGTATATTCCATGTGGCAGAGGCTGTTCAGGGAGGGTGGGTTGAGGTGGGAGACTCCGGGTTCTTGTGCTGCTTTTCTGTCAGAGATATTGAAGTTCTTTGAGGGGAAGAAGACGGGTATGGTGTTAGGGAGGTGTGCAGTGATGGCTGTTGGTTGGAGAGAAATAGAAGTATGTTAGGGGGGAAGAGGTGGATAATTTGTGGGAGAAAGTTCGTTTTTGGGCATCACTATGGGCGTCAATCACTCCAGCATTCAGGGACTATTCGTTTTATACAATTCTATCTAATTGGGAGGCTGTTGTGTGTTAAAAGGCTTCATTATTGCTGTTTTACTAGGGTCTAGAGCTTATGTGTTTTTAGGGCTGTGGTACTATACTGTTGTTATCGGTTTGTTTGGAATTTATGGTTATCTAGGAACTTTTAAGAAGGTGGACATCTTGTCCACTGTATTGTACTATGTACTCTTTTTTTCTTTCATTTAAAGACTTTTAGAAAGTCCATGAAGTCTTGTGGTATTGAATTAGAAATCTTATAAAGTTTATGAAATTCTTGTAGTATTCAAAAAGTTTATGAAAGTCTTGTGATATTCAAAAAGCTTATGAAGGTAGAGTTAAGTTGACTTTGTAGTGTGAGGTATAAAAACCAAAGTCCATTTCTCCATCTTTGTCCCCCAAAATTTCTAAGGATTTCAAAGAAGTTAATTGTTATGCACCAAAATTGTTGATTTAGAATTCAAATGGTCCTGCCATTTTTCTTACCCTTTTTTTCCTTTGGATTGAAAGTCTCATGAGGATTTATTCCTTGAAAGAAGTTAATACTCCAGCATTGTATTTATGTATAATTTATTTTTTCTTATTATTTCAATCATTTTGTGCATAAGAGTTTCTCATGTAGATAGATATAAATGTAGTTGCAAAGAAAGATACAATGGCATGTCTTTTTAACACTTATATTGGCTGTTCTTTATATTTATCATATGGGAATTCTGTTTGAACAAGAATCCACTAATAAAACGTTGGTGTGCACGTAAAGGGCTATAATTTCATTGAGCATGTAACTATTTTGCAAACAACATATGTAGTTCAAACATATATCTCTATTATTTTCTAGAAAAAAAAAAAATTATATAAGCTCAAATCTTTATGAGACCCATTCCAGATAAATCTACCATTTAACTCTACAGAATTCTACAAAGTCTTTCTAAACTGTTTGGAGCTCTATGGAGTTTATAAAAGTAGATAAAAACCTATGAAATCTACCAAAGTTTTAAACTTACATAAAAAATATAAAAATAAAAACTTTCCAATATTTCATATAAATCCAAATACGCTCCCTTAACTAACTTCCTTTATTTAAAGGATAATGCAAGATAACCCTAATTTTATTTTAACTTGCATGGAATTTTTACATTGGGCTTTACAACATTGTTGTTTTTTTAATGCCATGATGAGGTGTGCTGTGCATATCATGTGCCAGGTAGGCAGGAAAGAAAAAGTTGGTACAAGTAGCATGTCCTTATTTAGAAGAAAAAAAAATGGAAGAAGAAGAAGAAAAGTAACAATATTACGTCATCTCACACAAGTATAGCATATGTGAAAGGGCTAGTTAATCTGTACTTGCCCAAAAAAAGCCCATGATCACTAGAAACTTGAGAGAGAAAGAGCAATTACCTTTATGTATGCACAATCCCCAAGACTGAAGATGCAATTGCCAATTTTAGCTTGAGCAAAATGACATTCCACATTCAAAATTATCTCATCTTCTTCATCTTCACTACAAGCATGCATGTTATGAGAAGGCAAAAACAAAGAACCAAATAGCTATGTATGGAAAAGGGATAAACTTCACTCCTCGCTAGTAAAGGTATGTACAGAAAAGGATGATGCTTCACTCCTCACTAGTTGTCTAATTAGTGAGGTGGTTCAATCATGTAATGCCCACATGTCGATGTAACCTTGTTAGCAAACATGCTTTTAATTTTAATAAAAAAAATGTATTTTATCCCACACCTATTTGTTGCTACTTTCTCTTGTCGACAACAGGCCATTGCTCTTATCTCATTACCACTAGTTGCACAGTTCAAAAACAAGAACTAATCTCATCCCATATGCTGTAAAAGAGTATGGCACCATGAAGAAAGCCAAAACCCCCTTATAGGAGCACATAAAGTGACATACAGGGACCAATGCTTCCTCCAAATACGAAATGGTCCCTTCCTCCAAGCATCTCTAGTTGATGTAACATATAAGAATAAGTATTGTTTTAAAGAAAAAGAATGTTTGGTAACAAGGTTATATGGAACATGTGTCATTACATGTTTGGACGACCTTACCAGTCCGGATAAGGTATGCCTGACCAGTGAGGAGCGAAGCATCATCCTATGGATAATATAGATGTTTTAGGAAAGACACAACAAAACCACCAAAGAGACCAATTTGTGAAACTATTTATTACTCACTTTAGCTTCAAGCTTTCACTTTTGGATCTTTGCTTCTGAAAACTCCAACACAACCACAATCATAATTAAAACAGATAAAACACTATAAAGAAGTGAAATTTAAACTAAAGATAAATAGCATTTTAGAGCTTTACAATGAGACAAAAACTCAAAGCAACTCTATAACATTTTATAATCTATGCCAGTTCACCAAATGGCTTCAAATGGTACAAGTTAAAATAGTCAATGAAGAAATTGGAGCATCCAACCCAAAACCAATCGGTAATGGGTGGAGAAGCCCAAGATCTTATATATTTTATACAATGCCTTAATTTCCAGATGTGGAATTCCCTCTCTCAACACGCCTCTCACATCACTCTAGACAAACACGTGAACAGCACAAATTGGGTGACACTGGAGCACGTGTGGCTGTTTTGGCCTAACATATGGATTGCCTGGTTTGATACCATGAAGAAATTTGAGCATTCAATCCAAAACCAATTGGCAATAGGTGGAGAGGCCCAAGATTTTATATATTGTTATACAAGGCCTTAATTTCCCAACATGGGATTCTCCCTTTCAACAGTCAAGATCCAAGAACTAATTCTTTGAACACCATAAAAATTACACACAGGCATCGTATACATATAAGCACTCACTTATATAGTTATATGCATATAAAAGGAAACAATTAAAGGGTCAAGTTCAAGGGACACATTTTTTGACACAAATTTTAAACCATTATTTTAAAGCACTTTTAATGGTTTAGATTGCATCTCACAAATCAATAAGTGGGATTTTGGAGTCCTGGTTGAGGAAGTAGAGTGATTGAAGAAGCACAACTCCTCTTCTGAAATTTTGGTGTCTCTAATACTAGGACGTCACACAGCTCCTTTGGTTCAATTTGGATGTTTCGCTGTTTCTAATGGCCCGGGTAGAGGGTTCCTGTGTATTGGGTTTTTCTCGTATAGGTTATAAATGGGTTGTTTCTAGAAACCGGGCTTCTATTTTGATTTTAAATCATTTGTGTGATCTAATGGCTGCTAGTTCACCTCCGCATCTATCCACACTTAATTTCATCCAAAACAGAACCGGGTTGTATATATATATATATATATACAGGCCCCTTCTAGTGTGAGATCCCATAAATAATTTTATTTGTGAGATCCCTCATAGGGCTCACTCCATATAATATTTCAACGATTCGAACCGTCTATTTTTTAGGCCTCTATTTATAGATCATCATTGTAAAAAATTAGTCAAATCGGAAATCATTTGTCTATCTAACTTTGATCAAACAAATAGACGAAACAAATATTTTTGACAAAACCGTCTATTTGTTTGATCAAAGTTAGATAGGCAAATGATTTCCGATTTGACTAATTCTTTGCAAGGATAATCTATGAATAGAGTTCTAAAAAATAGACGTTTGGATTGTTGAAAAACTATATGGAGTGGGCTCATTCGCCTCATCCCACAAATAAGCTTAAATGTGGGATCTCACACTTGAAAAGGCCTGTATATATATATAATTTTTCTTCAGAGAGGATGTCCGCATTTTTCAAAATTTGCGGATGCCGACATAGTGCCGACATGGGATAGACAGTGTGTCAACACCAAATTCCACAGATGATGTGTTGCAGCAAATTTTGGAATTTCATGTCGACACACTGTCTACCCCATGTCGGCACTGTATCAACATCCTCAAATTTTAAAAAATTTGGACATCCTCTCTAGAAAAGGACTATATATATATATGTATATATATAGTTTTTCTCTAGGGCGAACACGTCCGTATTTGTTTTTCATGGATTCTTGTCACCGAGCGCTTGGTGATTGTACCGAGTGCTTGGTGTTGCAGCGCTCGGCACCACTTCCTCGGCCGATTTTTGAGGGTACTTCCCCGACGGTTCACCTCATACCCTCCTAAGGTGTAAAATGAGGCTTGTGGAAGCTGTATGTTAGGTTTTAACTCCGCCCAACAAACCAGAGCCGAGTGCTTGGGAGAAAAAGAAAATGGCACTGCCGAGCTCTCGGCACTAGAAATCCGTGAAAAAAAAAAATTACGGGCGTCCGTCCTAGAGAAAGACTGTATATATATATATATATCTTTTTCTTACCCCTCATTGGAAAAACTTTGACTGCCACATATTGGAACTAGTAGAAACACCTAAATCAGCAACTTTCTGACCCCAAACCTTCACAAAAGGATCATTAGCCTGTGTAATTGGGGAGAAAGAGATGTGCTGAGTTGTTAAGTAGTGTGTCAAGTGCAACTGACGATCAGGTGTGTGCCTTACTTGTGAGTGCAATTATGCATTTCCTTATCAAACTTTAGCTTTTTCAATAATTAATAAGTCAATACTTAAGTTATCAAGTGGACCAAAATTAGGAAGTACCAATGCATCTAAACTCTACCCCTAATGTGATTATGTGAAGTACAAAAACGGACACACTAAGTCATCGGAAATTGATTAATATGTATAAAATAACTCTGCATATTGAGAATGGTCTAGTAAGAGAATGCAGATGAATGAATAATATCTGAGTTGATCAATTACCTTCATTTCATACCGCCAACCCCATCTTTCTTGAGCTTCAACATCAGGAATTGGATCTCCAATCAAGGAAGTACTTATGAAATTCTTTTGTTTCTTCTTCGAAGAACACAAGGTTTTCATTTTCTTTGGAGGTTGTTTCACAAATGTCTCAGGAAACTCAATCAAACCACATTCTGTTTCTCTTCTTTCAGCCTCAAACATAGATGTGGATCTTCTTGGGGATTGCCTCAACCTTTTTTCACCAAAAATTCTTAAATCAGATTTTTCCAATGAGATTAAAGTCTTTTTGGAAGGACACTCATCTTTTGAATCAGACAATCCAATAAAATTAGAAGCTATTTCAGAAATTTTAGCCCCTGCCACACAAGAGGAAAATCTAGAAGATCTTCTTATTTGCTTCTCATCCAATTTTTCGATGCCAAAGTTTTTCAAAGATCCACTAACATTGTTTTCAGTGGCTGAAATTAGCCTTGAAGACCTCCTCAAGGGCATAGGTCCCTTATCACCATATCCATGCCATGAGAGAGGTATAGGTTCGTCTTCTAAATCTCTCGATGATCTTTCGGCATCGGAAGTTTTTGACGACATGGCCCTGAAGCAGCCATTTTCAGGGGATTCCAAGTTACTCAGGGATCTCTCTTGCAATGAAACTTCTAGACAGTGGCTTTTCATTTCAGATTGATTCATCATCAGCCTTGGAGATCTCCTGATACTCTTTTCTACCAATCTCCCCACATTTGATACAGTATCTTTCTCTTCATCAGCACTGCAAGAGTGAACATGCAAAAGTCATTGAAATTGACATATGAACCATATGAAGACTGCGAAGACCCCCAACTAACATGTTTGTGAATTATCACTCACTTTGATCCCATGCTTCCACCCTTGTATTTTTTATGCTGCATAACCCAAGGACCCGTTCTTGGAATTAGAATATGTAAAAAAATATATAAATGGTTTATGAAACAGAAGATTAGTAACATAGAAAATACAATAGTGACATAGTTGTAGCCATCACCCCAAAATAAAAAAATAAAACAAAAAAGCCATAATGGCCCAGGTTCAGTAACCAAGAGAGAAAATTAAGCTTCCCAAATCATCTACATTCTCAGAGGGACAATAAGACCTTAAAATTGTCTACCAGGAACCATCATTTAGCTAATGAATTATGTTGTTAAAATCATATACAAAATGTCAAAAATAAACATGTTTGCATGTGAAAGGTTATACATAGCCAAGAGACAAACCAGTTGCTAAATAATTCAAAACTAGAGACCTGCTTCCTCACTGTGTAAGTCCTGTGCATCAGTGTTAATTTTGATCCCATATAGTGCCCTTTGTAATTTTAGGCTATATCATGAGGAAAGGAGTTCAATGTTTGCTAGTTTAGCATATTGTCACCAATTATGTACGATTCTGACTTCAAGGGACGTCTTTGGCAGCAATAGAATAAATTAAATGATTTCAAATATGGGGGCAAAGGAAGCATTTAGTAACATATTTGAGATAGGTGTGTACCCCATAATGTTCCCCTTCCAGACTGTGTGGCAAGAGAACATTACCTTGAATTTACCATGACGAGTTATATTACTCTAAGAAGTGATGCAATATACTTGTAGAGATGTTTATAACCATTTTGGATCTAGGGTACTATGAAATTTTTAAAAATAATGCAAAAAAATAAGTCAAAGAAATGTTTGGAAATAGTTGTTAAATTTTAGGCATAAATTCAATTTAGACACATAACTATATATGTCATTTCAACGGGGTCCACGAACTTTAAAATATTTCAAATATACACCCGATCTACTATCAAAATTGAAAAATGAACTTCCGTTCATTGATTCGTTGAGAGATCAGTTAAATATCAGCTTGGCTTTTGCTGACCGGGATTACTTAGCGACGTGGCGCCATCTCAGCAAACATTTCCCACCAAATGAGCTACACAGTGACACATGTCCACCTAACCCCTAACACGGGCCGACAAACTCATCATCTCTTTCTCGCTCGTCGAACACAGGTAAGGGATTTATATTCGAATTTGGGAAAAAACGTGATGTTTTTGGGAGACTAAATAGTCAGGAGGTGATGGGGGTGTGGGCCCGTGTCAGGTGGACATGTGTCGCTCATTTGGCGGGAAAAATATGCTGAGTTGGCGCCACGTCACCAATTAATCCTCGTCAGCAAAAGCCAAGCAGGCATTTAATTGATCTCTCAACAAATCGATGGATGAAAGTCCATTTTTCAATTTAGATAATAAATCGAGTGTATATTTGAAATATTTTAAAGTTCGTGGACTCCGTTGAAATGACATATATAGTTATCTGTCTAAATTGAATTTATTTCTAAATTTTATAAATGTTTGGAACTTTGTGGTACTGTAATGTTTTGGGTTTTCGTTTCAATTTTTTTTTAATTAAGGTTTTGGTGTTTTTAATTTATTTTTTTTTTTAAGATTTTACTTTTTTTTAGATTTTTGTATTTTAAAAAGCTTTCTTTAAAAAATAAAAAATAAAAAATAATTGGAGTGTTTTGTTTATGTATTTCTTAGTTTGCGGTGTTTGAATATTATATGTACCACACTAATATGGGGTGTTTGGGTGTTGTAATTTCTCGAAGGGTTTATTTGAAAGAAAAACAAATGCTCAACTTTAGGGGTGTTTTTATAATTTACAATTTGGCAATTGGCAATTTACGATGAATTTTTCAATTACAAAGGCTTTAATGTTGATGCCAACATTTTATTAACAGAAATATTATGTACAATCATATCAAATTTGAGGAGGTCTCTGTGTGACTCTAATATGAAAACACGTAAAATTTTATGGGGTGTTTGTGTAATTGACCCAAAAGAGGTTTGCCTTCTTGTTCCCTTTTTTTTTTTTTTGGTAAATTTGTTCCCTTTATTTTGTTTGTGGCAGCTAAATAGAGCACTAGTATTCTTAAGTTCTTAACCACATTTCCTTCCCTTTTTTTTTTTTTGTCTCTGGATGTTTTTCAAAACCATTTTCTTTTTTAAATGGAAAACGTAAAGCTAGCCTTTTTCAAATAAAAATATATCATAACATAGTAAAATGGCATTGGGCTGTTCTTTTTAAAATTCCATTTATGTCTTTTATTTTACTATTTTATCCTCTTGTTTGAAGAGTTTCCTCGTTTGGGTGCTCTAAATTTAAACACAAACCCCAAAAAAATAAAAGCTGCAATTAGAGTACAACATAACCCAACAAAAATAAAATGAAACAAAAAAAAAACTACAAAAATATTTTAAAAAAAATTCAAAGAAAAATAGAAGAGCATAGTGACGCATGCACCTGAACTAAAGTTTTAGTATCCTCAGCTTCCACTGCAGGTGACGCGAATCTGGGAGACCTCCTCACACTCACACATTTGACGTCATCGAACGTTCTGGAACTGGCATTTCCCAAACTACCCTTGGCCTTCTTCTTCTTAGCCGGTGGTAAATCAGGCAATGCAGATAGTCTCGGCGACCTTCTCAAGCAGTTCTGGTCCTGCATTTTCTGTTTGCCATATTTCTCACCCACTGGCACTGCACTGAGCTTCAGAAGCCTCTTCGAGCCTGAAGATCTCGGGTCGTAGATGCTCAATGGCACTGCTTGCTCCTCACACACCACATTTTCTTCATACACTGACAAACACAGCGATTTGGATTTGGAATTTGAGTTGTACTTGGATTTCGATTTCGGTTTGGATTTTGGTGACTTTCTCATGTTGTGAAAAATTTTGGGGGAAAAAAGTAAAAAATAAAAAACAGGAGAGGAAAAGGAGATTTTACCTGAAGAGGGAAAAGCCGGCGTTATTTTCTAGGGGAGGCCGTCCTTTCAATGACTTGAAGGACCTGACAAAGAACAGTGTCCCATACTCCCATCTCCCATGACACATCTCACGAGGCAGTAGGAGCTCAGAAAATCGAAACTTTTCGGTGGACAGTGGCCTTTTTTTGGCCATGCGGTGGATAGTGGTCTAACCACTTCAGTCTTTAGATATAAAAAGACCTTTTAGTTAAATTTACAAGCGAAAAGGCCCCCTTAAAGTTGAAAAATTTATTTTGTGTCATCATCACGTTGCTTGTGAGTTGTGACGAAGTGTTATTAATTTAAAGGCTCAATTATAAATTATAAATGCACCAACTATAGATATTTTAAAATTTTAAATAATTATAAAATTTTTAAGAGTATTATTTAGGAGAGGCCTTTTCCGTTGAGGTATATCTCAACTTAAACATAATGAAGTATGTTTTATGGGACTCACTCTACATTATAATTTGATGATCGAAGTCGTCTATTTTCTAAGTCTCTATACAAGGATCATCCATGCAAAAAATTAGGTAAATCAGAAACCATTAAGACATCTAATTGTAATAGAATAAATAGACGAATATATGGATTCCATTAACGCTTGAAATGATGACCCTTTCATCAAAGAGTTAAACCGATTTCCGATTTATCTAATTTTTTGTAAGGATGATCATTATCATCAAATTACAATGAAGAGTGGGTCCTACAAACCATACATCATCATATTTAAGTTGAGATATACCTCAACGGAAGGAACCTGTTATTTAGGATATGGTATATATATTTCCCTTTCTACTTTCTCAATCAACAATCTTCTTTATTTTTTTTCATTCTTCAGTGTAGTCTTATAATTTGAACCGTTCATTTTTAGATCACTCTTAAAAGATCATCTTTATAAAAAATAAACTTAATCAGAAATCGTTAGGTCAACAATTATCAAATAATTAAACAGTGAATTTAATTATTACCAAAATCGTTTGTTTATTTGATCACAGTTATATAACCAAATGATTTTCAATTTAGTTGATTTTTTGCATAAATGATCTTTAGGCTTTCTATTATGGTGATACTCATATTTGTGACTCAAACCCATTTTGGGTCACCAAATAGTGTGATATCATAGTTTGAACACCAATAGTGCTGATACTTAATTTGGGTATCAGCATTTTATACCTATTTAAAATATGTTTAATATTGATTAAGTGATGATTAATTTATTACTTATAACTTCAATATATATGAAAATTATATCGTTGTTTTTATTTTAATGAAATCTTTAATATAAGGTCAATATTGAATATATTTGAATTTTTTATTTTATTACCTCATTTCATATGTACTACGATATTCATTATCATATATCCTTAATTGCTCTTAGGCTTTTATGGAAATTGATTATGGCTCCCTACAATTGCTCCCAAAATGTATGCCTTCGAGGTTTTTGGAAAGGGATGCATTCTAATTAGGAGCTCCCTGACATTTTGGGTACTTGACTACGTTGCGTTCGCCTTTTTTATACTTACGCCCATAGGTACTTGCACATGTACATTAATACCTCTATTGATTTAAAGGTGTAGGACCTTACTCTTTCGAACCCATCCTTTTTTTTTTTTTTTGTACGCCTTAGGTACCCCACTTATGGGTGTTGCATGACCACCCACAAGGACCTACGGGGTTTCCTTGGTTTTTTGGAGTGCAATAGGTACTCCACCTCATTACCATCATGTGACCTCCTTCAAAATGTGATAGGTACTCCACTTTGGGCTCCAATTTTTGAGTACCTCACCTTTTAATTTGAAATTTGAATTTCACATCTTATCTTTTTTTCTATTTTTGAAATTTAAAAGACCCTCATTATCTCCTCTTATTTTTTATTTCAAACTTATTTTTCTCCTTACTTATTAACTCTTTAACTTCTTTTTTTTGTTTTTTCTCTCATCACCTATCCAACTTATCCACACACACTCTATGCTCGTAGCTCCCTTGGTTCGGGTCACTCCAGCTCCACCCAGCACCACTGTGCGCCATCCAACCGCACCACACACAACGGAGCCGTCGCTCACCCAACGAGAACTTCAGCTCTGTCGCAGTCTAGTGATTCGTCGTCGCTCGGCTAGGATCGCCTAGACTTGCCGAGACGCGCCTCCACACCCGATCCTTCTCTTTTGTTTTTGTACCCGTGTACCTCTCTTGCTAATTGAATCGAAGACATGGGTCTTTCTCCGGGCTTCAAGGATGTGGAGGCATCCACAAAGTTTCTGAAACGTTTCTACCAGGACCAGCCCTAAGACGTGAGTATTGTTGTTGACTCGTCGGGGAAAGCGGAGGTTGATTGCCCGTCAGATGGAGAGTCTCAACCCATTAAATTCTATGCCCACATCATCTGAAATGGGGTGAAGCTCTCGTTCTCTCAATTTCAAAGGAAGTTATTCCATCATTACGGGTTAGCTTCATGCCAATACACCCCTAATTCCTTCAAATTGTTATTAGGTTTTGGAGAAATTAATGAGCTTTTATGAAATTGAATTGGGATTAGATGAGTTTATGAGCTTGTTTCGGGTATCTCCCTTTGAGAAAGGGAGGGTGTATGTTGCATGCTGCGCGCGGGAAAGTGGGAAGGCAAATCTTTTTTCAAATCATGATCATAAGGGGAAAAGCCACATGGAGGATGTTATGGCGATTTCGGGTAATTGGGGTAGAGATATTGAAGGTACTAACAACGTAGTACCTACCTCCTTCAACCAAGAGAGCCTAAAAGAATTGGAGCGGTTGAACTATGTTGAGAGTTTCTTGGCAGACCTAGGGAATATATTGTACCACATTGTGAATGTAATATCCCTAATTTTTATATTATGATAAAAATAAAAATAATTATTAATTAAGTAGGACACATTATATGTGTAACACCCAAACTCAAATCTAAACAGTTGATTTATTGATAATGGGTTAAAAGATCATCTTAAATTTTACTTATTTACTGGCCGGCAAAGTATTATTAATTTATTTTCTATCTAAGTAGGAATATATTATTTTTAATAATATATTTTGTTTTGGTAAAACTTGGTTGTGGTCCGAACTAGTAACTACTAAATAAGGTAATTGGACTAAACTTACAAAATAGAAAATTATGTATGAAGAAATGATATTGGTGTAAATGGTCTATTAGGTGTAAGGCTCACAATGCTCCACACGTTGAGCTCTTCTCTACCACACAATAAAAATAAGGCTTATTCGCACCAATGACACCTGAAAGTAACTTCAATTTTCAATTTGCCCCCTGAAACATCATTTCTCCCACTTTGCCCTCCGAACTTTACAAAATACTATATTCCGTCATGTCCGTCTATGGATCCGTCAAAGCAGCTGACGTGGCGCTTACGTGGAGGGGCAATTAGGTCTTTTACCTAACGCAAAGCTGAATCAGACTGACAAGATGCCAAATCAGCTCCACATCAGCATTAAGTGGGACCCCTTTGAATCTCTCTCTCTCTCTCTTCCTCTTCCCTGTGAAACTTCCTTTGAATAACTCAGCCTTCAAACCTAGCCGTTGGCCCCACCATCAGCAGCTCTTCTTTCCGACGCACCACCCCACCTCACCCAGACACCGGCCAACCTCCCTTCCTTCTTTCTGTCTCTCTCTCTCTCTTCCCTTCTCTCCTCTTTCTCTCTCTTCCTTTCTCTTCCTCTCTTTCTTTGTCACTAGAAACCCAAAGTCGCCAGAAACCCAAAGTAGCTCACCTTCGGGTAAGTCGCCGATTATGGAAGTTGCCGACCTCCGATCGACTCCGATTTAGGGCAGAAACGAGAGAGAAAGAAGGAGAGAGGAAAGAAGAAGGAGAGAGAAAGAGAGTGGGAAGGAGAAAGGGAAAGAGAGGCAGAGAGGGAAAAACAGAGAGAGAAAGACAGAGAGAGGGATGAGAGGCTGGCCGATGGCTGGGTGGGGTGTTGCGCTGGAAAGAGGACTCGTCGGTGGTGGGGCTGGTGACTGGGTTTGGGTGGGGGATCTGAGTTTTTTTTTTTTTGCCAATGGTGGATCTGAAAATTAAAAAATAAGTTTTAATTTTTGTTTTAAGTTTTTAAAACCATTTGAGTTTTAAAATTATTTTTTATTAATTTTTTGTACACTTGGCGTCTTACACACCAAAATGCCCTTCCACGTAAGCGCCACATCAGCTGCTTTGACGGATCCATAGACGGATATGACGGAATATAGTATTTTGTAAAGTTCGGGGGGAAAAGTGGGAGGAATGAAGTTTCAGGGGGCAAATTGAAAATCGAAGTTACTTTCAGGGGGCATTGGCGCGAATAAGCCTAAAAATAAATATCTTCTCTGTAAATGACCAAGCTAGCCTTAAGGATTAAGGAAATGACTAGGTTATTGTGCTTATATAAGCAGCCCTAACGTACCTTCATTGTCTCACGCCAATGAGGGTAGTAAAAAGATAGGGGAAGGAGATGAGAGAGAGAGAAGCCAGAAAGAAATTAGAGGAGGAGAGGTGAAAGAGAGGAAAATAGAAGAAGAAGAAAGAAAGAAAGGAAAAACAGAAAGAGAAAGAGACAGAGAATGAGAAGGGGGAAGCTCTGGAATAGAACTCAAATGAATAAAATTAAATAAAGGTGAGCTTAAGGACTCCATGGAAATATGGGTGTCCTTATCAAATTTTCTGAACAAATTTTGTTTTATAATTTGGATTATACACCTTTGTTTTATGTTGTAAAACTAGAAACTAAGTTATAGATAATCTTATTATAGCCTTAGAAACATGTTTTTAAGTTTTGAATTGAAAAAAAATGAAAATGCAAGAAACATGAAAATCTGGGAAGTTTTCCAAAAATTTCGCAGTTTTTATATGGCTTACTTTCAGGCCTTATAACTTAAGTTCTAGAACTCCGTTTTGAAATATTTTTATATGGTTGTAAAGATCATGTTACTAGTTAAAACGAGTATAAATTTGTAGGATTTGATGAAGATTTGATACAGTAAAATACTGGTAGAACTTGGACAAAAAATCTACCAAAAACCAGAAACAGAGTGCTGGAGGTTGAAGATGACTTTTTCCAGCCAGACCCAGTCACACCACCGGCGTGTGTCGGCGCGTGTGGTGTTATCCGGCGACTCCAGCAACTCATTTTTGCTTCTCTTAACTCTAATTTTTATCCATGTTTATTGGAATGATTTTTGGAATCATCCAAACTCAAAAGAAAGATTGTGACTTACACTTTCTCCAAATAGTGAGAAGGTTTAGTTCTTGCACTAATTAAATTAATTCTAAAATATTGTGTTACTTGTTAAATAGTTCTAAGCACGTAGGACATAGACCTAGAGCATCTACAAGTCCGAATTTCTTCAAATGACATTGAGGTAGGTCGTACTCAATGATTGGACTATATAACTATATATGTTTATATTGTTCTTTGGTATGATCTTTGTGTGATATATTTTACATTATTCAATTCAAAGTGTTCTCATTTTTGTCAGTTTAATTGTTATGATTATTCTCTTATTACTATTGTAGGTTTTACTTGAACATTATTATTATAATCGTTCAACATTTATCATTCTTTACAAAACTTAATATTGGAATTATAAAGCCTTAATGTTGATTACTTCTGTCAATATTAATCATGATATTGTAAATAGATTTGTGGTCATGAATATTTAATTTTCCTTATTGATTATGGTATTGCATGTATAATCATATGTGTATGAGAAAAATGTGGTTGTGAACAGTGTTAATAAAACGATTAATTGAGACACCAAGATGCAAGGGGATGACCTTGGTAAATGGTGATCTCGCAAGTATTTGAGACACCAAGAGGAAAAGGGATGACCTTGGTGATCTTGTGATGATTGGAGACATCAAGGGAAAAGGGATGTCTTTGATGGTCTCGTGATTTGTAGAAGAACTATTGTTATTGGTGGAAAAGTAGAAAGAATAATATAAAACACTTGTTAGTCCACAGTACTCGGTGAGTCTTTATCACTTTTTAGTTGCACCTATTCATTATTTTGTGCATAGTAGATTTTTGGGATGTCCTTGGTGAATTGAGCACCCTTGTTGTTGGTAGTTGTTGTTGTTGAAGTACCTTGTATTTCCTTTCTTTCTAGATAGAGGTATTCACAGTGAGAGGTAGTGCCTACAATGTGAGGTATTCACAACAATAAAGGACCTACACCTTAATAAAAGAAATGATCAATGAAAAATGGAACTACCTTACTAAGGTAGTCACCAAGTAAGGTAGTCACCAAGGTAGTCAGCTATTATGAAGATGTTATAAGAACCTCCGCTTACTTATGGAAAATGGAAGTGCCTTGTCAGAAGGTACTTAACTCATTAAAAAGCCTAGCAAGGTAGAACCTCCTTACAAAGGTAGTATCTTGGTCGGTATGGACCTTTATAAGGAACAAGTACCTTCACGTTGGCAACACATGAAGGACATCCTTATGTTCCTACACAAGTAAGTAAGTTGAATCCAAATAGGATTAGACCTCCTCCATAACACAACATAGGCTTGAATCCTCCCCAAACAAGGATTCAAGTATAGGAGTTCACTCCTAAAAGAAGTATGCTTCTCGGTGATTATAAGCTTAGCAAGCTTACAATCCTTAGGCCATGAAAATTAATTGATCTTCTATATATACGCTCTCATAAGATCATCTACAGGTACGTAATTTTAAGTTTCTGAGCCTACTGCTTTGAGTTGACAATTGATCTTGTTTGTTGACTTGACCGTCGGAGAGCCGTTGGCCGGCACCACATCGGCGCCCTCTTACCTCCCAAAAGTTTGTTCATGTTTGCAGGACCTTAATTTTCCAAGTTTGACCTTTTGGAGAATTCGTGTTACAACAATTGGTGCTTTCATTGAGAGCAAAATCAATAACTTCTCGTTTCGAGACCTTGCTCTTTAAATTTTTCTAGTTTATCTTTTCCAAGATCTATGGTAAAAGAGGTGGTCTTGGATAACACTACAAATGGGTACCCCACGATGTGAACAATGGTTGACCATGTGATTCAACAAATCGACAAAGGTGCCGACCGCGTGGAGGTCTATAGCACGAATGATGATAGTCAAGTTGCCCATCATCAACAACTTAATGAGTACCAAATTGCTCTTCGCCGTGTGGAGGACCAAACTCATGCGGCTATGAAGGCACTAAGGAAGCAGGTACAAGAGATGGGTGAAGCGCTAAGGGCTAACCTCCGTCAATTCCGCGAAATTGTAGTCAATTGTTGGACACTAAAGTTTCGTATCCCGAAGTGGCAGATGATGTTCCGCCATATGAATCTCTTTACTTCCTTATTTTGGATTGTTGTTAGGGACTCGGCCTCAATCCATTTGGTGAATTAAGCGGGGACGACCAATAGAAATTTTCGTTGCTCGGTTACCTTGGGTACCATAGCACGAATGATGATAGTCAAGTTGATCATCATCAACAACTTAATGAGTACCAAATTGCTCTTCGTCGTGTGGAGGCTAAACTCATGCTGCTATGAAGGCACTAAGGAAGCAGGTACAAGAGATGGGTGAAGCGCTAAGGGCTAACCTCCGTCAACCCCGCAAAATTGTACAAGAGATGGGTGAAGCGCTAAGAGCTAACCTCCGTCAACCCCGCGAAATTGTAGTCAATTGTCGGACACTAAAGTTTCGTATCCCGAAGTGGTAGATGATGTTCCGCCATATGAATCTCTTTATTTCCTTATCTTGGATTGTTGTTAGGGGCTCGGCCTTGATCCATTTGGTGAATTAAGCGGGGACGACTAATAGAAATTTTTTTGTTGCTCGGTTACCTTGGGTAGTGGCCCTACTATGTCAAGTCCTTATTGCACAAAAGTCCATAGATATTGCAAAGTGGTAAGGTCCTCCGCCACTTGTCTTGGTATGGTAGCAAACCTTTGACTTGTTCCTTTGCATCTTAGTGCATGATTGGCCAGTAGTACTCTTCGCTTAGTGCCTTTTGTGCTAAAGACCTGCCCCCAACATGATTTCCGCAACTACCCTCATGAATTTCAGAGAGTACGTATCGTACCCGACTAGGATGAAGGCAAAAGATGTGTGGTCCTGAAAATGAGTGGCGATAGAGTTTTCCCTTATTCTCGATGTACCGCGTTGCCTTTTGGTGGAGCTTGCTTGCTTTCATGCGATCTTCTAGTAATGTGCTATTTCAGATGTACTTAAGGATTGGGTCCATCCAACTTGGTGCCGGGGCTATCGGTAGGCATTGGTCCTCCTCTTTTCGCACACTTGGTTCTTTTAGGTACTTGATTGGAATTGTGCGCTGTAATTGGTAGTCTAAGGACAACCCTAAGTTAGCCAAAGTATCGGCATGTGCGTTTTCACTACGCAGAACATATTGAAGTGTATACTTCTGAAACTTTTGCAATAGGTCCCCACTCTTTGTGAGGTAAAGAGCCATGATGGGATGAGGGTGCCGCACACTCACCTAGGACTTGATTCACTATTAGTCGAGAATCACAAAAGATGTTTAACTCATGTACATGTGGCTCGAATGTCAATCGTAGGCTAGCCAATAAAGCTTCGTACTCCACCTCATTGTTGCTTGTTCGAAAACTAAGTATTAGCGCTTATCCATTATTAATTGTTTTGTCTGGGGTGTAAAGTACTAAGCCGGCTCCTACTCCCTTATTGTTGAAAGACCTATCAACATACAAGTTCCATGTGAATGAGTTGTTTAGTTCCTTTGGTGGGGTTGGTCCTTCTGGTTGAAGGTCCTTAAAGTCCGATGGGGTAAATTCCGCCACAAAGTCTGCTAGGACTTGCGCCTTTATTGTCGTTCAAGGTTAGTAGACTATGTCATATTGTCCCAATTCAATGGCCATTTGGTAACTCTTGATGAAGGATCTGAACCATGCAAGATTGATCTAAATGGATACTTGGTCCTTACATGAATTCTAAAAGTTTGAAATTCACAAGTTTTGTATTTGCATTCATTCTTTAGCCTACAAATTCACAAGCTTTGTATTTGCATTCATTCTTCAGTCTAAAAATTCACAAGTTTTGTATTTTGCATTCAATAATAAAATAGTTTGAGACTTTTTTTTCAAGACTGCGATGTTGAGGCTTGTAATTGTAGTCTCTGTGTTGGTCTCTTTGTGTTTATCTTTATCATCATTATAGGCCTAGACCAGTTATTCAGCCTACAAATTCACAAGCAACAAGGTCTTCAACTTATGCAGTAACCTTCCATACCTTAACTCTTTTCTTGATTGGAACTTTGACTAGCCACAAGGAAGTTTCAAATGGCGTATAAACAAACTGGGGTCTCATCCTCCAACTAGGTCGATTGGGCCATCAACCCAAATGCAGGCAGTGCAAGAGAATCAATCATGCCTGAAGCACAAGCCTTTATTGCTTTTCAACTCTCTAATGGAAACAACAAAGTGTACAGGGCTCTGATTCAAGGATACTCCACCGTTTTGGAATAGGGCACTTTGAGTTATGAAGTGACTGATTTAGCAAAGAAGTATTTGAACAAAGAGAAGATCATATTTGGGACTTGGTCACTTCCAACCAATGTCACTACAATACTTCAGGTTTGGCAGCATGGTTCAGTTTCTAGTGACTCCCTCCAATTTCATGGCACCGCTGCGGCTTTAATTCTATGGGGAGACTTTGGATTTGCTTTTTGGACAGACCGCTTCAATCAAAGGAGGCAGCTCAACAAAAATAGAAACATCCACGCAGTGCTGAATGTAGTGAGTTGGGGTATCCTGATGCCCTTCGATGCCATGGTAGCAAGGTACTTGAAGGTGTTCAATCCCACATGCACTTTATGGTTTTATATTCATGGCACTTGCCAAACCGCAGCATACGGTGTTGGTGTTACTAGATGGGCCACTGATCTTAAACTTGGTAGCAATTCTAAAGGCATCCAACATTACATGCACATAAATATTGGGATCACCATTTTCTACCTTGGAACACTTCCAAGTCTTTGCTTTGCTTTTGAGACCCAACTTGAATCACAAATACATATTCTACTGGAACATATATCACATGCAACTGGGTATGTTGTTATCATCCTTAGCATTGTTAACATTTTCAGAGGAATTAACGTCTTAAAACCTAACAAGACTTAGAAAAATACGTGTGGGGACCATGATTAATTTTCATCAGAGCCTAAGGGCAATTAAGGGCATATGATATGAAATATGGTAGTACCTATGTAATGAGGTAGTACCTACCATGGGTGTACTTGTAATATTAAAGGACCTACACCTTAATTAAGGAAAGAACCAATGAAATATGGAACTATCTTAGTAAGGTAGTCACCAAGAAAGGATTCAAGCATAAAATCCAAATAAGATTGGACATTCTCCATAACACAAGATGAGCTTGAATCCTCTCCAAACAAGGATTCCAGCATAGAAGTTCACTCCTAAAAGGAGTATGCTTCCTGGTGATTACAAGCTTAGGAAGCTTACAATCCTTAGGCCATGAGGATCAATGCAACCTTTATAAATACTCCCTCATATGCTCAAGATCAAGGTAATATCATTCATGGCCCAAGCTTATTTACTTGATTTTATTCAAGTACCTTACTGACTTAATCGTCGAAGGGCCCTTGGCCGGCACCAAACTGGTGCCTCCTTACCTCCAAGGGTTTCCTATGTTTTTTTGCAGGGTATATAGGTCAATCAACAAGTTGACGATTTTATGCTTCAACAATTTCTCTATTTTATCTCCACCAAATTGTCTTTCAACTCTTTTTTGTAAATTTGGTGTCAAAGATTGATGTTTATGAAGAAAAATCATGAATGGTGCATGATATATATATATATATATATAGAATTTTGAAGAATATAGTCCTTGGAGGGTTTGTGGGATTTAAAAAAAAATTTGGGTATTTTTTCGAATATTTACAAATTTTTGTTAGATTTTAAAAAATAAATAAAATTGAGCGATCTTGATTGTTGAACCCAATGGCCCACTCATCTGGGCGCTTCAACTCAAAAAACAAAAAAAGGCCCAAACAACAAAGGGCCCACTCTTGTGCCTTTCGTTAACTAAAGCAACCGGTTCTCTCTCCTCCTGTGGGTTTCACATGGGTGGGCCAATGAGTTTTGGGTTTGGGTATCAGTGTTACCCAAATTTCAATAACAAATTGGGTATCACACACTTTTGGGTTCCCTTTTCTGGTCCATAGTGTGCACTTGTAACCTATTTGCTAGCTTAAAGGGTAATCTTAAAAATGAACAATTGCGATTATAAAATTACACTGTATACTAATAAAAATAAAGGAAAAGGTCATAGAAGGTAGATAGCATTTCTTTTTAAGTATGGGTTAGGATCATGGGACGAGGATTTTAACAAAGTTTGTTAGCCTTAAAATCTCCTAAAATCCAATTGCTTTAAATAAAAGTGAATTTTATATTAATTGATATAAATGCTGATGTGGCATATGACTAATAAGGAAAAAAAAGACAAGAAATAGGGAAGGTGAAAACAAAAACATGAGAGAGAGGGTGCGGCCACCATCGCTGCCCCTTCGCCACCATGGTTGCCTATTCATAGTCGCCTTTTTTTATGAAAAATTTTCTTGGAATTTTCGTTGCTATTTCTTGACCCTTAAATATTTATTTGTTCATGTACTGGTTTTGCTTTTATTTTCCATGCATTCTTATCAAGTGTTAGAGCTCACTAGTCCTAATTGCTCAAGCACATAGACCAAGATTGAAGACCTTGATGCCAAATCTAATTCTACTAGTGCCTACACTCTACAGCTTCAAGTTGTCCTTTGACCCTTGATGAAATTATAATTATAATATAAGGAAAATAAATATATCAAATTAAATCATAAAATATAGGTAATAACTAAAGTTCCTTCTCCATATTTCACTTTTGAGAGGTGCAAATCTCAGCCCATAATTTTGTTCTAAAAGGTTAGGAGGATTATTACTTATCCATTGTTCATTAATCATGCACAAAATGAGATTTTTCTCCTTAAACAAAGGTTGTAGTGATGAAGCGATGGTGGAGCGCCAACAATGGTGCCTTTCTCTTTCTCTGCAACAATGTGTTTGTTTTCTTTTTAGTTTTTCTTATCAGCCATAATGCCATAATGCCAAATCAACTGTGTCATTTAATGATAATAAAAGTTACACATCACTTATCACGCCCCAAAATCCCGACACGTGACAACGACATGTACTCTAAGGATCTCGAGAGTACAACACCTAGTCAACAATTGTATTCCCGAGTTCCCCAAAATATGTTAAGTCCTTTTTAGTTACAAACGGGTTGGATCATAGTTGAATTAGTAGCGGGAATTTTAAAATATAAAAACATAAAATATTTACCTAAACCAACCCCACAAGGCAACTTAACATCTGTGGTAACCTTATAGTATTTATACAAAACAGTTATTTTCAAAATTACAACCCCAGAAGAAATACTATTAGGGCTGTTTAGTTCAAGTTTTGAAGGTCTGGGAATGGAAAATCAATTTTATTTCCACGTTTGGTAAGTACAGGAAAGGGAAATTAATTCTTGGCCCAAGGGAATCTGATGCATAGGGGTAAAAATGAAACTCTTGCTCTAGCTTGAGTTTTGTTTTCCCTTTCTTGGGAAAGCATTTATTGCTTCTTTTTAGACAAAACTAACACTGCTATTATTTCAAAATAAATAATAGATAAGGGTATAATTGGAAAATTGATACTTTTCATTTCTAATTCCTAGTTTACTTTTTCAAGATTACCAAACACAAAAAAAAGAATTTCACATTCCCTTCCCTCCAGAAAATGCAAAGGAAGTAATTTATCAATAAATTAATTATGTGAACCAAACGGGCCCCTTAAAGTAGTAACAGGGCTAGCAAAAGATATGGGACATCCATAGTTCACAAAATAAGCAAAATAAAACATCTTGACCTGCCCAGAGACTTTGAAGATACCAAGACAATTGTTGGAGTTGACAAACTACAAGGCCGATCCACTGGATCAATCCAAATCGTCAATTCGTACGTGATCTACAACCAAAAGTAGAGGTGAGCATCACATACGTTCATCTGCCCCACAGGAGGACACCCGACTAGATTTGAAAATAGTAGCGAAGATATTTACTACATATAAACATTTTAAAAAAATAATAATGCACAATACCAATCAATTAATCAGTGAGTAACTGGAACTAGTTGCGTGCTCACACAGATTTCACAAACATTTAGAGCCCAAGAAATAAACCTAATGACCGGTCCAAATGACCAACTATCCTTTGGGGGGAATAAATAAATAAATGATATTTTTTGGATAAGGTGGACATTTTAAAAAATATTTGGGGGAAAAATTTAACATTGTCATTGGAGTACTCTTCCTTAAATTTAACTTATACTCAAATTTATTAACAAATTTGAGGAATATAAAGGAAAATAGTTGGAGATGCTCTTAGAGCGTCACCAATGGGAGAAATTATTGTGTGTGACCGTAACACCACGTGGTATGATGACATGGAGTTACCAATCCACTCAAATTAGGGGTGGGCATAATAACCGGCGCACTGAAACACCGAACCAAACCAACCGAATAAAAACCGAAAATATACCGAGTTGACAAAAAAAGTCAACACCGTAAAGAAAACCGAACCAAACCGTATATGGACGGTTCCGGTTCCGGTTTCATGCTCACTTTGCCCGAACCCACCTAAACCGCACCGTGCAATTTTAAAAAAATATAATTATATATTTTTATGCACATTTTGTACATTTTTGTACACATTTTATACATTTTTATACACATTTTATACATTTTTTTTTTTAGACCCTAAAATATATTTTATATAACCCTATGAGTTTAATATATATAATAATGTTTTAGTATATAATTTTAGTTATATCTTATATAATAAAATTAGTATACTCTATAGTCTATAGTCTATATAATAATGTTTTATGTATATAGAGTTATATATAAACTTAGTATATAACTATATAGTTAGTAACTTAGTATATAATTGTATACATACTACTAGGGGTGTGATTTGGATTGGAAAATCCGAATCCGACCGATTCCTATCCGAAAATTTCCATTTTTATTCCGAATCCGAAAATACCGAATCCGAAAATGCCGAAATCCAAAAATTTTGAAAAAAATTGGATTGGAATTGGAATTGGAATGTTTATGTAAATTCCGATTCCGATCCGAATTCCGATCCAAAAAATTCCGAAATGTTCCGAAGGCATTCCGATCCGATATTTCCGAAATTATGCCAATTTATTCCATATTATATATTTTATCATTTATTTAGTATGATACATATAACATATATTTTTAAAAAGATGACTAATACTATATATTAATATAAACATATGTACATTATAAATATATGTGTATCATAATAACATAAAAATGGTAAGTTGGTAACACAAACACCCACATTTTTCCGTACATGTAATTATTATTATTATTTTATTAGGGAGGGGAATTGAAGATATGAGGCAATTCTACAGTTGTTCCAACTGGAATATCCCACCAATTGTAATTACTAATTACTAAATATTTAAGCTTATTATATTCAAAATTTCAAACATGATATATATATATATTATTTGAGTAACATGTATTTATATACACATATATATATGAGTAACATGTATTTATATACACATATATGTATGTGTGTGTGTGAGTAACATGTATCTACTAGTGACATTTATTCTAACAATGTTGGATGAGTTCTAAAGATTAATCCCCCACCTCTAAGATATGTGCTATTAAGCCTATTATACATTCATAGTGACATTTATTTCTCTTATATATTATGTATGTTATAATATATAATATATACCATTAAATATACACAATATATATATCATACATAATTTATTTCTCTTATAACATACATAATCTAGCAATGAAAACCTTGCTAGATTGCATCTTTTTTTTTTTCCCTTCTTTTCTAGATTTTTTTTTTATGGTAATGGTATGGGATGATATGGTTCTAAATGTTATTTAAATTAATATTTTGAATTTTCTTTTTAAATTGGACATATATTTTAATTACATTTTAATATAAATATTGAAATGCATCATAATCTATTGTCTTTTAATTTTTTTTTTGTTAATTTCATCATTATTCTAAAAAAAAATCCGAACATGTTCTAAAAAATATTATGAAAATGTGAAAAATTCTGATTTTTTATTTGAAAATTTCAAATGTTTATCCGAAAGTTCCGAAAATGTTATATTCCGAAAAATTTTGAAAATTTCGAAAAATCCAAAAATTCCGAATCGGAATGAGATGTTGAAATTCCGATTTTTTGGAATGGAAATTGGAACATAAATTCCATTCCAAAATTTTTTGGATTGGAATTGGAACACCCTATTTCCAATCCGATCCGGCCGAAACACACCCCTACATACTACAGTAGTTATATATAACTATATAGGTAATATATAGTTATAGTAGTATACTAGTACATACTATAGTAGTATATAGTTATATATATACTATACTCATTACTCTATAGTAGTTATATATAATCTTATATATAGTTCTAACTTATAACTTAAGCAGGTTGTATTTATTTTAAAATTTTAAGTATTAAACAAGTTAAGCAAAGTTTAAAGTTGTATTTGTATTTGTTTAATTGGTAGAATAGTAGTTTAAAAACTCAATTGTGTGGCCAAAAAGTTCAAATTCCAAATGTGAGTACCAACCAAGGGTTTAAATTTCGAAATTTTCGGCAAAATTTCGCCGAAAATTTCGATTTTTAAGGGTTCCGAAATTTTAACACTAATTCGACCAAATTTCGAAAAATTTCGCCGAAATATTTGAAATTTCGAAATTTAGCGAAATTTCGTCGAAATTTCGCTAAATACCCAGCTGAAGCCAATGAGAGATTGAGGAAGGAATAGGAGACCAGAGGAAGAGAGGGGAGAAAGAGGCGAGCTGGCCTCGTCGCCGACCGTCGCCGAAGGCAGTAGATCGAAGAGAGAGAAGAGATCGGCGTGGGTCTGGTGGCTGGGCAGTGGGAAAGAAGGAGAAAAGAGGAAGAGAAGGAGGGAGGAGAAAAGAGGAAGAGAAGGAGGGAGGAGAAAAGAGGAAGAGAAGGAGGGAGGAGAAAGAGGGAGGAGAAAGAGGGAGAAGAGAGAAGGCGTGGGTCTGGTGGCTGGGCATGCAGTGGGAAAGAAGAAAGATAATGGGTTTGGTGGCTGGGTAGTGGCAAAGAAGAAAGAGAAGGAAAAAAGGTGAAGTCACGGGAAGAAAGAAGAAAAGAAGGAAAGGAAGGAAAGAAAAGAAAAAGAAAAGAAAAGAAAGAAAAAGGAAAAGAAAAGAAAAAGAAAAGAAAAGAAAGAAAAGGAAAGAAAAGAAAAAAAGAAAAGAGAAAGGAAAAAAAAAGTTTAGAATTGGTTGAGGACTTGAGGTTTGGGGTCTTTGTGTAATTAGAAAGAAAAAAAAATTTAGGATTTCGTTTAATTGTTTTTAAATTTTAAATCCTATTATATTTTTATATAAAAATAATTAAAAATATCTTAAAGAGCCTAAACTTTAATATCTTATACCATATCTTAAAGAATATAGAATACACATTATAAAATATATAAAATTTAGTGTATATATTATAGAGTATATAAGATTTAGTATATAGAGTATATATGATTTAGTGTATAAATTATAGAGTATAAAGAATATAATAATTTTATTTATTTATTATATTAATTTTATTTAATAGTATTTGCCTCCAGCGCGCATTATATTCATTACATATCACATGAAACCTACCATATAATTTGGTTTTTTCAATGTTTTTTTATCAATGTAGTAGATAATATGTTAAATAAACATATGGTAAAGTTTCATTCAAAATTTCCGTATTTTGATAACAATTTCCGTCGTTTCCGTCGAATTTTTGTCGAAATTTAAAAATCTTCGAAATTTCCGTCGAAATTTCCATCGAAATTTCCTCGAAACCCGAAATTTTATTCCTTGGTACCAACAAAATAATTGGGCTTAGGCCCAAACCTTTGGGCTCAAAACCGTGCATGTTGCACCGAACCAAACCGTCCCTGCACTGGTCTGCTTTGGTTTGGTTTTTCCCCACTTTGTCCGGTTCACAGCACCGAACCGCACGGTTTTGAGCCCATATAGAATACTTCTGGCGCGGTGCATGGTTCTCGGGGTGAACTGAGTCGAACCGCATCGTGCCCACCCCTAACTCAAATTATAACACGTGTATAATAATTAATTTCTAAAATCCTAAAATCTAGAAAAAAAAAAACTTTAAAATCATCCACGTGTTATAATTTTAGTGGATTGGTAACACCACGTCATTATGCCACGTGATATTACAGTTATATACAATAATTTTTCTACCAATTAATGGGGCAAATTTTATTTGTGTATCATGTCAGATTTTGGGCTTTTAATGGATGATGTAAACTCATTGTCAAATTTGATCCAAGGGAAAATCATGGTATATTTGACCAAATGTTAAATTATAGCAATTTGGGGCCTATTTACTATTCAACCAATAAAAAAATCTAACATCTTCATTATTTCATTAATTCCAAGAAAGTAGCTTTTATTAAATTAATAAAATAATATTTACTCTAACTATTTGCCTCATTCATTGGAGTGAGAAATTTTTTAGGTAGAAAATTTTTATGTCAAAGTGCCACAAGAGTTAGTAAATGACACTTTTGGCCTATACATTTGCCCATCCATTGGTAATGCTCTAACAAGCTAAATCAATTGACCAAGTTTAGTTAAATTTTGGTTTTATATGCTAGCTACTGCTTACAAATAATAGTGAGAAACAATTGAAAGACTCTCATGCATACTAATTTCATTTTGGTTAATTTTCCATTGAATCACATTAAATTACAAGTATGGATTTCTAATATATATAAATTACAAAGCAATCCAATAATTTTTCTATTTGTGGACAGCCACACTAAATATATTATTTAGAACAATATATATATGTGGGTTTTGCAGATGGTGAAAGATTAAGTATCAAATTCAAACATGGAGGCAAGTTAGTAATGACTCCAAATGGACCAAATCTAAACTACGTGGGCGGATTTGTGGATTATTTTGATCATGTAGATCCAGATGAATTCTCACTTATTGAACTCAATAGCATGATGAAGCAACTGCAGTATGTTAAACCCAAAAGCCCAGGGTTTGAGATTGAGGATGGGTTACATCCTCTCTTTTTTTTTTATTCCTATCAAACGTCTACATCCATCCCTTTTCTTAAAAATCTCAACTTTCTCCTTTCTCTCAAAAGCTACCTCCTTTCTTCTTGAAAAACTTTTCTTTCACAATTCATCTCAATGGGTGATACCAATGAGATCCCTCTTCTGCAATCACAACCTGGTAACACCTTGGCATTTCCAACTTTTCTATTTGTTAACTTTCTGCTTTGGGAATCTCTCTTCCCACCTATTCTCCAGAACTATGATATGTCAGACATAGTTGATACTTGATAGTACTGAACCTTGCCCCTCTCCCTCATGTTAGCTAGGATGCAAAAACAATGCCCAACCCTGCCTATATCCAGTGGATTAAACGTTACAGGACTTGCAAAATGTGGATCCATGCTGCCTTGTCTGAAAATGTCCTTCCTTCAGCAACACTATAATTGGCTCGAGTTGTTACAGTTGTATAGGCTCTGCAAAGGGTGAGATTATCTAGGACTATAAGACAGTACATAATGATATTGACAAGGGCTTAGGCCAATTTGGGTATGTTAAAGCAAAGCACACAAATTAACATTTGAATTTTGGGAACGCATTCTGGCCTAAGAATTAAAATTCAATCATTCTACATTTCTACCTCTTAAAGATAAACATGAAATGTTGTTCCTAAGATTAGGATGATTCGGCTAGTGCTTCATAAGTTCTTCTGGAATTTGATAATAAAGCAATATTCCCAATCCTATGAAGTATGAACTCTCATCGTAGAGAAGCAGTGGAAGAGAAAATGCATAGCTTTAAAAAATTAAAAATGACCAAAAGTCTCACAAATTAAGGGCAGAGAATTCCATAGCTTTGGAAGGCAGCAAGAAGTGTGACCCAGTTAAATTCCCATTTCATTTCATTCTATGAATTGTTTAGACCATAGAAAGAGCAGGGGAAATGACAACAATTTAGTAGCTCAAATCAGATAGATGCATAAATAGATCAATGTACAACCCCAACTTCAAGAAGTTAATTGTGTTGAGAATTGTAGCTCAAATCAGATAGATACATAAATAGATCAATGTACAACCCCAACTTCAAGAAGTTAATTGTGTTGAGAAACTTTGATATGTAGTACACCCTAATTGATATTGACGTACACCCTAATTGATATTGCAGTACATCCTAATTCATAGTGGAGTACACAATAAGCAAAAACCTACTCCAAAGCTTGTCCAGCCTTCCTTCAGACCTTCAGTGGTTTGGCAGAGTTCCACTGCAACTAGACCTGAATTCAAGATTTAAAATGATGGTGAAATCTGCTTCAATTCTGTAAACCTTAACAATCAATTATGCTTGAGAGACACTAAACAAAATATAAATATATTATTCTGATTTCTCAAACAAGTTTGATGTAAGCATATATTGGTAGGTTAAATGAGCAACAAGTAGAAATTTTGAACTAGAAAGGCAAGAGCAAAGATCACTTGTTGATAGAAAATTCTGAAGCATCGTGAATCCAAATGCCAAGAAAAAAAAAATATATATATATTAAAAAGCTCTACTCTTAACAGCAAGGTAAAGATGGGCATGTGTGAAAAGGGTGACATTACATTTTACAAAGAGCTATGGCTCAGACTTGAGGAGGTCTTCAACAGAGTTTCTGTACTTGGCAGTCAGGTCCCTGGAATTGAATTCAATAAACAAGAACAAAAAACACCATGTTAGCTAATTTAATTGAGCAACTACAGCATTGCTTAGTGTTAACACAAGCTACACAGCATTACCTCCTCTGATTTAACAATTGCTCACTTTCTTCCAGCTTCCGCTTCTGTCCCTCAACTGTCTACAACCAGAAGCCAAAGAAATTCCCAACATTACACTATAAAACTATGGAAATATTCACTCATCATAAGATATTCTAACATGTTATGTTGTTAAAAACTCGAATCAAACATAAGATAGTCTAAAACATGTTATGTTGTTAGAAACTCGAATCGAAACCGTGGATGATTTGAATGTGTCATCCAAATTGAGTTAAGTCTAGTATAGAAAGAGAACATTACCCATAAAGGTATTACACTAAACAATGCAATGGCCTACTGTTACTCAAAATCAACATTGCTTAATTACCATAGCTTTGGTGTTGATCGAACCGGATATGGAGTTCAACAGCTGCTGGCACTTCTCAAAGTGGTTGTTCAAATCGCTGATCTATCAAAACCCATCACGCAATTCAACCCTAAATTCTTCCCAAAATCTCAAAAACAAAAACTTTAAACAAAATTACACAATACCAACGAATCAGATTGCTGATCCCTGGTCCCATTCTCGATCGTGTCCGCTAATTTTTCCACCAACTGCATGTATCACACATCAAACACCCAAAAATCAGCAACAATTACAGTGATAGTGTCTATATATGTTAGGGTTTCTGATCGTGCATACGTGGAAGAGATGGAAGTGGGAGGCGAGTGACTGGTGATTCTGCTGCTGTTGTTGTTGCTGTTGCTGTTGTTGCTGTTGCTGTTGCTGCTGCTGCTGTTGTTGTTGTTGTTGAAGAAGAAGACGTTGTTGTTGCTGTTGAAACAGTTGTTGTTGTTGTTGCTGCTGCTGCTGATGATGGACGTATAGATGGTCCTGACTCGAGGGTGTAGGTGGGTTGCTGTGGGTCGGCACGCTGGGGATCATATTCCAGCTTCCCCCTCCTCCGGAGTACGAATGCTCCATTCTCTTGCCGGATATGATACAATTCCCTGAAAGCAAAAGGTTTTCTTTGTGCTAACCTGTGCTTCAGATTGAAGAAGAAGAACCCGATTCAATACGACATGTCTTACGGTACTTAATTGAGGTAACTGTTGGCTTCACTGCCATATCTTATGCTACCTGCAATTTCCAACAATACTAGACTAAGTTATTTTTGGTCGGACAGCTCTATTGAACTCGGAAAGTTGTACATTCCACACTAAGAATGATAAATAAAGGCCATCACGACAACACAACAAGATCTAACATCGTGTAATTATTACATTATTCTACAGTAATAATATTAGACATTAGTACACTGCAATAATGCAGCAACATTGGCAGCTATCAAGGAATAAACAACAAAAAATCTGAAAGGGGCATGCTTACATACAATAACAAATGGTTCTGATGCCTGATTTTGTAGATACGACTCAAATTAAAGAAATTGCCCCCTTCCTTTCTTTCACATTTTTTAAAGCATATATAACTTTTTTCCAATGAGTGTCTTTCATATTTTAGCTAGTTTTAATTCCAAATAAGCTCAAGCTGATAATTGAGCTTACTTTCAACCGAAATTTGGCACCTACACCTCTCCAACAAACATAAAAGTATAAAACATTCTCAATGATGATTATTAAATCCTTCTCCCATAGATGCAACAAGTCCTTAACATAATAGATTTATCCCAAAACAGTATTATGTCAACGCACATATCTCACATAGCCATGAAGCCCCAAATCGAAAGTGATATTTCCCCGACTGCTAACCTTTTCAAGAATTTCATGGACTTCCAAGAAAATACTCTGATTCTCAGAAATTGAAGTTTTGGGTCTCTTAAATGAGCTATTTTCAACCAAATGTGGTTGAAAATAATAGAAAAATGAAATATAATAGTGAAGACATGGTACATTCAAATTTTGCAGGCAAAATCTTTTATTAGATACTGCCATTTTACATGGCATAATGTTGTACAACATGTAGCTTAACGAAAAATAACATTTAAAAATAATAATTCACTAATTCTGCCCAAAACAGAAAATGGTTCAACACCATTTTTCCTCAGAACAATTTCCCATCTCTTCGAATTACATCAGTGACCTCAAAACCAGGTGCTTTTTTGCATAAAGCAATCAAATCATGAATACCCAGATGATAGTTTGACTCATAATACAGAATTTAATCACCAAAAATCAAATTCAATCACTAAATTCCCAAAACCAATATCACAATTCACACACATACATACATTCATAATGGGAAGAGTTAGAAAGCGAACCGCAAACCCAAAAACGAAGCTCATTCCTTCGCAAAGTTGAAAGCTTTATTGTTTGCAAGGAAAATTTGGAGAGATAGAGAGAAAGAAACTCAAAGACAAATCCAAACGTTGCCCACCTTTATAATAAATTCCAACTCTCTCGGAAACTAAAAATGAAATGAGAAAGGACGGATCCAGGATTTGAAACTGGGGTGGGCTAAAATAAACCTCAACAGTACGAAAAAATTTCATTAAAAAACAGAAAAGATACACCTAGCAACCTTACTTCTAGCAATATGCAACTAAGAATTTAAGATTGAAATTTGAAGCATAAAAAACCAGCAATAACGAAAGATGCAACTTGGTTTCCAAACTTCCACTTCCAACAATTAAGATTGAGCTTACTGAACTTGATACCTGAAATTTACAAGCAATCCCACATCAATCAAGTTGATCACACATGCTTTTACTTATGAAATATGTGTCCATATGCTTGGACATCATATACTCTCTCACACTCTACGGGACCAAACTTTGTCTTCCTTTTAATAAAATTCTATGATTGCTTGCTATTCAGCACTGGAGACTAGACATATACAAGTTAGGCTTTACTAAGAAAAAAGAAGGCATATAAATATACAATACAAGTCAACTGGACTAATGGACTTGCTCTTTCTTCCTGCCCCTCACCGGTCAGTCAGCACCCCCACCCCCCATATACATATACAATGCAAGTATAGAAGCTAATAATTGGAAATGGAGAACCAAAACCTATATGTTTAATATTGAAATGGGTATGGATCTGGTCATTGGCAATTTGGGCATAAAGTCTTAACAAAATATAAATTCCTAAATTTAATCCCTAAATAGCTAAATTCACACCCAAATATTCATCCCCAAACATTTAAACCTAATAAATTAAACTTAGAAACAAAAAAGAAGAGATTCAAGAGAATTACCTGCCCATGCCGAAAATAAAGACTGAAGGCGAAAATTTGGATGCCTGGTGAGTGATGAGACAGAGTGAGAACTGAGAGTTTAGAGTCTTGAGAGAGAGAGAGAGAGAGAGAGAGAGAGAGACACCAGGGAGAGAACGAAGAGTGGTGTCGTTTTGGTTTTTTTTTTTTTTTTTTTTTTTCAAATCAGGGTGGGCTGGGCTTAATTTTTAGTATACTAACATAGGTTTTTGTTTAAAAGAAAAAAGAGCTAGGGTGGGCTTATGTACATCCGTCCCGTAATTTTGCATCAATAAAACTTGATTTTCTAAAAACAAAACACTTTATTTTTTCTTTCAGGGAAAAGAGCAATTCAAGAGAAAATAACAATATTACAGTGGAAATTAAGCATGCTTAATTGTAAACCTATAATTACGCATGCTTCGATTAATTACTCTTATCAAAGCCAGCAGTAATTGTAATCTATAATTAATCATCCTTTCCGTTTAAAATCTAATCTTAATGCCAACATGTGTTCCATGTTTACCCATGAAAACAAGTTAGTAAACTATTTAAAACCCCCTACTTTGAGCTTGATTATTTATAAATCTTCACCCTTAATAAAACTAATTCTCAACTCCTTATTAGTCACTTAATCTCTCTCAAAACCCCCTAGTAAATTAATACCCAACTAGGTTTGACCCCCATTTTTTCTAATATTCCAATTATAATCCAAACAATTAATACTCAGCCACATTTCTCTCTCTCTCTCTCTCTCTCTCTCTCTCTCTCTCTCCTCTATGTTCTCTCTCTCTCCTCTATGTTCTCTCTCTCTCTCTCTCTCCTTGCGTGGCTGTCACCAGCGCATTCTCTGTCGTCCGGCGACGGTTGTTGGCAAGACCGGTCTCGATCTTCTCGTCTCTCCTCCATTTTCCTCCCTCTGCCCTTCACGTGCTGTGAAACCAAGCTTCAACGCCAAATCGGGCTAGGCAGACCTGAGTTCTCTAGCTAGAGATCCGCCGATTCTAGCGAGGACGAGCTGTCAGATGGCCATGGATGGCTTCCTCTCATCGTCCCGAGTCCGTTGGTGCCATCAGAAGATGCGGACGACCCCTAAGATTGTCGTTTCGAAGGAAAGAAGCCTGCGTCATCCTTGTCGGCGATCTCTGTGTTCTGGCAGCCATTTTCGTCAAGTTAGGTACCCATCTTTTTCTCCTCGTTGTGCTTTTCAATTCTATGTTTTTGAATTGGTTCAATTGTTGATAAATTGAAAAACCCCAAATTTAGTGAATGAAGTTGTGATATGGTTTCTGTCTAAATCTTATTGGCTTGGGCATGGATTAGTCAACTTATAATATGGTGAATTTGTTTCCAATAGTACAATGTGTAGACTTTATATTGAGTAAATTAACCGTTTGACTCAATCCATAAATCCAAGACCTAGAACTTCATAATTCTCACAATTACTTAAGGCGAAAATTCAATTAATCATAAATATATACCTTGATCCATGAGACTAGGTATTTAAATGCGAAATAATGATTGACGATGAATTGCTCTCACAACCAAAACTGAAATTCGTGTTTCTCTCTCTTCTACTATAAACCAATATCATAAAGTGTATTTTGTATATCAGTAGGTTTAGATGGATTTATCCTACATAGTTATAGAGAGAGAGATGACCGAATTTCCAATTATAATCTCTTTAATCTCTACTGTCCATCATAGTAGATATAGACTAGGAAACTAATCCAAAATCTTTTATTATTCTAACTATATCAATTCTCCTTACTAGATCAGGATTTCTATATAGACCACAATTAATAGGGAACTTAATTGTTGGGCAAGCAATTAATTCCAACAGTCTCCCACTTGGTCCTTAAAATAATCCTAACTATTATGATTTGATTTAAAGAACGTAAGCGCGCAATAAAATTGAATCAGTCACTCTAATGGTTTACCATAGTTAAACAAATCACAGTGTGAGTCACGACGGTTCCATACTATTCAAAAGTATGGTTCCTTCTATATACTACGACACAATGGCTTATCTAGCTAGGCCTATAAGTTGGGTCGTTCATTAATGGTTCCATAATGTCTTTGAAAGACTATTTCTGTCACATTCATTCATTTACATGCATGCATACAATAATGCAAGACAGAAAATTTTTGAAGTCAGGAAAATATCATGTCAAATAAATAAGCACTAGCAATCCACAATTAAGTTGTTCTAATGGCTACACTCAAAACCCATTCCTTCAACATGCTTCATGAATGTCTTTGGTGTTAGCCTTTTCGTGGATCTACTATATTAACACTCGTACTAATGTGTTCAATTGACACTTGTTTTTGAACTTCTTCCTTAATTGATAGGTATTTCACTTTAATGTGCTTAGCTGCCTTAGTATACCTATCGTTCTTTGAAAAGAACATTGTTGCGGCATTATCACAATGAATTATCAGCGGCCTAGAGATAGAATCCACTATACTCCAAGTCCAAAAATAAAATTTCGTAGCCATAACCCATGATTTGTAGCTTCGAAACAAGCTACGAACTCAACTTCCATGGTAGATGAAGCAATAATGCTATGCTTAGCACTTTTTCCATGAAACAGCCCCTCCTGCGAGAAGGAACACATAACCGAAAGTGCTTTTTAAGCTATCTACACACCCTTCATAATATGAGTAACCAATTACCTCAAGATGGTTACTCTACCTAAACGTGAGCATTTGGTCTTTCGTCCCTTGTAAATACCTCAACACTTTATTTGTAGAAACTTACTCCCACTAATCTTTAGATATATACACCAATCAACGATGTTTTTTTTTAACCCACAAAAAGTAATGGTATCAAGAAACTTAAAATATCATTGTCAGGAAGCCTTTTTAAGTCCATATATTGATTTTCTTGATAGACATACCTTGTCGATTTCCGGTAGGGATGTCTTGATGTTTGCAACAAGCGTCATTCGCAAAAACATCAGGCTGAGTCTGTTGGACCTAGACCATGCCTGATGAATATATACTTTTCATCCTCGCTACTTGACTCAGTAAGAGTAGCGGGTTTATCAATGAGAAGTGACATATCAAGGTCTAGAATCCCCAAAATAAACTGTACTTGCTAATTCCATTTTGAAAATTAGTCTCATCAAATTTGGAAAATGATGAGACTTGCGAATAAAGGGAAATGGGAAGATACTACAATATAATAATACGCTCACAACATTAATATTATTCCTAATAATATAAAACACAATAATTTTCAAAGAAATAAAATTGTTGAAATTTAGACATGCTTAATAGGGTGACATTTTAATCAATTAAAGAAAATATGGCATCTGTGGATGTCCTATATTTTCTAAGTTCAAGAATATGCCACCATTTTATTGTTTAATAAATATCAACAGATTCATAATTCGACATCATATTTGGACCTATGGGCAACCAACTCATGCATGATATGAAAACAAACATAATGATCCAATATCTATAACTACAAATTGGGGCACTGTGGTGAACACCCAATCTATTCTAATATAAATATCATATCTAAACATTAACCTAATACTCATAATAATGGACTGGAGTACTGTGGTGAACACTAAGCCATATATACATGAGTACTAATATCAATATTTAAAGGTAAAACAACCTTTTGATTAAAAAAATACAATCCTCAAACAATATATATATATATACACACACACAAGAATGTTTTAAAACTAATTGGTTAGCAAGTTAATACAAAGCTAACCACCCTGTTGGGCCCACTGCACAATGTAATCTCAAAATCTGAACCATCCATTTTTTAGGCCTTACTTCAAAGATTATCTCCATAAAAAATCTCCAAAATTAGAAGTTATTTAGCCATTTGATTATGATAACAATTATTTATATGCTTTTATCGAAAACAGTGATCGTCTATTTATTTGATCACAATTAGATGACTAAATGATTTCTAATGTAGTTGATTTTTTACAATGATGATCTTTGAAATATGACCTAAAAAATGGACGGTTCGAATTATGAGATTGGTTATGTGGTGAGCCCAAAAGTATGGTTAGTTTCATATTAACTTACTAATTAGTTAGCTTTAGAGCACTATATATATATATATATATAAACAATAGTCAACAGTATAAGCCAATTGACTTGTCTAGTCAATAATTATATGGAAAATGATAGGGGGACCATGTCCTTATACCACATTTGTGGTACCACATGATGTGGCTTCCTAGCCACCTTTGATCTCTTCCCCTCTCTCCCTCTCTCTCTTTAGATTAGGAAGCCACATCATGTGGTACCACAAATGTGGTACAATGACATGGTCCCCCTAGCATTACCTTAATTATATACATTCAGTTCATTATAATTTCATATATACAGGTAACTTTGAACATTATATAATCATGGCAAAAGAAATTGATGATTGTAATAGCATCCAAATCAAAACTGATATTAAATTCATATATTAAAACTGTTAGATATGTATGTTTTAATTATTAATTAATATACATGAAAGTCAACAATATATAAGCACATGAATTCCAAAAGAAAACTTATAGAATATTCATCCATATAAATTCAAACATGGACGCACATTAAATCAATCAATAAAAGCCTATATTATAATTATATCAATACGAGTAGCAGCCAAACGATTTATATAAATCAATAATCAATAGTCAAACGTCTTATATAGGCCATCAAAGAGAATGAAAATAATCACATACACACTATGAATTTAGAATATTTGATCTACATGATTTCACACATACTGACTAATTGATAAATTCAGAAACGTGTACCTTTTTTATTTTTTTCTCTGAACCAAGCAATATTAATATTTCTTACAATGCTCCAACTTTTAAAAAAATACTATTTATCATCTTCTAGTTCTTTCTTATGAGCCTAAACACATTAGTTGGTTCATTAATTTTGGGTAGTCTTCACTTCATGCCTTTATAGACTTTTACCCAAATATCTTTTTAGCTTCTTGACTTACGAGATGAACAAAACTATGTCCTTATTGCTTAAGCCTCACCTCTTTTCAGTCAAACATATTGGTCAAGTCCTATTCACATTCCACTTGTCCTTAATAGTGTTATAGTGAATTTGAAATGACTCATATTGAAGAGGCAAAGGGTAAAAATTAATTTACCAAGAACTCATTCACATTCATCCTTAAGATATTAATTTTTGCTACTTAATTAGTTGTTTCAAGAATAAACTCATTCATGGTTCGCATGCCATCAAATTTCATGATTGCGAGCTTATCCATTAATGTCCATGTAAGGGACATACTAGCAGTCTTGAAACAATTTACAAAATTTCTTAAGAATCCTTTATCACTTTCAGTTTAAGGGAGCGTAGTCTTAATTTATATTGCTTTTTCGAGTCATTCACATAAACACAATGCTTACTCTATTCAATCTTTCTTAGACTTTATGGAAAGTCTTTCCATCATACTGCTTTTAACTATAATAGCAGTAAGTTTCTCAATTTGAAGTGTCAAATCAAAATATGATGCAAAACACTTTGGTGAAACTGGACTTGTTTGCATAAATATGAGAATATATTAAGCCAAACATTAGAATAGATCAAACATGTGAATGAAGCGAAATAGAAATCGTCATTGCAATTTAATCATAAATGCTCACCACATCAATGCTTTGAGTTTGAGTTAACAACACGTAGAAACATAAATTCGAATTACATATACATAATCCGAAAACACAATAAATGTGCTATCATGGTTCTCCTTTGGGTAGATATATACTATGATAATACCAATAAGCAATTATTGATGCATTTTTTTTATTACATTATTGGTAATTGTACAATCCTAGTGAGGGCTTTGTTATCTTTGGATATCAAAACCAATCAAAATAAAATATATACAAATTACCCCCTTTATATCACCAACTATATGAATATATAACTGATCTACGTTTGGGCGATCCTTAAATTTCATACGACCGATGAAAATCAATTTACTTATGAGGTTCAAACCTTGAAAACTTTAATAAGGCTCAAGTCCATTTATATGCATCCATAAATCATGAGTAATTGATTAAGTATCAATTAATTTGATATCCATGAGTCTTTCTAGTTTAGCCACTTTGGTGACTAACAAACCATTCATAATATGGATTTCAAATTAAATGAATTAACAATAGTAACCATAATAGTTAATCACATAAGATTAACAAGTACATATGACCTTACATAAAACAATATAGAAAATTAGGATTAAATGCCAAATTCTAATAATTTTTTAGAATAACATGAAAACCATATAATATTTCAATTGAACTACCAAATTTAAATGTAGTTTTTTAGATTAGGTCACAAACATGTTGGTCCCTTTGATTTGGGCTTTTCCATTTGACATTTTTGTCCTTTAGCCTTTGGCCTACATCTTATGAGTGTTTGTTAAAATTTATAAGGTTTCGACAAAATTGCCCTTGAGACTTTTATATTGTTTTGGAAGTTGGCTAATGTAGTCTCAACTTCAGATTTAGTTGTGACTGAACGACAGTCACAGCTAAATTGTGAGACAGTCACAGTTAAGTTGTGACTGAATTGAATTTTTATTTAGAAAAATTATACTACAATATAGTATAAATAGAGGTCAAAACAATATTTTTACTCAAAATAATACCTAGTATAGTGGTGAGAGTTGTCTCTTCCAATTTACCAAGACAGTCACAGTTAAGTTGTGACTGAATTGAATTAAAAAAAAATTAATACAATATAGTATAAATTAATGTAATGTTTGTGATGTAATATTATTTTTTATTTTTTTATTATAGTGGCATGTGATGTAATATTTGTGAATTCTAATACCTTTTACTTTATTATTTTGTTTGACTTTTCAACTAATACTTAATCTAAAATGTTATTAAATTTTAGTATCTAAATTAAAAAGTTATTAAAATTTGATATTTAAAACCAATCGACCTAAAACATAATGGCAATAAAAACTTGAGATTGCCTCTTCTTATAAGACAAGATACAGTAACAGTGATATATATTCACATATATTCTCTATAACTTTAATTCATTGTACATGTCTAAATCAGGATAGCTAATTAATCGGTCATACATTTAAATAATTATAATTAATCGACAAATATACTCATATATAATTGACATATATGATAAGATCATAATATATATGTAAGATAGGTTATGCCCATCCAGATCAAAAGTACTTGATCCAATGAAATTCAGTCATATATAATAAGACATATAATACCTGATTCATATCTAGAATTGCAATAGATATGGGATCACATTCAATTTGATGATTATTTATACAACACAACAATTATTATATATGTGATCTACAACCAAGTAGCTAGATATATACACATAAAATAGGACAAGACCTTTAGGTGCAGATCAAAAGCACTTGCCCAGTGCCATACTTTCCGTGAACTCATCAAAAACAATGATAAATTTTAACCAAGCTGTTCACATACGGCAAGTCAAAGGATCAAAAGTAAATCAAAATAGTTATCTAAGAACATGCATGTTCTTCCTTATCAAAAATTGATTATTCATATATCTCACAAAAAAACAAAAAAAACAAATCGATTCATATATATAATTAAACATGTCATGCGCATATATATAAAATTAAACATGTCAAATCAATTTAACTTGAATCAATTAAACATGCATGATATATATTCCATATATCAAAATTCATAGATTAATACGTATAAACATAGGCATTAGCGGCACGCATATATATTCAAGTTGATAAAGAGACATACAAATTCATATTGTCATTAATTATAAATCAAAACTTGAATGATACGTAAGGCCATGTATGGCAGTGCCCAAATCATATATGCAAATACGATATTCAATCAAATAAATCAATCGATAATGGAAAATTATGAAAGTTCTTGACCATGGCTCTGATACCACTTGTAGACTTTATATTGAGTAAATTAATCGTTTGACTCAATCCATAAATCTAAGATCTAGAACTTTATGATTCTCACAATTATTAAGGCGGAAATTCAATTAATCATAAATACATACCTTGATCCATGAGACTCGGTATTTAAATGCGGAATAATATATGATTGATGATGAGTTGCTCTCAAAACCCTGAGAACTGAAATTCGTATTTCTCTCCCTTCTACTATAAACCAATGTCATAAAGTGTATTTTGTATATCAGTAGGTTTAGATGGATTTATCCTACATATTTATAGAGAGAGAAGATCGAATTTCTCATTATAATCTCATTAATCTCTATTGTCTATCATAGTAGATATAGACTAGGAAATTAAACCAAAATCTTTTATTATTCTAACTATATCAATTCTCCTTACTAGATCAGGATTTCTATATGGACCATAATTAATAGGGAACTTAATTGTCGGGCAAGCAATTAATTCCAACACAATGGTGATTGTGATTTTGAGTATCGATCATTTGAAATTGACGAATCTAAATATGCTTATGCTGACAAAGGTTACAAGGTGAATGATGCAAATGGGATAAGGGCAAGAACAACTCTCGTGATATCTCTTCCTTGTTCCTTCATCGTGATTTGTGTGTGTCTGTCTCAGGCCCCGTTTGGGATTGCGGTAGAAGACTCAAAAGCTGCTGTGAATGACAATTCTTAATCACCTACAACAATTTTGGTGTTTGGTAAAAAAAATTAAAAACTGCTTTCCTCCACAATTCTCAACTCCCCACAGCAAAAACAGAAAGCAGGTTTCTAGGTGCTTTTGAAAGCTGCAGTGAATTACAGCAACAATGAATATTTTATGTTACCCATAATACCCTTATTGATTTTTATAATTTTTATTTGTTTATTTTAAATTAAAAAATATGTCCATTGTTAGTTATATTTTATATTGTGATAATTAATTATGATATTTTATTTGTACGATTAAAATTATAATATACCTAAAAAAATAATAGGCATACTTATTTAATAATATTGTTTTTAAACAAATTAATGCTAATAAAAATTTGTAGCCACAAATTTAAAAAACAAGTAAAAAAACATTTTATTTTTACCAAACAAATAAGTGAAAAGCACTTTCAGCATCATGTCTATTTTAGTAATTATACACAGTCACAACACTTTTACATTAACATTTACCAAACACTTTGAAACTGTTTTTTGCACTCATAGCACTTTTGAAAACATAGTTTACCAAACACTCAACTGCTTTACTTTACAGCTGATTTTACTTCACAGCTGTTTTTTCTCACAGCAATACCAAACTGGCCCCCAATCTGTGTGTGTTGTTAACTACAAGTCTACCAAGCCTACGAGTCAACAAACAAACACACCCATAAAACCATAACCCATTTTGTTGTTTGTTGGGCAGCTAGCTATAGGCTATAACTACAGCAGCTAGCTATAGACCATTTAGTTGTGTATATTCCACTTTTATCATTTGAAATTGATTTTATTTTTTATGCTGGTTATACACATCATTAGTTTAATCTTTCAACAAGCCAATGAGTTTGAAGTTGATTGGGTGAAAATTCAGTTTAAGTTTGTGAAATAGTTTCAGTTCGTGAAAATTCAGTTTCACTTAACTATGTTTTGTATATAATTATAGTGTTTTGTTTTGTTTCATTTCTTTTCTATTGAAACTGTTTTATTATTCAATTTCAGTTAGAATTTGAAGATTTGAAAATTTGAGAATTTGAGGATTTGAAGTTCTTAAGATTTTGATTCAGTTTCAGTTGTAATATCTGTAACTGTGTAACTATTATTTTAGTGTTTATGTGAAATTGTTTCATTTTAGGTGTAATAGAATGTTTAAGCAGTGTTATGGTGTAATTAAATTATTTTTTGCGGTGTTATTTTTTCAATTTAGTTACAATTTGAATATTTCATTTTGAGAGAATATTCTATTTTCAATTTCAATAAATATTCGATTTTCAGTTTCAGTGTTTGATTTTAGTTTTAGCGAAATATTGAGTTTCAACAAAAAATTCAGTTTCAGAAAAATTCAATTTCAGCAAAATTCAGTTTCAACAAAATTCAATTACAATAAAATTCAGTTACAATTTAGGATTATAAGTGATAAGAGGGTTTTGAGAGAGTTTATAAATAGATGAGAATTTAGGCAAAAATTTTGGGTGATTAGCGGATTTAAAATTACGGACTGAAAAGAAGTACTTTGTTAGTTAGATTGCCTTTTACAATAAGTACTGCAAACATACAAGCAATCCTCTCTTTATTTTATTGTAGGGGAATGCTATCCATCTTCTCCCACGTGGGTAGGCCCCACCAACCTACTTAATGGTCAAAATTCAAGCCAACATTAGTTTTTTACCAAAATAAATCAATTTATTCTTACTGTCCAACTTTAATGAACTACCAAACACGTTACTCTTTCATTTCTCTTGACTTTAGGCTTCATTTGAAAAAAAAAAAAAAAAAAAAAAAAAAAAAAAAAAAAAAAACACTATAATTTACTAATAAAGAATACAAATCCATTCACAACATCTGAGTTCAAGCTGGTTAGTGTTATTTTAGCTAAAAGAAGCACATCATATAATGTTCCATCAAATTATGCAAAGAGTTAGACTATTGGAGTCTTGGAGAACCTTAAATTAATATATATTAATTGTATGCTAGCTGTGTTGGTATGTTCAACCAAAATTACATAAAAATAAGTTTATATGATCTTACGTTACAACTAACAAAGTAGTATAAACACATTCTCACTATAAGATGTAGCTAGCAATCAAATAGTATAATTATTGTTATTTTTTGGTTATCGATCTATATGTTGATCGACAAGCGTAAACAAAAATTGACCTGTTGTATATATGATCCAACTTTTTCCAAATCTCAAGGGTTATGTTATGCATGGTTTCCATAAAACTTAGGAAAATGGATATGCTTAGCACTTACATCTCATTTTTGATATTATTACTCAAGTTCTGATTTTTATTTTTTGGTTTAGGATGTTTACATGAGATTACTTTACTCACATTCTAATATGAGGCTCTCACATGATTCTAATGAAGAGACATATCAATTCAATTGGAAGAATTTGTCTGTTTAAATAAAATAAAAAATATAGGAAGCTAACCAAAGATCAATTAACTCTAAAGTTAACATTGTGATAAACATATTGATATTATGTTCAGAGGAGGAGGCTTAGGTTTAGGGTTTCAATATATTTTCTGATTAATTCAATAAGACCACAAAGTGTGGTTTATATACATGGACCTATAACTAAAAAACAGGAATTAATAAACCACCTAACTAATTCTAATAATTACACGATAACCCCACGTGTTGACTCACATCAACACTCCCCCTCAAGTTGGTGCATATATATCGCACATGCCCAACTTGTCTAGTGAGTCCAAAAACACCCGATTCGCCACAGCCTTGGTCAACACATCTGCAAGCTGATCTTCGGACTTCACAAATGGAAAGTTAATAATCTTCGCTTCAAGTTTCTCTTTGATGAAGTGTCGATCAATCTCAATGTGTTTTGTTCTATCATGCTGAACAGGATTATGTGCTATATCAATAGCAGATTTGTTATCACAAAACAAGTCCATAGGTTTGGTAGGTGGACATCCTAAATCAGTCAATAAATGTCTCAACCACAAAAGTTCGACTACTCCAAGTGCCATACCTCTGTATTCAGCCTCTGCACTCGACCTAGATACAACTGATTGCTTCTTACTTCTCCAAGTCACCAAATTTCCTCCTACAAAGGTAAAATAGCCTGAGGTAGACCTTCTATCATCTGCTGAACCTCCCCAGTCTGCATCAGAAAAACCTTCAACATTTACATGACCATGATTAGCAAACAACAATCCTTTACCAGGTGCAGATTTCAAATACTGTAAAATTCGCTCCACAGCATCCATATGAGGTTTGCACGGGGCATGCATAAACTGGCTTACTACACTAACCGCATAAGCAATGTCAGGTCTAGTGTGAGACAAATATATCAATCTTCCAACAAGTCTCTGATATCGCCCCTTATCTGCAGGCAAAGCCCCCAAACACTCAAAAAGTCTATGGTTTTGTTCCATAGGAGTGACAGCTGGCTTACACCCAAGCATACCAGTTTCAGATAACAAGTCTAAAACATATTTCCTTTGAGATAGGAATATGCCATGTTTAGACCGAGCCACTTCTATCCCAAGAAAGAACTTCAAGTCCCCCAGCTGCTTCATTTCAAACTCTTGAGACAAGTACCTCTGCAAATTAGAGATTTCCTCATAATCATCTCCGGTCAGAACCATATCATCAACGTAAATGATAAGAGCAGTAATCTTCTTCCCCCTTTTCTTTAGGAACAAAGTATGATCAAAATTACTCTGCCGATAACCATAGTTCTTCATTGCACGGGTGAATCTCCCAAACCAGGCTCTCGGAGATTGTTTAAGACCATACAAAGACTTCCTTAGCCTGCATACTAATCTCGTATTCTCAAACTCTGGTATACCTGGAGGAGGATCCATGTATACTTCTTCAGTCAAATCACCATGAAGAAAGGCATTCTTTACATCAAACTGAAGCAGTGGCCAATCTTTGTTAGCAGCCAAAGATAACAGAACCCGTACTGTGTTTAACTTGGCCACTGGAGCAAACGTCTCCAAGTAGTCTATGCCATAGGACTGTGTATAACCCTTCGCTACCAACCTTGCCTTATACCTTTCAACTGACCCATCAGCTTTGTGTTTGACTGCAAACACCCATCTGCATCCCACTGTCTTCTTCCCCTTAGGTAGAGAAACCAATTCCCAGGTTGAATTCTTCTGTAATGCCGCCATTTCTTCAGCCATAGCTTTGGTCCATCTAGAATCTGTAAGAGCATCCTGCAATCTACTAGGAATAGAAACAGAAGATAATTGCAGAATATACGATTCATATGACTTTGAAAGCCTAACAGACGACACATGATTATTAATCGAGTACCTAACTTTGGCATTTGGATCTGGCTCATATTTAGCTGGTGGTTGTCCTCGGTTAGACCGAGGAGGAAGTGTAAATTTAGAAGCATTAGAATCAAGATCTAAACCAGAATGTGAATCAAGAGTATTGTTGGTTACCTCAATGGACGAAGAAGATTGATTCAATGGAGTAGGAGAGATGGCAGTACTATCATGGAGTGGTGATTCCTCAGGCTCAGAATTCGTGGATTCTTGTCCTACCATATCCTCAGTATCATCCGCAGTAATTTCCGTAGTCTCAGTCTCATCCGCAGACTCAGGCACTGGGTGATCAGTAGTCTGTTCTGACCCTTCCTCACTATTACTCCCAGAACCAAACTGATCAAAAAACAACATATCATCTCGATTCTGCACTTCACTAGAAACCTCCCCCTGAAGAGTAGAATCCAGTGGACGTGGAAAATAAAAAAGTTGATGTTCATGAAAAATGACATCCATAGAAACATAGAAGCGCTGAGTAGAGGGATGATAGCATCGATACCCCTTCTGGGATGGACCATAACCAACAAATACACACTCTAAGGCCCGAGATGCGAGCTTGGATCGCTGATGAGAATGTAAATGCACAAAAACAACACACCCAAAAACACGGGGTTCCAAATGAAGGACACCTGGTAGAGAGACAAAATCCGAGAGAACATCCAAAGGTCGCCGAAAGTCAAGGACACTAGATGGGGTCCGATTAATCAGATAAACGGCAGAACTCAAGGCATCACCCCAGAACAGAGATGGCACGTGACCCCCCAGAAGAAGGGACCGAGTGACTTCCAATAAATGTCGATTTTTGCGTTCAGCAACCCCATTCTGTTGTGGAGAATGAGCGCAAGAAGTCTGATGAAGGATCCCCGCAGAAGCAAAATACTGAGTCATCTCTGTATTAACAAACTCACCGCCATTATCTGAGCGCAAAACCTTAATAGGACAGGCAAACTGGGTGAGGACCATATGATGAAAAAGGCGAAAAACAGCACACACATCACTTTTATGTTTCAGAAGATACACCCAAGTCATTCTAGTACAATCATCAATAAATGTCACAAACCATTTCATTCCTTTATGTGTACCACACGGGGCCGGACCCCAAACATCCGAGTGGACCAAAGCAAAAGGAACATCCATACGTGTAGCACTAGAAGGAAACACTGAACGATGGCTTTTGGCCAACACACAAACTTCACAATTAAAATTGGAAATGTTCAATCCACGAAATAAAGAGGGAAATAAACGCCGAAGATAACTAAAGGACGGATGACCAAGTCGGCGATGCCACAACCAAATCTTCTTCTGATTTTCAGAGGAACCATCACTAACTAGACTCACAATGCCACGACCATCTGAAGCGGAAACCCCACTATCCAGATAGTACAATCCACCACTCTTTCTACCACTGCCAATCTTCTCCTTGGTATGAATGTCCTGGAAAACACAATGAGTAGGAAAGAATGTGGCCACACAATTATGAGTTTTGGTTAGTTGACTAACAGAAATAAGGTTACAATTCAAGGAAGGAACAAACAGCACATTAGGCAAAGACAAATCAGAGGAAAAAGATACCGTGCCATCTCCTAAAACAGGAGACGACACACCATTGACATTGACAATAAATGGCTTAGAACAGACAGATGAAAAATGACTAAAAACATAACGATCAGAAGTCATATGATCCGTAGCCCCTGTATCAATTATCCATGCACCATTACCAGTACAAGCAGAAGTACTCAAAGCAGAGTTAGAGATACCTGACTTGACAATAAAGCTGGAGGAACTAACAGAGTTCACCCTAGAATGTAGCATTTTTTTTTTTTTTTTTTTCCTTCCCCTTTTTTTTTTTTTTTTTTTTTTTTGGTGTCTTCTTGCACAAAGCAACACACACACACCTTATCACCGTGCACAGTCTGCCGGAGATGCACACAAGCAGACGGAGGCGCGCGGGTCAGTGTGCACGTTCAGTCGGAGACACACACCGGCAGCGGACGGCGTGGAAGTGCAGACGGTGCAGAGAGTCAGCGCACAAGGCGGAGGCGCGGCACACAGAGAAGCAGACGGCGTCAGCGTCGGCGTCGGCGTCGCGGTGGTGGGCAGGAGACGTGGTCGTTGTTGACGTAGTGAGCGACGGCGTCGATGGAGGTGGGTCGACGTCACTGAGCAGCAAGGGATGAGACTGACGCGGCGTCTCTCGGTGCAGTGGGTCGGCGCACAAGAGATCGGTCGGCACTGGAGATGGGTCGGCACTGCAGTGGATCGGTTGGCTGATCTCGCTTTCGATCTACCCTCTCTCTACTCGGTTGCATTCACAACCGTTGCTCGCTGCTTCGATCTGCATCCATATCATCGTTGGGGTTGGTTGGATTTTGATTCGATCACAATGACGGCAGAGGTGTGTAGTGAACAGTAACCGATGGCAGGTTTGCACAGGTAGAGTAATAGGATTTTTTCTGGGAAAAATCTTCAAAAAACCAGTAGAATAGGTAGATCTAAACTTAGAAATCAAGCGGAAAGAGCCCAGTTCATAGAACCATGCTCTGATACCATGTTCAGAGGAGGAGGCTTAGGTTTAGGGTTTCAATATATTTTCTGATTAATTCAATAAGACCACAAAGTGTGGTTTATATACATGGACCTATAACTAAAAAACAGGAATTAATAAACCACCTAACTAATTCTAATAATTACACGATAACCCCACGTGTTGACTCACACCAACATATTAATTTTTCCTCAAAGGTCATCATATATATTCGTAAACAAATCCTTATTGTTTTAAATGAGAAAGTCTCTGCTGCTCTGCAGTTAAAATAAATTTGTAAAATTTTGAATATAATAGGAAATTAAACAATATCTTATATATACTTGATATTAACTTATATTACAAAAGCATGAGAGATGGGTTAAACTTATATATATATATATATATATATATATATATTATGGTTTTGCATTGAACCATAATACCAAAGAAAAAAAGAAACAATAGAGAGAGAGGTCATGGATGTGTATGAAATTAATTGTGTGAGTAGTAGATCACTTGTAGTAATGACAATGATGATGGGATTGGTAATAATGCATATAGTGCAAGGAGAACTAATACGAGATTCTCCTTCTCCTACTCCTTCACCTTCAGTTTCTTCTAATTACCACCTTTCTTCATCAACTAATTCAGTTGATGGAAAACTAATTGCTTTTAATAAACCTCTTGTCAAACAACTCTTCAAATACTATAAATGTGCTCCAGCGAAGGTGGCACCTTGTGTTCGTCATGCAACCGATCCTGAGAAGTTTGCTATTTGTGTTGTTGTAGCTTTACACAAATGCCTTGATGATTATACAACCATTCGCCATTCAAACATTGATTGATTGTGCAAAGTCCCTGAGCACAAATTTGATATATATGGTATAGAAAATATTATAATCTTAAACTCTCTTTTTATATGTTCATGTAAAAAATGCAAAACATGTATGTATGTATTTACGTATATATGTATATCTTTAGAATTAATATTTAGTTATTATGGAAAAGGTAGTTGATCGAAAAACTCTAGGACAACTAATTTGGGAAAGTCCATCAGAGACTAATCTATGAACCACAACACAAGGATATATGGGCATGCACTTTGTCAGATTTAGAAATGCTCTATTTGGGATGAGGGTTTTTGTTTTGGGTAATTGAGAAATAAGTATAAGGGAGACCATGTACAAAATAATCCAATTCCCCAACAATTTGATAAACGAGCATGTAATTATTGTTTAGTTACAATTATATATAAGTATAAATTGTCACTCGATTACATGTTAATCACTTAGCTATATCCGAAAATCACTTATACAAATGTAATTGTTACTGCATGTGTAAAATTAATATACGGATACAAGAATTTAACCTAAATTTTCAGTGACTTTCGGTCAGGAGAGAAAAAAAAAAAAAAAAAAGGCAACTTAAATTAATAGTGACTCAGTGAACGAGTTGTTCAAAAATTGGGTCCATGTGAACCGGAATTATAGTGGGAACACTGATTTCTTTTTTTCTTTTGTAAAAAGCATTCTTAAGAAGGGATTTTTTTTTTTTTTTTTTCTCTTTTGTTTTTAATTTTTCTTTCAACTTTTTATAATGGTCTACTAATGAGATTGCATAAATTTCCAAAAATGGAAGTATATCTCCCTTATAGTCACCCTTTTCTTTTCCCTTACATATAATTTAAACAATTTTAATTGACGATATTAGGTATTTTGTAGAAGGCTAATTACTTGACAACAATTAATATTATATATACATTCATCAAACTGTTTGAATATTAAATTCTTGTGATTATATTGATTTTTTCAGATATGTTGATCAAGTAGAAGGTTATATGAAAAATTGTTACAATAGTTGCAAGGAGAACTATTAATTATTATGGTTATACTTAATGAGAAAAGCTTGTTTTTAATTAATTTTACTAATTAAGATAAAGTTGCAATAAATGACAAAAATACTTTGTCAATTTCTCGAAAAATATTATTTGCAATGTTGTACGTGAATGATGATTACTAACTCTTCTCAAAGGCTTGTATATGCAAATTAGTTGGATTGAGGTTCCAAGATATGCAACTCTAAATCGCACAAACGCAAAGAGCAATTGTAATTAGAGACGATGAATATGAAAATGGTATTTAGCATTTTGGCTCCACCAAGTGACGGGAAATCATGGAAAAAACAAGCGGCCTTGAACACACATTTGGGCTCAAATCAGGAAAAGAAATCCAAAGACTGGGTGTCCCCAACTCAGATTTTAAAGGAGTTTAATGGATTTTAAAATCCATAGAATCCATCAAAATCCAAAAGAATTGGGTGGAATTCTCATGGAATTTGTTATGTGTAAAAAATGCATTCAAATCCATCCAAATCCATTAAAATCCTTCACTTAATGAAATCCATGACTTTTTGAGAACACCTGGATTTTATTGGAATCCATTAAAATCTGAGTTGGGGACACCTAAATTTCATTGGAATCTTTTAAAATCTAAATTAGGGACACCTAGATTTCATTGGACTTTTAAAATCCAATAAAATCTAAGTTGGGGACACCCCCCTAATCTCAAATAAAAAAGAGAGAAAGAGGAGAGATATATGAGATAGAATAGAGAGAGAGCAGATAAGGAGAGGATGAGAGAGAATAGAGTGACAAAAATACTCTAAATAATGAGTCATGTTCAAGTTACTTGATAAATTTTAACATTAAAGTGGGTTTCTAGCTAGGATAGGCTTGACTACATTAATTGCAACAAATTTCAAGTTTAGGGGATCTTATGCAAGACAAATTTAATTTCTCCGAAGGAAACGTGCATGCCATATATAGAAGTAGAAGTATCTAGCTAACTCAAAACTAATTAATAATGGATAGAGAAGCTTAAAACCTTATATATATTTTGTTATGCAAGACTTTACTTTTCCAATATTGAATATTGTTCTCAACATGCCCCCTCAGTCCCTCACTCAAATCAACTAACAATATATCTCTTTTGAAGAAAAATACCTATATATCCTCACCTTAAATAAATGAAGGTCAATATCCATAAGGCCATGTACATGTGGATAGAGGACATACCCATTGGCCTTAGTGTTTTGGCGGCGTCAAGTTAGTGGCCAAACCATATATAAATTTATCTTTTATAGGAGGAAATACAGATTTATACAAACTTATCAACTTGCTACACCAAAAAAATTAAAAATTAAAAATTAAAAATTAAAAATTGGGTTATATGTTTTCAATGCTTTGAACCTAATACTATAATTTCTAAAACCTACGGAACATGAAAGATTATTTTCTAAAGATTTTAGAAAATGTTTGTTGATTTTAGATATCAAATCATAATGTGTTTGCTTTTTCAATATCAAAATTTTATGTCATTGTAGTTTAAATACCAAACGGACTATAAGTCATTCATTTGAGGCCAAAAACCTCGTCTAGTGTTCGACCGCTAGTTTGAGGCTTTCTAATGTTCACCCTATAATTTTTTACCGAACTATGACTGCATGAGAAAAATGAAATCTACCTCTACTCTATGATCATTTATATATAACAAGATGGTAAGAAGAAATTGGAGGCGAAGGTGAAGGAAAGTACACTATCTAGATAATAACCAAATTAACGGCTACTCCACGACTTACTCTAACATTAAATAGAGTCTTTATTAATTAGTAGAAGACATATCTCCACAACTAACAACACTAAAATTAACTAAGAAAATTAAAAAATAACACCAACAAAAAATATATTCAAATTGGTTTTAATTCTGTTTCATGATATCATTAAATTTTAATGTAATTTATAGATTTTATGTTTTTATTTTGATGACAATATGATGTGTCGATGGTTAAATTTTTTTTGCATGATATGTAAGTTTTTTATTAAATGAAAACGAGAAATCAATATAATTTTTATTTAATTTATAAAGGAATGGTCTTTTCAGAAGTTGAAAGACTATGGTGCACAATTATTATTTTTTGGTGAGGTGTACAATTATTTTATGCCTTTTGGTTTTTTCATATCTTTTAAGGATGACGATATTTTAAAAAAAAAATCATAATTTTGTTTTGAATATTAATTAACTTATTTAATACATTTGAGCTTTAAGTTTTGACACTCATCCCAAACTTCAAATCTAGTTCCATTATTGCGTACGTAACATAGTTTTTCAAACGTAAATTCTTAAATAAATCGTTGTCATTTCACATGAAAAGTCTATGTTTAAGTAAATTTGTGAAGCTACAAATTAATATAAGATGAAAACAAAACATCTTATATTTGATATTCTTATAAACAATACAAAAGCATGAAAGATGGACTAAGCCTATAAATTATGGTTTTGCATTCAACCCTAAAGTGCAAAAAATATACAAAACAAAAAAAAAAAAAATTCAAAAGATAGATCGAGCAAAGTTACATATGAATGTGTATGAAATTAGTATGAGTAATAGGCAAGTACTAATGACAACGATGATGGATTGGTATTGCAGCTCATGCTGATCTCAACCATAGTGCAAGGAGAAAGGGGATGATTCTCCTTCACCTTCACCTTCACCTTCACCTCCAATTTCTTCTTACCATCTTTCTTCAGCCAATGATCGTTTTGGACTTAAAGTTAATAAATCTCTCAAAATGCTCTACAAATATTATAAATGTGCGGCAGTGAAGCTCGTACTTTGCAAGCACCAGTTAACAGATCCCCTTTCATTAACTAATTGTATTTATGCTGCTCTTGATATCTGCATTGAGGAACAATATCGTTGAAGCCATGTACCACTCACTGCAAAAATAGTGAGCAAAGCACACCCCTCATTGGTGGCACAAAATGGGGTGTCAATTGGGAACTTTAGTCTTTATTACCCAATTGACACCCATTTTTGTTAAAATCGAGACACTTCAGTCCCTATTGCTTAATTGTCACCCCATTCTATGTCACCAGTGAGGGTGTGCTTTACTCACTTTTTTTGTAGTGACTCTAATCTCTATTGTGCAAAAGCTCTATCCCGGGCATGAATTTGAAATATGGTACAAAAATTCTAACCCCTCTCTCTCTCTGACCTTGAAATATATATATTGTCCATTGATATTGAAGAGAAGTTAGATAAAAATATATAGAGGAAATTACAAATTTGGCCCATTTATTTTATACCTAGTTCAATTTTGGTCTACGATATTTTTTAAGTTATGATTTTAAATTCTTTTAGTTGTATTTTTTTCAATTATAATTGAAGTATAAGTTATATTTCATCATTTCTTAATCATAGGAACCAATTTTGAGTAATTAGAATTAAAGAGAATTGAAGTTTAGTGAAGTTTAAAAAAATCTGAAAAATTTTCTAGAAAAATTTGGTAGTTTTCGGATACCCTACTTTGGGGCCAATTATCTTGAGTTTTAAAACTCCAATTTGAATTATCTTTATATTGTTGTAAAGAGGAGATGCATAGTTTTAAAACAAGTATAGAGGGCGAATTTGGTATTTGGATATTTTTTGTATCAATGATCTAGTCAATCATGAATGATTGGTTATGCGACCGTGTAAATGGAAATTTTCTTTAAATAATGAAGAGATAACAAAAAATTCATTTATTTCTATTATGTATTATGAAATGTTCATACAAGGGTTGATCAACAGAATATTCAACTTTCTTAGAGTCGTATATAGGGATATAGGGAAGGAACTGAATTTTAGATGTATATAGGGAAAATGTTTGTTGAATTTGGCTAAGATTTGATAGGACAAAAGGTGGAATAAATTTGAGAAAACAAATCTGGACCTTTATTGAACAAGTGAAACAATTAGTAGACCAAAACAGAACTTTAAAAAGATCGTGGACCAAAATTAAACTAGATAGAGAATAAGTAGACTAAATCTGTAATTTCCTCATATATATATATATATATATATAAAGGCCCTACCGATAAGGTATACCTATATATATATACATATACATGTAGTGAGTACTCTATGTCTATTAGAAGTATCACCTTAGAAGCTGCTTATGTGTGTGTGAATATATTGTAGGACGTAAATAATATAAAGAAATAAAAAGACAATTTACTAATTAATTATAGAGTCCGTTAACATGCAGGTACTGATACCACAAATTATTAACCAAAACCACCTAAAGCCCCTTTCTTTCTTTGCGGGCCAACTACCACAATGCTAATATTCTTTTGCGGACACCACGCCCACTACATCCCCGCGCCACAGTGAAGCCCATCTGCCAGTGCAATGTTTTGACGAAAATAGGGATAACAAAAATAAAAAATACACAGTTTCAGTTCACAAACTGCTTTCAGTTCACTTTGCAGTTTCAGAAACTGCAGTTTCACTTGTAGTTAGTAATTGCAACTGCAAGCCTGCAGCTCCAATAAACTGCAGTTTCATTTACACTGCAACTACAAGCTTGCAACTCAAATAAACTGCAGTTTCAGTTCATTTGCAGTTTCTGAAACTGCAGTTGCAACTCAAATAAACTGCAGTTTCTGAAACTGCAACTCCAATAAACTGCAGTTTCAACTCTAATAAATTGCAGTTTCTGCAGTTTCAGTTCATTTACAGTTCCAGAAACTGCAGTTTCAGTTCACTTACAGTTCCAGAAACTGCAGTTTCAGTTTCAGTTCACACAAACTGCAGTTTCTGCAGTTTCAGTTCACAAACTGCAGAAAGTTCACTGTAAAACAGCAGTTTTTTATGCAGTTCCAGAAACTGCAGTTTTCTGCAGTTTCAGAAACTGAACTAAACAAAAAAAATCAAGAACCTAAACATAAATCGGCGAAAGGGGTCGTGCAACTCGCTGATCAGGAAGTCTGAGCTCTCGATCTTGCGACGTCGTCTAGATCGATCTTGCGACGTCGTCCAGAGAGAGAGAGGGTGGGCTGGTGGTCAACGCAGGTGGGGGATGGAGTTACTGATGGAGGAAATGAGAGAAAGGAAGAAGAAAAAAAAAGAAAGAGAAAGGAGAAGGAAAAAAAAGAAAGAGAAAGGAGAAGGAAAAAAAAGAAGAAGAAAGAGAAACGGAGGAGAGAGAAGAGAGAATGAGATCAAGGTGGGTAGTGGGAAGTGTGGGTTGAGTGCATTGATAATGTGGAGAGAGAAATCAAATGCAGTGACCTAATTCTTAATAAAGTGACCTAATTGTTACATTTTATTGATCATCGTATTACATATTAAAAACAATAACTAGTATGTAGTTATGAGTAATTATTTCTTAATTATATTACTAGTTTGTATATATTCTTTTGCTTTTTTCTAATCCAGAAAAATATTAATCTCATTATAATTTAGACTTAATTATAAAAAGATTATCATACCGTAGATTCACCAACCATACAAAACCTTCCACTAACTACATCATTACTCGGCTCTCGTAAAGAACAAATCGAATCACATGATGAGCAACCCAATTACTTTCCTTGGACAAAAAAAAAGTAAAAAAAAAATTCTACAAAATAACTAGACAGCTAAAAGTCCATCAATCGATAACTAATTTATCAACAAGACATTAAAGGATAGAGATTTTGCCAGATGCAGAAATCCTGCACTGGATGCTTAAAGTCTAACCACGTACTGATTATTATGCGAATTGCTTCTATATCAAGGTAATTTAGTGCGTTAATTTTATTAAAAATTTACAATAGTTTTTTGTTTGTGTATGTATGGACACGCATCCTCATACAAACACCTCTTGCCATTAGATAATGTTTTCTTGTCCTTTTCATATATATTTAGACAATTCAATAGACGATATTGGAGTATATTAATTTTTTAGGCTTTACAACGATATTAGATTTATTATTATTATTTTCTTAAGAATTTTCTAATTACTATGATTATTCTTGTCATGACAGATGTGGATCATCAAGTAAAAGGTTGTACGTATATATGAATAAATGTTACAATATATGATTGCAATGCAAGGAGAGTTATTACTAGAATTGAACTTGATCGATACAAGAAGTGTGTTTAATTAAGAATAATGCTATACTTACCACATTTTTATACTACATTTTTATACCATCTGACGTGTTATTACTTTATTGGACAAAGTTTTTCTTTTCCTTTTTGGGTTTTTATTTTTATTTTTTAGTATCCAATATATGAATGCCATGTAAGTTGCCACATAAGATGGTATGAAATTGTGGTATAAAAATGTGGTAAGTGTAGCATTATTGTTTAATTAATTGTGCCAATAAATATAAAGTTTAAATAAAGAAGATAAATTAATTAATAAATTGAATATGTTATCTGAGAGCAGTTTTGCTCACTTCCTTTAACTCAGGTGTATGCTCACCTCCTATCTAAAATACTGCCACATGTTTAAAAAACTAACCATGAGTTAATCTATTGTATTTAATTATGAGAGCAGTTTTGCTCACCTCCTTTAACTCAGGTGTATGCTCACCTCCCATCTAAAATACTGCCACGTGTTTAAAAAACTAACCATGAGTTAATCTATTGTATTTAATTATTTATGATGTTATAATGGTGAGAGAGAAAAATAATTTGACAACTCTTTTCTTATTTTTTCCTTATCTTTTATTACTCAACTTTTTTTTATCACCCGTTAATTTCTCTTTTCTCTTTTATTTAATTATTTCTAATAATTTTTACTTTTTTTGTTTTTTTGCTCTTCTCCAGTACGCCTCTAGTACTCAAAAAATCACATCCATTTTTTTGGGTCTTCTCTTGTATACACATTTATCTATTTTTTAAATTAATTAAAAAATAAAATATTCTAACAACACATTTGCAATTCGAACAGAAAACTCATTTGCAAAGTTTAATCTAAAATGTTGGCCAAACAAAAATCTAAAACAACTCATTTACATACATAGAAAATCCAATAAAAAAGTTACATGAGTTAAAAAAAAAAAAAATTATGTCGTTGCAACTATTCTTCTCTCTTCAAATGCTGCAACACCGTGGATTGACCTAAGAATTTGTTTGATCTGAAAATGTCATGTATGAGACAAGAAAGAAGAATTCTTAGGCAAAAAAAAAAAAAGGTGTTGTTAGATTATTTTTTTTAATTAATTAAAAAAATAGATAAAAGGTGTATACATGAGAAATCGACCCAAAAAAATTGGATGTGGTTTTTTGGGTACTGGAGGCTTATTAGAAAAGAGCAAAAAAAAAAAAGCAAAAATTATTAAATGCATGTGGTTTTTTAGATACTAGAGGCATACTGGAGAAGAGCAAAAAAACAAAAGAAGCAAAAATTATTAAAAATAATTAAATAAAAAAGAAAATAAAAATTAATAGGTAATAAAAAAGTGAAAAAAGTTGAGTAATAAAAGATAAGGATAAAAGTAAAAAAGAGCTGTCAAATTATTTTTCTCTCTCATCATTATAATATCACAAATAATTAAATACAATATATTGAGAGCAGTTTTGCTCACCTCCTTTAACTCAGGTGTATGCTCACCTCCCATCTAAAATACTGCCACGTGTTTAAAAACTAACCATGAGTTAATCTATTGTATTTAATTATTTATGATGTTATAATGGTGAGAGAGAAAAATAATTTGACAACTCTTTTCTTATTTTTTTCTTATCTTTTATTACTCAACTTTTTTTTATCACCCGTTAATTTCTCTTTTCTCTTTTATTTAATTATTTCCTTTAACTCAGGTGTATGCTCACCTCCCATCTAAAATACTGCCACGTGTTTAAAAAACTAACCATGAGTTAATCTATTGTATTTAATTATTTATGATGTTATAATGGTGAGAGAGAAAAATAATTTGACAACTCTTTTCTTATTTTTTCCTTATCTTTTATTACTCAACTTTTTTTTATCACCCGTTAATTTCTCTTTTCTCTTTTATTTAATTATTTCTAATAATTTTTACTTTTTTTGTTTTTTTGCTCTTCTCCAGTACGCCTCTAGTACTCAAAAAATCACATCCATTTTTTTGGGTCTTCTCTTGTATACACATTTATCTATTTTTTAAATTAATTAAAAAATAAAATATTCTAACAACACATTTGCAATTCGAACAGAAAACTCATTTGCAAAGTTTAATCTAAAATGTTGGCCAAACAAAAATCTAAAACAACTCATTTACATACATAGAAAATCCAATAAAAAAGTTACATGAGTTAAAAAAAAAAAAAAATTATGTCGTTGCAACTATTCTTCTCTCTTCAAATGCTGCAACACCGTGGATTGACCTAAGAATTTGTTTGATCTGAAAATGTCATGTATGAGACAAGAAAGAAGAATTTTTAGGCAAAAAAAAAAAAAGGTGTTGTTAGATTATTTTTTTTAATTAATTAAAAAAATAGATAAAAGGTGTATACATGAGAAATCGACCCAAAAAAATTGGATGTGGTTTTTTGGGTACTGGAGGCTTATTAGAAAAGAGCAAAAAAAAAAAAGCAAAAATTATTAAATGCATGTGGTTTTTTAGATACTAGAGGCATACTGGAGAAGAGCAAAAAAACAAAAGAAGCAAAAATTATTAAAAATAATTAAATAAAAGAGAAAATAAAAATTAATAGGTAATAAAAAAGTGAAAAAAGTTGAGTAATAAAAGATAAGGATAAAAGTAAAAAAGAGCTGTCATTATAATATCACAAATAATTAAATACAATATATTAACTCATGGTTAATTTTTTAAACACATGGCAGCATTTTAGATGGGAGGTGAGCATACACCTGAGTTAAAGGAGGTGAGAAAAACTACTCTCTTTAAGTATTTATGATGTTATAATGCTGAGAGAGAAAAATAATTTCACAACTTTTTTCTTATTTTATCCTTATCTTTTATTACTTAACTTTTTTTTATCACCCGTTAATTTCTCTTTTCTCTTTTATTTAATTATTTCTAATAATTTTTACTTTTTTTGGTTTTTTGCTCTTCTCCAGTACGCCTCTAGTACTCAAAAAATCACATCCATTTTTTTGGGTCTTCTCTTGTATACACATTTATCTATTTTTTTAATTAATTAAAAAATAAAATATTCTAACAACACATTTGCAATTCGAACAAAAAACTCATTTGCAAAGGTTAATCTAAAATGTTGGCCAAACAAAAATCTAAAACAACTCATTTACATACATAGAAAATCCAATAAAAAAAGTTACATGAGTTAAAAAAAAAAAAAAATTATGTCGTTGCAACTATTCTTCTCTCTTCAAATGCTGCAACACCTTGGATTGACCTAAAAATTTGTTTGATCTGAAAAGGTCATGTATGAGACAAGAAAGAAGAATTCTTAGGCAAAAAAAAAAAGGTGTTGTTGGATTATTTTTTTTAATTAATTAAAAAAATAGATAAAAGGTGTATACATGAGAAATCGACCCAAAAAATTTGGATGTGGTTTTTTGGGTACTGGAGGCTTATTAGAAAAGAGCAAAAAAAAAAAAAGCAAAAATTATTAAATGCATGTGGCTTTTTAGATACTAGAGGCGTACTGGAGCAGAGAAAAAAACAAAAGTAGCAAAAATTATTAGAAATAATTAAATAAAAGAGAAAATAAAAATTAATAGGTAATAAAAAAGTGAAAAAAGTTGAGTAATAAAATATAAGGATAAAAGTATAAAAGAGTTGTCAAATTATTTTTCTCTCTCATCATTATAATATCACAAATAATTAAATACAATAGATTAACTCATGGTTAATTTTTTAAACACATGGCAGCATTTTAGATGAAAGGTGAGCATACACCTGAGTTAAAGGAGGTGAGCAAAACTGCTCTCATGTTATCTAATAAGACTAATATCTAGCTTGTTGAGAAAAATTGTGTGGGAGCCTTCCTCCCACCTCAAAATGCTGAGTGGCAAAATTGTCCATTTAAAAGTTGCCACCTGTTTTAATTTTGAGTATAATTTATATTTAAACTATTAACTTTATTTTTTCTCCCAATTAATGTCTACCTTCAAATCCACTCTTTTCCCTCAACTCTTTTTATTTTTCTTTCTTCTAGTTATCTCTCTCTCTCTCTCTCTCTCTCTCTCTCTCTCTCTCTCTCTCTCTCATCAAGCAATTAAAGATCTAGGATTTATTGTAGTACCTGATCGGGAAAGAAAAAGTTGTTGTGAATATTGATGTGACATATATAGAAAGAGCTTAATTTAAAAAAATTTTAATATGTAACCGATATATCGTCACGTGGTGTAACTAATTCAACGTGTAAAGGTATTATTAAACGGTATGTTTATCTCTCCTTTTTTTTTTTTTTTTTGAGAAAAGGGGAAACTTCATTAATTAAGAATAATTGGAGACATCTGCTGAGAGGATTGGGAGCAACCAGGGGGGTGCTTCCTCAACCCAAGTGGAGAGCTCATTACAAGATAAGGCCATTTTGGCTACAGCATCAGCTGCCATGTTACAGCTACGAGGTACCGATTGACAGGAGAAGGAGATAAATAGAAGACCAAGTTCCACAGCCTCGTTGAGCAGGGCAGCATCAGCCCCCAAGTAGAGCGATTGGGACACGATCTTCGCCACCGCATCCTTGGCATCAAGCTCCAGCAGAACATGCCTGAAGCCCAAGTCCCAAGCAAACCGTAGTCCTTCTCTTGCTGCGATCAACTCGGTATGAGCAGGGCATATGAAGGGTTGCACCTGTAGCGCCCCAGCCGCCAGAAAATGGCCATCTTCATCTCGGATAACGATCCCGACACCGCGAGCACCCGATACAGAGCATGTCGCAGCATCAACATTGACTTTCACCCAACCAGCCAGTGGGCGCCTCCATTGCTGGGTCAGTGTTGGTTTTGGCATGTTCTCCTTTCTTAAGTTGGCCTCCCTGTAGTTGCGCGCAAATTCATCCATTCGCTCCACAAGCTTGAGGGGCGAGGTAGCAGAGCCATTAAAAACGAAGTCGTTTCTGGCGTTCCACAAACCCCAGCAAATATAAGCTGCAAATGTTAGTTCAGTATGGGAGAGTGTTGTAGTTAAGTAACGTAGAAAACCAGAGAAGCCATCCCAAATCCACTTCCTCGAGGCGCCATATATCACTGAGGATTTCCAGACATCATGTGCATAGGGGCAGTCCCAAAGGGCATGTAGCAAAGTCTTAGGAGCACGCTCACATCTGGGGCAAGAGGGATCCATGGTCACCTTCCTCATGTATAAGGTGGCTCGGCATGGAGCAAAATTGTGCATACATCTCCAGAGAAACAATTTGATTTTATTTGGGCATTGCAAGGTCCAAATTAACTTCCAAAGATTTGAGTTCACACCCGTAGAAGTAGTGGGGTTTCCAGCAATTCTATCCTTTTCAGATCGGGCAGTCTTGTACCCACTGCGGACGTTATAGAGGCCATTTCGTTCGTAGTGCCAGATGAGGCAATCATCTCTCATTTGTGTACTCAGGGGTATACTCAAAATCGCAGTGGCTTCTTCTTCCCAAAAGGATTCCCGAATGAGTTGTTCATTCCAAACACCTGGAGCTGAAAATAGTTCAGTTACAATGGTGTTCGTATGTTTATCTCTCCTAGGGTATAATATTAATAACATTCACCTATATTATAACACATTAAATTAATTACATCACATAACGGTGTATCGGTCACACCAAAAAATCTCCCCAGTCTAGACTATTAGTCCCATTTTAAGGGAAGATCCAAACGCCAAATATACTATACAAGCCATAGATGATTTCAGCAAAGGTGATCGATCAAGTCATTGAATGGGCTGACGAATTTCAGCGCCTATGTAGTTTTGGAATTTAAAATGGGCGGTTGTTCCTTCAGTCTCTAGGATTTGTCTGTAGATTTTAGAGAGTGCAAATATAATGGAAGGAAGACTCATATGGGTGGTTTTGGGGAAAGTGTCATCAAATTTAGCAGAAATTGCTTCAGATGATGGTGGTTTTGTGACTTTAAAAATTGAGAGGATGACACTTCCCAGTGAAACAGGAGAAAAAAAAAAAACAAAAAAAAAATTGAGAATTGAATGAGATTAAGCAAAGAGTACGTGAAAAGATATGAGCCACACAATGACTCTAAAGGTGGATATTAATTTGGAGGAAAAATTAAGTTTAGAGCTCAAAATATAAATTTATAAATAAAAAAGTATACTCAAACTTAAGAGACGGCAAGTTTTAAATTTATAAAGCAAAATGGCAAAATGCACGCTATGTACAACTGATGGTCTTTAAAATTTGAAACAATATGGTACACAAATATTCTGTGCCTCTTGCTTTTTCATAATAAGATGATGCTAGTGGCCAAAAACAAAATATCTTATGAATGATGCTATATATATTATCATAATTTTGTTTTGAATATAAATTACATATTTATACATTTAGAGTTTTATGTTTTGGCTCTTCCAAACTTCAAATTCTAGTTCCACTTACGCCTGCCCTGCATAGATATAATAGTTGGTCAAAGGCCATTATTAATTCTTAAGCAAGTTTTTATTATTTTACATGTGATATCTCTATTAAAAAAAATACGTAAAATTTTGAAATTTTTTTTATAGGGATAAAATTCTAATTAAATAAATAGAAAAACAAAATATCTTATAGTCGATAATCTTTAATTACAAAAGCATGAATTAAGACTTAAGACTATAAATTATGGTTTTGCATACCCCAAGGTAGGCACAAAAAATATACAAAACATTAAAAACATAAATAAAGAGAGAGAATATATATGGATGTGTATGAAATTAGTTTGAGTAGTAGACAAGTTGTAATGACAATGATGATTGGATTGGTAATGCAGCTAATGCTCATCTCAACTATGGTGCAAGGAGAAGGAGATTCTCTTTCTTCTTCTAGCTCCTTCTCCTTCACCTTCACCTTCACCTTCTATTTCTTCAAACCATCTTTCTTCAGCCAATGATCTTCAAGGACTTAATTTTAATAAACCTCTCCCCAAAAAGCTCTTCACATATTATAAATGTGTGGCAGTGAAGCTGGCACTTTGCAGCTGGCACCATTTAACACATCCCATTTCATTAACTACTTGTATTTATAATGCCTTAGAACGCTGTCTTGATGAAAAATATCGTTGAAGCCATGTACCACTCTACTCTTGACTGTGTGAAGCTCCTGGGCATAAATTTTAAGTATGGTATAGAAATTCTAACACCTCTCTCTCTCTCTCTCTCTCTCTCTCTCTCTCTCTCTCTCTCTCTCTCTCTCTCTCTCTCTCTCTCTCTCTCTCTCTCTCTCTCTCTCTCTCTCTCTCTCTCTCTCCTAGACATATATATTGTCCAATGATATTGAGAAGAAGCTAGCTAGATAAGAAAAGTTATAATTAGTACCATATAATATAGGGATTAATACCATTTTGCTCCCCCGACTATTACACTTGTATCAGTTTGCTCCCCAGATTTCTAATTTGGAAAATTAAGGACTCTGACTTTTTCAATTTTGCCAATTGAGGTTCTTTTGTCAATTTACACATTTTTTATCCAAATCTTTGAGGGCAAAATGGTCCCTTCCAATTAGATCTTATCATTTTTTCCTCATGCATCATTTTTCCTCTTTTATTTCTTGCTAAATTTTGCTTGATCATCTCGACATTTTAGATGAAAAATGTATAAATTGACGGAATAACCTTAATTGGCAAAATTGAAAAAGTCAGGGTCCTTAATTTTTCAAATTAGAAGTCTGGGGAGCAAACTGATACATGTGTAATAGTCTGGGGAGTAAAATGACATTAATCCCTATAATATATAGTGCGATAATTTGATTAATAATTACATTGTTTTAATTTTTATTTTGTTAGTGTTTTTATAAATTAATTGTTCTATATATACTCTCTCTGACAACTGAGTGTCATTGTATTTAATATTTTCTTTTAGATATATATCCTCTTGCCATTGGCCTCAATATTTTCTTTTTCTTATCCTTTCCATATATTCTAGACAATTATATAAACTAACACCTAGCCTCTTGCCGTTGTTTTAGGCTTTACAACTTGTAACTACTAATTTCTTATGATTATTCTTATCATGGCAGATGTAGATGATCAAGTGGAAGGTTTCATGTGAAAAAATGTTACAGCGGTTGCAGTGCAAGGAGAGTTATTACTAGAATTGTACTTGTACTAGTTAATATAAATTTGTTAATATAAACAAGAAGTGTGTTTACTTATTAATTTTAAATAAACAAAAAGTGTGTTTATTTAAAAATAAATGATTTTAAAGTCTATTTTACACCTGCTAATATTAAATAAATTCACCTAATATTTCTAAATATTAAAAAAGTTCATCTAATGATAAATAAACCCATCTTTTAAAAACAAGGCACTCAGATTGACCAAAAAAAAAAAGTGCTAAGTGCATATGCCGGTGGCCATTGTTTGACAGTAAATCAGCAATGATAGTTCATGTTCGACTAGAACTTTACTATAACTATTATTTTTATGTCTTTTTTTTATAGTTTTTGTTGCACAATGAGTATATCCACAGTTTAATAGTGATTATAATAAGATATAAAATATAGTCACTCTTCACATTGTAGAAGGAAATACTACTAAATCAATAACTAATAGATAAAAATTTATTTCAAATCAAAGGGGTAAGATTAGCATTTAAATTAATTAATAAAATTTAAAAGCAAGTTTTAATTAGAATTTGACAATGGACATCATTTAAACAAAGATTGAAAATCATGGACCACAGTACCACACAGCTAGTATACTAGAAATTCTCGCATCCACATACATATCATTCATATGTGGACTGAATGTAATACTACTAAATCAATAATTAGTCGGTAAAAAGTTATTTCAACTAATAGGCATAAAATTAATTAGCATTTAAATTAATAAAAGGTAAAAGGCCAAATTTTAACCTTTGACCACAAACATCATTTAAACAATAGTAAATTTAAAAAATCCCCTTCAAAATATTATTTCTCCAATTAAAACTTGTGTCTTTCATTTTTCACAAGTTAAGCCCTTTGACTAGTTGACAAATGACTAACTTTCCATATATTAATTTCATAGTCAGCATTTTTTAAAATTTAGATATTTTAAATTTCTTTTATGCCCTCAACATCATATCAGACGTTGTTTCATTATTTGATTTTTTCCTTAGTAACTGGTATTGATGGTACTTAAATAATGATGTTTTTAATGCTCATGATTCATATTTCATATTTTTTTTTTTTATGTTTTTTTAAATTTTTTCATAAGCTACTAAACAACCTGCACATAAAATTCTACTACATCTATACATCAACACACAAACACCAACAAATTATACTACTCATATATCCATTAATTTCTATACATTGTCGTTATAAGAACTAATATGTGTACTAATCAATGAACCTACATAATACTTATATTACCTACACCAAATATATATATATATATATATAATGAACCTACATACATTCTTATAATCAAATAAGTAACTTACAACAATTAAAAAACCTACATGAAACAAATCACCTACACTAACAAATCAATATAATGAACCTACAAACAATTCTCAATTGTAGGTTTTTTATTTGAGCTACTTAATCCTGGTTTGAAGAAGAGATATATATATATATACAAGCTCCTTCTGTTGAGGTATACCTCAACTTATTTATGTTGAGGTATGACCTTGTTGGAGCCCACACGAGTCGTTTTGTGTCGATCCGAACCGTTCGCAAGGATCATCTTCATTGATACATCATCCTTGCAAAAAATTAGCCAAATCGGAAATCATTTTCCTATCTAACTTTGATAAAACAAATGGACGGTTTCATCGAAAATACTTGGTTTGTGCATTTATTTGATCAAAGTTAGGCAAATGATTTCCGATTTGGCTAATTTTTTGCAAGGATGATCTATCTATGGAGATGTAAAAATTGAACGGTTCGGATCGACACAAAATGACTCGTGTGGGTCCCAACAGGGTATACCTCAACATAAATAAGTTGAGATATACCTCAACAGAAGGAGTCTATATATATATATCACACCATAAAAGGTGTCTTAATTACACAATTTAAACAAACATTAATTATATAATGGCTTAATTTATAAATAGTAGGGAATTAATGGAATATTGTTATCCTACGTGGAACATGATTTGAAATATGGGCTTTAGCTGCTAAAAAAAAGTAGTAGTGTTAGACTCTTAAAATATTTAATTTAATGGGTTAATATCTAAATGACCCTTTAAACAAAGATTGTAAATCACGGGACATACTATATAATAGAAACTCTATCTCTCATCCGCATACGGGTCATCCATATGTGGTCTGTATAAAATTTTATATGAAAATTATATATGCCTTTTTATACATGAAGCGTATAGTCTTATATGGAAACAAGGTCCATGGTCATCACCGTCTTTCCTTATCTGTATAGGATGACACATTTCTTGTATAAAAGTGCATATATGATTGTCGTATAAGATTCTATGCGAGCCATGTGAATGACTCAAATTAATATGGTTGTGATAATCACTCCAAAGTATGAAACCCACGCCCAAATTTTTTTGAGGAAGAAAAAGTGTGGAAAGGGATTAATTGATGAGTTACCAAAAGATATGAAAAAAAAATTAAACTAAACTCACAAGTCACATGAAAAACATATGATTCTACTGAAGAGACATCAATTTAACAAAAGAAAAAAGAAATCCACTCAAATTAAGCTGCCACACTTCATAAAAAGTCTCATCATTGGCAGAATTTCTTTGTTTAAATAAAAAATTATCAACTAAATTTCGATTAGTTAACTCTAAAGTTATGCAATAGATACATTCATAATTTTTTACAACTTTAATAGCCAAAATGCATCGCTTCATCTATAGGTTAACATAATTCCTCAAAGGTCATCATTCTTAAACAAATCTTATTATTTTACATGAGAAGTCTCTATTTATATAAATTCACAAATTACAAATAGAATATGAAAACATAATATTTATATATGAAAACATAATATTTACATGAGAAGACTCTATTTAAACATAAGTGCATAAGAGATGGGGTCAACCTATAACGTACTTATGGGTTTTCATTGAACCCCAAAGTACAAAGCGAGAGGTCATGGATGTGTATGAAATTAGTGTGAGTAGTAGACTTGTACTAATGACAATGATGATGGGATTTGTAATAATGCATATAGTGCAAGGAGGATTAGGAGATTCTCCTTCTCCTTCTCCTTCCCCTTTAATTTCTTCAGCTTCAGTTGATGAACGTCTAATTATTGTTAATAAACCTCTGGCCAAAAAACTTTTCAAATTTTATAAATGTCTGGCAGTGAAGCAGCCACGTTGCAGGCACCATTTGACAGATCCTTCTTCATTGACTCATTGTATTATCTTAGCTCTTCAACTCTGCGTTGATGAAGAAATTCACATACCACCCTAGCTAATCTTGACTATTATGCAAAGTCCCAACTAGGCCTAAATTTGAAATATGGTACTCGATCGATCTCTCTTTTCATGGAAATTAAATATCATGCAAACTGAAAACATGTACAAGAAAAATACATTTATATATATATATATAAATACACATTAATTTAACAACAAATTACTAGTGTAAAGGTGTATAGGAGGTTTGAATAGATTAAAATAAGCAATTGGAGTCCTACTTTTTTTTTTTTTTTAATTACAATAGAGAGAATCGAATTCTGAACCTATTTCAATTATAACATTTATTTTACTCTCCCATCCCTACTTTGATGAGTAATCTGAATGTCTGGATAACAACTTTTCTGTTTATATATATGTGATGTATAAGACCAAATTGCATGATCTAAATAATTTTAAGAAAGAGGAAATTACAGATTTGGTACACTTATTTTATACCTAGTTTAATTTTGGTCCATGATTTTTTTTAAGTTCTGTTTTGGTCCACTAATTGTTTCATTTTTTCAATAAAGGTCCAAATTTGTGACTTTAAATCCTTTGGATTGTGTTTTCTTCAATTATAATTAAAGTATAAATTATATTTCATCATTTCTTAGTCATAAAAATAAATTTGGAGTATTAGAATCTAAGAGAATTGAGATTGAGTGAAGTTTGAAAAATTGGCAGTTTCGGGTACCTTACTTTGGGGTCAATTATCTTGAGTTTTAGAACTCCAATTTAAATGATCTTTATATGATTGTAAAGAAGAAATGCATAGCTTTAAAGCAAGTATATGTTTGTTGAATTTGGGTGAGATTTGATAGGGTAAAAGACAGATCAATTTGAGAAAACAAATCTGGACCTTTATTGAACAAATGGAACAATTAGTGGACTAAAACAGAACTTAAAAAAGATTGTGGACCAAAATTGAACTAGGTATAAAATAACTGGACTAAATCTGTAATTTTCTCTTTAAGAAATAAAAGTCAATTAGAGGCTGAGCTTTGGGGTTGTATTGGGGGCTCATTCTTGCTAAGGACCAGGGCAAAGTGGTCCCTATAAGCAATCTCGTAAATAAAGATGATTCCGATCATCAAACTACAATGCAAAGTGGACCCTACAAGCGATCTCGTAAATAAATTTATTTAATGAATCTCTTAATTGAAGCTCCCTCATCATCCAAATGATCATAACAATGCATACCTAAACCGCCCTCTTGTCAAACATGCCCAAATGAAAAATAAAAACCCCAACTGCCCAAAAGTTCATATGCTATGCGATATATAAATGAATGGTTGGACCTCTGTGGATGCTTACATGTTCCTGTGAGAAATTTTGTAGCAACAGTTTATTTACAACGTAAAAATTATGTTGAGAAGCTTTAGTACCATCTTGCTCTAGAACCCCTACATAATTCACTGGTGGTTCTCTACATGTTCTGTTATAGACAAAGACACATGTACATTCCATTTAAACCAAATGATGGTGACAAAAATGGTAAGAAGATTGCAATATCATCATTTTATTTTCTCTAAGTGGAGAGAATTGTATAACATACATATATTTGCTTACCCAAATGTCTTCTACCGTGGTCACAAAGTCGAAGCAGGAACTGTTGTTGGCACTCGAAGTACTTGTTGCAGCAACCGTGCTGCAAGCCGTTGTGTGATCCCACCAATAACACGTCCACCTAGGTTGCGTGCCTCAGGTTGTTGAAGGACCTGGTCGTGTATGTTATATACATAAAAATAATTGTCAACAAGTTATGTCTTTTAGTTCTAATTAATGACAATATGCAATGTGTCAATTAGAAAGAGTGCAAAAGGCTAACTGAAGGCTAAGAATGACAAGGTGTGAAGTCTGATGAAGGATACAATCATCAAGGATCAAACAGAGGATCTGACCTCAAAAATAAGGCTGAAGGGAAAAAGAAAAAAAGTTGGCAGAAAATACAATGAGACCATTTATAATTTCATTCGGAAAATATAAAAGTCGAAGTAAGAACCTGGGTTCTTTCTCTCACATTTCTTTTAGGAGACCTTTGTATCCATTACCACTTTAGAACTTTAGCAATAAACAAATCAATTCTACAGTTTTTAAATTCCGACATTGCAAGTCTTAGACAGATAACATGTACAAACGACTTTTCCAAACCATAATGATGCTTCATTTCTGAAAATATCTCTAGACTTTGCACAAAGACATGGTATTAAGACATTCTCATCCTATTTACAATCAAAGATCACTGAAGCAAAAATATCATTAACATAGTTGAACCAGCGTGTAACTCTATAGCCAAAAAAGAGTGTAAAGATCATCTAAAATTAGGTGGCTCTATTTATACCGATTTATTTGCTCAGCATCAGCTGACCCACCTTACATTTTAATACTTAAGTTTATGCTTAATATACCCACCATTATACCAAATATACCCTTATTAACTCAAACCCATAATTCTGTTTGGGAGGACACCACCGAACACTTAAATGAAATTCTTTTTTTCTTTAATGTTGCTTTCCTTACTTTCCTTTTTACAAAAGGTCAAACCTGTCTTTTCCAAATTTTTTAAGTTGAGTATAATGAGCAAGAAAGTGGGTATCAGTAGTAGAATCACCCCTGAAATTATGGAGCCGATATTTTATAAATAAATGCACTTAAAATATATGAAGTTCTAAGCTAATGAAGCAAGACAACAAACACAACAGCTTCTCCACCCAGAATTAGAAAGAATATAGAAAAATAATAATGCAGATAACAAGCATGGTTCTTACTTGTAAAATGGGCTGCAAAAGGGCTGGATCGAAATTTTCAGAGGACTGTAGAAGTCCCCAGATCCTCAATACTTGATCCCGGAGCTCTATCATGCTTTCTTGTTCAGCCAGACTCATTACAAGAGGTCCATTAGCATTGCCATTAACAATTAAAGACCTCATAAAATTGGGCATAGAATTGTATGTATCAATAACTGTGCCCCAAATAAAAGCTTCAGTTACACGCACAGCCTCCTTAATAACTAAATTTCGGAGCTCTTCACCCTCTGGACCCAATAATAACTTCAATACAGGCTGTAAAGCATCTTTTGCAGAGAAATCTCTATCTTTTCTTCCCTGAACCAGCAGGCTTTCAAGTCGGTTCCATCTGCAGTGAACCAAAGTAATCAAATTCTCAGGTAGTTCATGTACACCAAGTGATATCAACCACCAATTTCAATAAAAGTACAAAGGTAGCAAAAGTGTGCATGCCTAAACTTCCCGTCCTTAAAAAGCAACTCAATCAGGGCATCTCTGAGATATGGGTTTGGATCCGTTAGAAGCCGTTTAGCAAAATACGGGTAGGAAGCAGCCAGCACCTTGAAATTAGGATCAGCATAAAGGGCTAGACCTTCTAGTACAGTAAGTGATCTTAATATCAATGCATAATAAGCTGGGACTGCAAGAAAATAATTGACATGCCAGCAGCCATCAGACTCAATCAGAGAATAGTGTAGCCTGCTGAAATTGTACTGATGTATTGCAAAATTATAGAATTGGGCTTAAAGGACACAACAAAGTTCTATCAACTCACCATTGAATGGATATTGATACAAGACGGCACCCAGACCATCCACCAGTGTTTTGAAATTAAGTTCACTCACAGTTGAATTAAGTGCATCATCAAAAAAGTTCCGAAGTGCTGGTACAATTGGAGTAACATCTACATCAGGTGATAAGAAATCTAGAGCATAGTAATCACGAGCCATCGCTTCATAATCCCGATTAACCATGTGAACAACATGACCAATGATAGCATATCTAGCTTCTTCTGGTGTCTCACTCATCATTCCAAAATCAAGAAAGGCAAGCTTTCCTTCAGGTGTTGCCAAGAGATTACCAGGATGAGGATCTGCATGAAAATATCCATACTCAAGTAGCTGTCTGAGGCTGCACTGAATGCCAGTGTTCACGAGATCCAATACTTTCAACCCTTGACCCTCAATGGCATCTTGCTCATTTAATTTGACTCCGTCAACCCACTCCATCGTCAACACTTTGTTGCTGGTATAATCCCAGAAAATGTCTGGGACAAGAACTTCTGCCTTGTCAGCGTACAATTTCTTAAACCTCCTCGCATTCTGTCCCTCCTGCATGCACCTGTAAAAATTAACATTCAAACCCAAAAGAACCTTATACAAATTATGAAACTCTAGCTTTTACATTTAGCACGGTATAAAAAGTGAAACACCTCACTAAATTAGCAATATTTGAATAAAAGAAGGCTGCAGTAACAAGATGCTTTGTCTTGTCAAGAACTAAGCATTCTCAACTCAACAGCAAATGACTGGTAACAAAGGAAGCATGTCAGTAGTTGGTGATTTGTGAATATGTGATACAAATATATCAATGAGAAGACTAACCTGGACATAGTTGAGTTCTTGATAAACTCTGCGTGCAAATTCGTCAATAAGAGACACCACATCAGTAGTTATGATGTCAACATATTTATTTATGAAAAATCCTAGACCTCTGATGAGATAGAAGTCGAGTCCTATAGCTTCTTCAATGCCTGGGCGTTGCACCTTTACAGCAACAAGCTGCCCAGAATACTTCAGTTGAGCTTTGTAGACTTGACCTAAACTAGCTGCCGCAATTGGAGACGGGGATATGGATGAGTAAACGGAGTCGAGTGGTAGTCCCAACTCCTTCTCAACGCAGGCAAATGCTTCTACATCTGGAAATGTCGGCAGAGCATCCTGTTCAGATGTAAAGGAAGTGAAACTTATGTTAGCATCGTAGTTAGACACTTATACATACACATGTAAAGAGAAACTGAGATAGAACCCACAATTCCTATTTCTAATTTCCTAGAAGAGCAATTCACTATTTTTTTTTTTAATTTTTTTCCATAAACCAGCAAAGTAAAAGAGCAACATAAGAGACAGAAAGAAGAGCAGAGAGAGAGAGGACTACAACTACAGGGCTCATCTGCAAACAAGAAGAATTGATGAAATTGAAAACCACAAATTCTCTCATGCTCTATTTGGATGGAGTGATTTCAAATCTAGTAATTTAGTTAACATTATAAGGCTAAATTGCTCAATTAAACTATTCCTATTCAAATGTCATGATTTGAATTACACGAAGAAAAAAAGAGAACAAAGAAATTTGAAATGTTTCCTTGCATACATTATATCTATTATTGGACAGTTTTTTAACCAATTTTGCACTGTTGTCAAATTCAAATCCTTTCTTTGAAATCACTCCATCCAAATTCAAATTGCAAACATAATATAAATGCATACCTGAAGCTCTGCGAGCTCCTCGAGATACTCAGTGGGACAGATGTCAGGCCTTGTGGACAAGCCCTGACCCAATTTCACAAACGTAGGCCCCAAACGAGTAAAAATCCTCCGCAGCTCGGCGGCGCGCAGTCTTTTATTCTGGTCGAGCACCCCATTTCTCTGGTCCACAAACAGCTTCAACCCAAATGAACCCAGAGATAACAAAATCTGCAGAGTCCTCCCAATTACCTTCACTGGGTTATTGCCGTGCTTGGCGACCAGAAGCTCGGGGCTGTAAACGGAGGCATTGACCGCACGCTCCAAGGCCCTTGCCTCTGCCTGAAGGTCGTCGGTTCGTTCCCCGCTGCCGGCTCTATAGATCTCAACCTTCACGGACCGATCACCACCACCACCGCCGCCGTCTCTGAGCGTCGTAGGTGTTGCCGGTCTGGCCTCCACCAGAGCTGCCATAGCTGGTCTTACTCTCGCTCTCACTACTCTGTTGCTGCTGCTCCTTTTGCAAAGACTCCGATTCGGATTCGGACTCGGACTCCAACCACGCGCCCTCCACGAAGTGAAACACGGCTGACCAACGGCAACGGCGAGACCCATGGCTGATAATTGACGATTTCCGTGCAGTGTGTGCTAGACAGCCTAAACTTCTAGTGCTACTTGCACCTAATAAAATACCACTTCAACATTTTCTATCTTGTCTGATTATTTGTTATTATTATTATTATTATTTATTTTTTTGGGTTGTTTTTTTTTTTTTTTAAGTTCCGTTCACAATTAAGGTTAATAATTCAGTACACTTGTTACATAAAATTTTAACTCGATCTACCTTAATAAAATGCATGTGATACGGCTATTTGTGAACATTATTAAGTGTTTGGCAATGTTCATTGAGCGTTTAGTAAACAGTACATCGACAATTGCTATTATGCGACATTATTTATTTGAAGTTGCATAAAAATGATACTTATTGATACACTTTGTCTTTTCTTACATAAATATGTTAAAAATTAATAAGACTAACATAAAACACACAATTCAAGTTTATAAAATCACATTTACCTGTGTTATACCATAAAAGTGACTGTCACTAATTACTCAACAATGACAATTTGTCCATTTTGTTTTTTAAAAAACAAAATCACCAAACGTACGGTGCCAAAAACACGGAAAAAATTAAAATATTGGCTTATTTGTCACAACATGGACTTATTTAACATTACAAATTTTTAAGTGAGTTTAGTTATCATTAAGAGTCCAAAAATAAATTTAAAATCATTATATGTTTTTTTCCGATCGGATTATATTTACAATATTGTTTAATACTTTAATGGCTTTTTTTTTTTTTTTTGTCTGAACTTTAGAAAAATAGCTTTCCAAATATCACTTTCGGGTCTACTTATTTCTGGCGTTAATATTACTACTATTATTTTTATGTCTGATTATTTTGACAATAGTGTTTAATGGTTACCCAAATATCACTTTCGGGTCTGCTTGTTTCCGGCGTTAAAAATAGTAGCAGGCTTAGCAGCCACATTCCTTGGTGGCCTAGCGTGGCGTATTGTACTGCTCTTATAAATGAAACAAAATCTACCACACAATCCACGATGGCATTGGGATTGTATCATTATCATTCATATGAAATAAGCTGCTTGTTTCTTTTGGAATATCAACTGTACAAGACTCAACTTTCTAATTTGGACTTTACATGATTGGGACTCGACCAAATTATCCGACTATTGTCCTCTTTTTACTGAAATTTAGGATTGGGCTATGACAGCTATGTATAATTTTTGCAGACATTTTTTTTGTATCATTTTCATTCATTATTTTACAGTTTTACTTCTATATATATTCGAAAAAGTGAAAAACTTATAAATATGAATCTCTTTTTAATAAGAAGTAAATAGAATGGCACGTGGACAACCCTCAATGTAAGCCAATGAACTATCTATTTGTTAAGTCCTCATCTAACCATCTTTGTAAAAAATTAATCAGATCAAAACTATTTAGTTATCTAATCATAACCAATAAATAGATGAATGCAATGCTTTCAATAAACATTGAAACGGTTATCATTAAGTGGTCAAGCAATTTTAAATTTTTTGACTTTTTTGTAGGAATGATTTTTGAATAAAAATTTAAAAATTAGACGGTGTAAATCATTGATCCACATTGCAGGGTCCAATTTGCTTCTTATCAAAAAGATAATCCCTCTTAATTAATTCGGGTATATTCAATTGAGATTTTAATATATTTTAAAAAAGTTATAGACTCTTGCAGATTTCATAAACTCTATGAATTTTTATTGAATTTCATAAAATCCATCAAAATCTAAAAAGGAAAGACTGAAATTCTCATGGGCACTTAACCTGCAAAGCTGCAATGCCAATTTATATATATTGCACATTTTGATCAAGGGCATGGTTTTCATCTTACATTGTAAAGTAATCATTTTGCTGAACGAAACATAACTTTTTTACACTTATCTTCCAGCAACATGTAACCCTTGATAAGTTCCTTCTTAATCATAAAAAGTACAGAAGCTGCAAAAACACTATGTACTGTCTTTGTGCTCATCCCTTTGTAAAAGCCAGGCAATCCTTCATACCGGATCATCTTCAACATAGCATCAAAAGTACCTGTGGTGCAAAGAAACGTATAAAATTCGGTATCATAAAAATGATAGATACATAACATGCAAAATAGAGAAAACACAAGGAAAAATCCCTGGCTTTCAATTATACAGTCAAAAGGATGGTCAATTTTTTTTTTCCTCTGCTAAGCTGGATAGCATATTCGAAATAAAGAAGGATATTCATTGAAGAAAGGAGGACGGAAACGAGAAATATATAATCATAATCTTCAAAAAGATGAATCAATTTAGAAGCAGATTGATATGCCTTTAAATCATAAAAATGCGAACCTGAGTATCTTAGTGAAATATTACCGCCAATCTCCTGCTTTGCTTGCAGCCTCAACTGCATTGGCTCAAGTCAAGATATTATTGGGCATTTATCAATATACCATTGCAAAAGCATACTAAGATAGAAAAGTCTCAGAGATGGTCAAATACAGATTAGTGCACAGTTGATAAGTGAGATAAAGAAGTAGAAACCGTGTTCATGGCCTAGTCTCAATGTGAATGAATGACCATATGGACATCACTCACATGAAGTGGGCTTGAGCAGCTCAATATAACCATTTTTTTTTCATGTTCTCCATAGGATTATGCAAAATCACAAGAGTAGTAAACTTTACCTTGACAACTAGCACTGGGTATGTTGAGATAGTTGCTCCTAGTTTTGCCAAGGCCCCTAACAAGAAAACTATCCACAGAATAATTTAGGGCTAGTTTGGTATTGCTGTGAGGAAAAATAGCTGTGAAGTAAAACAGCTGTAAAGTAAAGTCAGCTGTAAAGTAAAGCAGTTAAGTGTTTGATAAACTGTGTTTTCAAAAGTGCTGTGAGTACAAAAAACAGTATCAAAGTGTTTGGTAAATGTTAATGTAAAAGTGCTTTGATTGTGTATAATTACTAAAATGGACATGATGCTGAAAGTGTCTTTCACTTATTTATTTAGTAAAAATAAAATGTTTTTTTACTTGTTTTTGAAATTTTTTTCTACAAATTTTTATTAGCATTAATTTTTCTAAGGACAATATTATTAAATAAGTATGCCTATTATTTTTTAGGTATATTATAATTTTAATCGTACAAATAAAATATTATAATTAATTATCATAATATAAAATATAATTAACAATAAACATATTTTTTAATTTAAAATAAACAAATAAAAATTATAGAAATTAATGTGAGTATTATGGATAAAATAAAATATTCATTATTGTTGTGATTCACTGCAGCTTTCAAAAGCACCTAGAAACCTGCTTTCTATTTTTGTTGTGGGGAGTTGAGAATTGTGGAGAAAAGTAATTTTTAATTTTTTTACCAAATACTAAAATTATTGTAGGTGATTGAGAATTGTCATCCACAGCAGCTTTTGGGTTCTCCACCGCAATCCCAAACGGAGCCTTAATGTATGAGAGAGAGAGAAAGAGAGAGAGAAACAGATAGAGAGAGAGAGAGAGAGAGAGAGAGAGAGAGAGATCTAATAGTGACACCCTTCATGTAGACTATTAATGCTAGGTTATTAGGACCTTTTAGAGAAAATGAAAATCCTACAAATGCTTTCAAAACCATCATTCCAAGTAGATCTTATACCACCAAAGCAGTTACATTTTTTTTTTATCCCTGCTTTCTGTTAGCACGTTTTGCCCTAAGATGCTTTAAAGAGCTTTCAATCCTTTCATAAATCATGAACTGTATTGCTGGGTTACAAATCGATCAACAGAACCACTCATTACTCTGAAGGTAATTCATAGTGCATCTACGAAGTTATTCAATTATCACAAAACTAACCAAAATAAATGTTGGAATGATGCCTTTCCAAAATTCAGTAATTCCGGCTTCAGTATAAACCTCATGCACCTACCAATTAACAGTAAATGCATACACAACATATATGAGAAATTGAGAAGCAACAAAAAATATATATATATATATATGATGATGTCAATGCTGGTGATGGTTTGGTGGTGGTGTGATTATAAGACTCAAGTCTTTAAGTGGGTTCAGGGGATTTCTGGGTATCAAAACAAAAAAAAAAAGACTCAAGTCTTTAAGAGTCTCCTATTATTTATTTATTTTTTATTTTTTTTATATTTACTGAGTCTTTTAGCATTTCTTGGAGTCATTCAGAGTTCTATTTGAAGCCTATAAATAAGGCTATGTCTTGAAAAGAAAATCAATTGGATGAATAAAAATTAAGTTTTGTTGAAGACTTGGTGCCTTGATATCTACTCCTTTCCTTTCTTCTCTCCTCTCCTCCCTGTTATTCTCTATTTCTCTAATTTCTCTAAAATTACAGTAGCCTTAAAACTCTCTTCTTTAAACCTTTCTAGTTACCAAAATTTCTGTCATCTATGCGGATCGCTTGTTTTTTCACTGCCCGTTAACCGTTCAACTGTGGCACATTCTGTTTAAAGAAGCTGGAGTGAGTTGGGTGATTTCAGCTGGCTGCTATTCTTTTCTTAGCAAAAAACATGCTGCTTTTGGTGGAGGAAAGAAAGCCAAAGTTCTTTGGGGCTGCTACAGGTTGGCTTGTTCTTTGGGTGGTTTGGATGGAAAGGAATAAAGAATTATTTATGATTATTAGGGGTGGGAGTGGTGGATCTTTGGGAAAGGGTGAGTTATTTGGCTTTTCTTTGGGCCTCAGTCTCATCAGAGTTCAAGGACCTATCCCTTTTGACTATTTTGCTTGATTGAAAAGCAATTCTTAAGATAATTTCTAAGTTGCTGGTGTTTAGCTCAGCTTTTTGTAGTTATTTTTTTCCTTTCTTTCAGTGGACTTCTTGTCTACTGTTGGTGTACCTTTTGCTTGTTTGATCAATAAATAATGTTTCTTCTCAAAAAAAATTTCTGTCATCTAAAGGCCACTATAAACCTGGTGTTGTCACCTCTTTTTTACCTTTAAAAAGTAAAATGAAATAAAAAGTAGAACAAAGTTATTTTGCAACATCACGACTTGCTTAGCATATAAAATTCTCTTGAGAAATCATTGACTACTTGAAGTAGAATAGAGTGGGATTGTTCAGTGACTGAACACAAATTCCAACAGGTGTTTAATCAAAAACATTAAAAAACTGCAAACAAGGTGGTTAAAAAAAAGGTAGTATATGTGTACAGAAAATAGAAAGGCACCTGCATTCGAGTCACAATAACCCATATAGGAATTGTCAGAAACACATTCAAGGCACTGCAAGATGAAACATTTGTAGGAAAGTTTAATCAAACCACAAGGTCAATGTAAGTGAGAAGAAGTCATCTCTACCTCTATCCATCGTAACTAAATGTCCGTTCAACAATCAAACATATTATAGCCAACTAGGCATGATTATCAAAAATGACTCGACCACACTCTTACCTAGGCTTCCAAACTCCCTTAGGACATGGTTGTTATAAAAGAAAGAAAAAAAAACATTTTTTTTTTCAATTTCAATAGCATAAGAAAGGATTTCTTTCTTTACCTAGCCAAAGCCGCCACAAGAAGCCAAGAAAACATGCCAACAGTACCATCCCCACGTCCTTTGGCTCTACGGGCAGCTGCAATAGCCTCAGCCTTGTTTTTGAAGACCTGATAAAAATAATAATAAATGCCCTGCAAGATCAACAAAGAGACCGTTAAGATATATAACACAGAATGAACATTTTACATACCATTAAGATAACACGGAAGTATCACTGTATTTGTGGAGCTAATAGTAAAATACTACAGGATAGACTGAGGTAATGAACTATCAGTAACAGGGGCGGAGCCACCTTATGCCCAGGGGGACATATGCCCCCGCTGACCCAATTAAGGTGCTCCCACACAATTTTTTGATTAAATTTTTTTTAACTAGTGTAAATGATTCTTATATATACTTGGGTTGGTCTTATATTTTATTTCTTGTATGTTTCCTTAGTAGCCCGCATAAAAATGTAAGTGAATACAAGACGATATGTTTCCTCACTTACACTTAAAGTAAGATGGTATGAAATTGTGGTATAAAAATGTGGTAAGTGTAGCATTACTGTATAACGATAGAGTGGAGAGACCGCAATGATACCACCTCCAGCTCCTGCCAGCCCATTCGCCAGCGTTCGACATTCTTTCTTCTACTCTTTAGAATTGGAGGGGATAATAAGTAAGAGTACTTATATTTCCAACCGTTTTATTTTTTACTCACCTTACTTTTTCACTTGCCATTAAATTTGAAAAAAATATAAAAATATTTTTTCTACCTTTTATTATTTTTAAAATGAATAATTATAAAGTTCAGTTTTGAATTCTCACTACTTTTAAAACCCAAATCCTTATTTTTTGTTTGAAGGAGGCCTAATTTATACCACACTGGTCCACTAATATGTGCTAGTTACCACACTTCTTATTATAGATGTTTCTTCTCTAAAGATGAAAAGGTACCAAATTATTCTGCAAAATTGGCTATGAAACTATTGTTGTCAATGCTTGACTTATAATTGAAAAAGTAAGTGAAGCTTTGGTTGTTACTATTTGGCAGTAACAACTTGTTATTGTTACTATTTGATAGTAACAACATTTTATTGTGATTTTTATGTTCTTGTAGATTATGAAATTAATCTCACTTATTTTGATTTTTTTTATGTTGAATAGTTGAAGGTATAACGCTTGTTGTCAATTCTTGACTTAAAATTGAAAATGTAAGTGAGGCTCTAGTTGTTACTATTTGTCAGTAACAACCTGTTATTGATATTGCTTGACAGTAACAACCTTTTACTATGATTTTTATGTTCTTAGGGTATGAAATCTCACTTATTTTGATTTTTTCATACTAAGTAGTTGAATATGTGAGGTTTTCTGCCAATTATTTACTTAAAATTGAAAAATGTAAGTGAGGCTCTGGTTGTTACTGTTTGTCAGTAAGAACTTGTTATTGTTATTGTTACTGTTTGACATAACAAACTTTTACTATAATTTTTATGTTCCTGTATGGTATGAAATCTCATTAAGTTTGAGAAATCTGAATGGAAATGTGTTAGGTTGGTTTACCTATTTAGTTTGGTTTTGGAGAAAAAGATGAATAAAAAAATATTAAAAAATGAAACTTTCAAATTGTGGAGTTGAGGAAGCAAAAGCCTCAAGTCAGTAACAATATGTTATTGTTATTGTTTGATAGTGGCAACTTTTTTGATGTATCATGTATATAATTTGTGCATGCACTGTGCACACATGCTTTGAATTTTTTGGGATAATTGATGCAGTTAGTGGCACAGAGAAGCAGCATGTGGCCAATGATTATGCAAAACGACTTTCAATAGGTTACAAAGAGGTATAACTTGATCTCTCTTGATATTCTTAGTAGTTTCTTTACTTTCTCTTAATGAAATGTTTTCCATTCAATTGTCTTTTGAAGTCTGAGAAGGTTGCTTGTTGCAGAATCACTTGCTTGCATGACAGAGTCAAGATCTAAAGTTGGTTGCAAGAGTCTAATAATTAAGTTTCAACAAGCAAAATAAATTACCTTTTAGCCTACACTTTTGGGTTGTTTCACTCACCGCCATATTCAATGAATTTGCAAAATCATGAACTAAGTTTGATATTGATGATAAATCAATTATTTCGTATAACAAGTTTCAAGTTAGATTCGGAAGTTTCAAGTTATTGTAATTCTGTTTTATTTTCTTGTCATTGTGTCATAGGTTTATAATTCATTTGGTTGTTTATGCTTTCACAAGGATTGTATTAGGTTTAAATTGTATTCTCTAATTTATTGTTATTGTTACTTGATTGCCACTGTCGGGTAGTAGCAATATGTGATTGTTATTGTCGGACAGTAGCAATAGGTGATTGTTACTTTTTGATAGTAACAATTATATTTACTAATAAAATGTAAAAGATTATAGATGTCTCATCTTGATTTTTTGTATTTTATATTGGTTATTATTTAACATGTTTATGAAATAAAAAATACCTAAATTATGAATTTTTTATTTATTTATTTTTTTTTGTAGTTTATGTACTAATTGTCTGATTGGCACTTAAATGAAGAAAAAAAAAAGGCATTTTAAAAACACTGTAGCGTGCTTAGCGTCGTTACTGTAGCAACAGTTTTTAAAAAAGTGGGCCGCTACAGTATTTCACTGTAGCAGTTGGGCCGGATGAATAGTAAATTTTTTAAATGGACTTTTTAAAAAAAAACCCTTATTTTTAGGCCCAGTTTAGTGTTGAAATGTTGTATTAGTGCATAATGACTGAAACAGACATATTCATTCATATAATTGGTAAAAAAAAAAAAAAAACAAAGTAATTTTACTTGTATATACAACTTTTTTTTTAAATATATATTTTAACCTTCACTCAACATAAAAATTAATATTAGCCGTCAAACAAATAAATGTTTCTTATTTTTTAGCACAAATTGTTAATAGATATTTTAACAACATTAGTTAGGCCTTCAATAATGATAGCTAGAAAGGTAACTCATAAGCCATTATGGGTATAATTTGGCTTTTATTGAACACCAAAGGGCCAGAAAGAAGGCACCTAAACTGGAGAAAACCCAAAATGGTAATCCATATTTGGGCACCCCTAATACCCAAAGCCAAAAACTGACATGGTCCACTTGATGAAAAGCAGGAGAGAGAAAGAGAGAGAGAGAGAGAGAGAGAGAGAGAGAAAAGCAGGAGAGATAAATTATGAAACTCATTTTGGCTATCAGCATCATTGGTGTTGTTGATATCCAAACATGAATTTTGGACACTATTTGATGGCCAAAATGGGTTTTTGGCTTTTATTATTATAGAAGGTCTTAGTAATTTATAATTTTAATTCGACAAATAAAAGATGGTGCATCTTCCAAAACAATTTTAGCAATTAAATTGATTCTTAACAGTTTGTTTTCATTGTATTGTACATTGTTAAATACAAATACAATGAGATTGTTTTGTTCTTATCAACATTAATTAACTATATGCATAAAAATTGTGCTAGCAATTAGCATGCTTCAGGTTCCTTTTTTATCCTCCTAGCGATGAACAATGTGTCAATGTCTTGGGCAATCAATTTTCGGAATTACTTGGGTTTTGTTGCTATTTATACTTACTGCATGAGAAATCACAGTCTGTCAATGCTCTTGAAATTTTCATTACTGAGGTTGAAAGACAATTAGATAGAAAAGTGAAAATCATTAGGTCTGATAGAGGTGGTGAATTTTGTGGTAGATATGATGACACAGGGCAACATTCTAGCCATTTTGCTAAACTCCTTGAACGTTTAAGTATTTGTGCACAATACATAATGTCGGGTTCACCCTGGCAGAATGGTGTAGCTGAAAGGCGCAATCATACCATTATGGACATGGTTAGGAGTATGCTAAGTAATAATGATTTACCTGTATCTCTGTGGATGCATGCTTTTAAAACTGCTGTGTATATCTTAAATAAGGTTCCAAGTAAGCCAGTTCCAAAGACCCCTTTTGACTGTGGAAAGGTTGGAAACCTAGTTTAAGGTACTTGCATGTTTGGGGATGCCCAGCGGAAGCAAGAATTTACAATCCACAAGAAAAAAAATTGGACCCTAGAACTCTTACATGTTTCTTTATTGGGTATCCAGAAAAATCAAAGAGATATAGGTTTTACTGTCCTAGCCATAGTACAAGAATTATTGAAACCGGAAATGCCAGATTCATTCAGAATGATGAAATGAGTGGAAGTGACAAAATAAGAGATGTTGTAGTTCAAGAAGTCAGGGTACAATTCTCATTACCCCAAGTTCATAATGATATTGTTGTTCCTAACAATGTTGAACGTGAAAACAATGTTGAACAACAAGTGACTGAACAACATGATGAGACTGTCACCACTAAGCCTATAGTAGAGGCGCCGCAAGAAATAACATTAAGGAGATCTCAAAGAAATAGAAGATCAACAATTTTGAATGATTATGTGGTGTATTTACAAGAATCTAAATATAACATAAGGGAAATTGATGATCCGGTCACATATTCACAAGCCATTAATAGTGATAATTCTGCTAAGTGGATTGATGCCATGAATGAAGAATTAAAATCTATGGATTACAACAAAGTCTGGGAGTTGGACGAATTTCCTGAAGGACATAAAATGGTTGGGTGTAAATGGGTCTTTAAGACCAAGCGCGACTCAAAAGGCAATATCGAACAACATAAAGCTAGACTCGTCGCCAAAGGTTTTAATCAGCAAGAAGGTATTGATTACAACAAAACCTTTTCTCATGTTTCTAAGAAGGATTCGTTGAGAATTATCTTGGCGCTGATGGCTCATTATGATTTAGTGTTACACCAGATGGATGTGATAACAGCGTTTCTAAATAGAAGTTTAGATGAAAAAGTCTACATGTCACAGCCAGAAAGTTTCATAAAGGAAGGAGAGAAAGACAAAGTGTGTCTACTAAGGAAATCAATATATGGACTTAAACAAGTTTCCCAACAATGATATTTTAAGTTTCATGATACCATTACCTCTTTTCGGTTTAAGGAAAACATTGTCGATCGATGTATATACCTAAAGAGCAGTGGGAGTAAGTTTCAGTTTTTGGTACTAAATATTGATGACATACTTATAACCAGCAGTGACCTTGGTTCATTACGTGAAACCAAGGATTTTCTTTCGAAAAACTTTGAGATGAAAGATATGGGCGAGGAATCCTTCATGATAGGAATAGAAATATTCCGGGATAGATCATGAGGATTGTTGGGATTGTCTTAGAAGGCATATATCAACAAAGTTTTAGAAAGATTTAACATGATAACTTATGGTTCCACCGTTGTTCCAATTCATAAGGGGGATAAGTTCAGCTTAAGTCAATGTCCTCAAAATGATTTGGAACGTGAACATATGAGAGACATTCCATATGCTTCTATTGTAGGGAGTTTGATGTATGCACAGGTTTGTACCAGGCCAAACATTAGTTTTGTCGTTGGGATGCTAGGGAGATACCAAAGTAATTCGAGATTTGATCACTGGAAAGTTGCAAAGAAAGTGTTGAAGTATTTGCAAGGGACGAAAGACCAAATGCTCATGTTTAGGAGGAGTAACCATCTTGAAGTGATTAGTTATGCAGACTCAGATTATGCAGGGTGTGTAGATAGCTTAAAAAGAACTTTTGGCTATGTGTTCCTTCTTGCAGGAGGGGCTGTTTCATGGAGAAGTGCAAAGCAAAGCATCATTGCTTCATCTACCATGGAAGCTGAGTTCGTAACTTGTTTCGAAGCTACAAATCATGGGTTATGGTTGCGAAATTTTATTTCAGGACTTGGAGTAGTTGATTCTATCTCTAAGTCGTTGAGAATTCATTGTGATAATGTCACAGCAGTGTAAGAGTTCATTGTGATAATGTCACAGCAGTGTTCTTTTCAAAGAATGATAGGTACACTAAAGCTACTACGCACATTGATGTGAAGTACCTATCAATTAAGGAAGAAGTTCAGAAGCAACGAGTGTCAATTGAACACATTAGTACAAGTGTTAACATAGCAGATCTACTCACGAAAAGGTTACCACCAAAAACATTTATGAAGCATTCTGCAGATATGGGTCTTAAAGGTAGCCATTAGAATAACTTAATTGTGGATTGCTAGTGCTTATTTGTTTGACATTATACTTTCTTGAATTTATAAGTTTTATGTTTTGCATTATTGTTTACATGCATGTGAATGAATGAAGGTGACAGAAATAGTCTTTCAAAGACATTATGGGACCATTAATGAACGACCCAACTTATAGGCCTAGCTAGATAAGCCATTGTATCATAGTACATGGAAGGAACCATACTTTTGAATAGTATGAAACCGTCGTGACTCACATTGTGGTTTGTTTAACTAAGATAAACCATTAGAGTGACTGATTCAATTTTTTATTATGCGCTTATGTTCCTTAAATCAGATCATAATAGTTAAGATTATTATAAGGACTAAGTGGAAGACAAACACACTTAAACGGTAAACACAAATACAAACACTCTCATGTCTAAACGTGTTGATTCTTATCCCATTCGAAAGTGTTGATTTGTGATTTTGCATACTCCCTAAATGTCTTGAATCCAACGTCCACCCCACGTAATATTTCTTTTCTAATTCAAGTTTGTATTCATTAGACTCCTTGTAAGTCTTAACTGCACGACTGTATGAGTTCTTTTCCAAATCGCGCTCCAACTCCACCTCTCTACCCATGGCGTCTGTCTTCGCATGTCGCATTCCATATTTGATACGTTTTGCCGAGTCAGGCATGAAGTCCTCATTCAAATCATCGTCCTCCATTTTGTATGATGGAGGAAGTGATGCCTGTGCCTTCGTCTTCTTAAATGATGAAGTCGTGTTCTTCGTATTTCTAAATGATAAGTCATTGTTGCTCTTTATAGATTTGAGTGGTGTGGTTAGATAGTGATGAAAACTTGGTTTTTATACTACGGGCAAAATTCGTAGAGTGAGAGTAGCACCAATAGGCCCCTAAATTTCACACTTGTTCTATAGAAGCAAGTGGCGCGATGCATGAAGTTCTCCAAACATATGAGGAGGTGTTTGGGTAGTGTGTGAATTATGGGAAGTCAGCCATATGCTTCAGCAAAAATTTAGATCACTTGTATAAGATCATCATTTGACAGTGGGTGAAAAATACCTTGGGCTACCTACGGTAGCAGGAAAGGAAAAGAATAAACTTTTCAATTCAGTCAAGGATCGAATTTGGACGAAACTTACAGGTTGGAAGGAGAAACTACTCTCGAAGGCTGGAAAGGAAATACTCATTAAAACGGTTATTCAAGCGACCCCTACTTATTATATGAGTGTATTTCGGATGCCGAAAGAGGTTGGAAAAACAATCACTTCGATGACGGCCAAGTTTGGTGGGGCTAAAACAATCATTCAACGGGCAATTGGCATGCAAAGTTCAGCTAGAAGACCTTATAAAAGTGTTTGGAAGGGTATATGAGCCCTCCATATTTCTGCAAAGATTAAACTTTTTCTGTGGAGAGGTTGTCATGAGTTTTTACCTTGCGGAGTAAATTTATTTAGGCGCAAAATTGCACCATACCCAACTTGTGGTCGATGTGGGGAAGAAGCTGAAACAGTGTTACATGCAATTTGGGCTTGTCCTGCAATGAAAGAGATTTGGCGCCTTTCAGTCTTTAGCGAGATTGTTAGTCAAAAGACTCAAAACTGTAAGAGGACATTATCTTTGAATAACAGCTTTTCTCTCAAAAAAAAAAAAAAAAAGTAACCGGTAGCTTAGTTACTACCAAGTTACCAACGCGGTAGGCATAAGTCAACGCCAAATGTCCGAGGTCTTTTATTAATTAATTTAGAGCAAATTACAATTTAGTACCTCAACTTTATATGTTGTTTCAATTTAGTACCCCAACTTTGAAACCTTGCAAAAAAGTACCTCAACTTTCATTTTGTATC